>NC_044035.1:340656209-340988198 GCF_901765095.1 Microcaecilia unicolor | reverse complement strand
AGTTTTAATTGAAAAAACAGCTTAAAGGACGACCCGATACAGCCGTGTTTCGGCCCAAAGGGCTGCCTCAAGGGTCTGGTGAATCGCTGATGTTATCACAGAAATGCTTAACAAGATTGTTGTTGAGGTTCTTGCTGTTAAATCCTTGTGATATCCTCAGCGGAACAAGAGCACTGAAAAATTTTGCGGGTACTGACTCTTGCCATTTGGATGGCCACTTTTTAAGCGCTCATGTCCCGCTGAGGATATCACAAGGATTTTTTTTTTTACTTTTGTACCCCGCGCTTTCCCACTCATGGCAGGCTCAATGCAGCTTACATGGGGCAATGGAGGGTTAATGACTTGCTCAGAGTCACAAGGAGCTGCCTGTGCCTGAAGTGGGAATCGAACTCAGTTCCTCAGGACAAAGTCCACCACCCTAACCACTAGGCCACTCCTCCACTGTTGCTACTATTTGAGATTCTACATGGAATGTTGCTATTCCACTAGCAACATTCCATGTAGAAGTCAGCCCTTGCAGGTCACCAATGTGGCCGCGCAGGCTTCTGCGAGTCTGACGTCCTGCCACAGAAACAGAAGCCTGCGCAACAGAAATAGAAGCCTGCACAGCCTTCTACATGGAATGTTGCTACTGGAATAGCAACATTCCATGTAGAATCTCCAATAGTAGCACATTCCATGTAGAATCTCCAATAGTAGCAACATTCCATGTAGAATCTCAAAGAGTAGCAACATTCCATGTAGAATCTCCAATAGTATCTATTTTACTTTTGTTACATTTGTACCCTGCGCTTTCCCACTCATGACAGGCTCAATGCGGCTTACATGGGGCAATGGAGGGTTGTGACTTGCCCAGAGTCACAAGGAGCTGCCTGTGCCTGAAGTGGGAATCGAACTCAGTTCCTCAGGACCAAAGTCCACCACCCTAACCACTAGGCCACTCCTCCACTCAACTTAACAACAAGAACCTCAACAGCAATCTTGTTGTTAAGAATTCTGCTATAACATCAGAGATTCACCAGACCCCTGAGGCAGGCCCCTTTGGGCCGAAACACGGCCGTGTCGGGTCGTCTTTAAGCTGTTTTTCCCCCAATAAAAACCACTTGATACCCTCTTTGGATCTACCTCACTTTTTTTTTGCTTGTTGTTCATGTACACGTGAGGTTTGCTCCTCCTTTTGTTAACCACACCATAAAAGTAAATTGCTTTCCTGTTTATGACATGCGCCTAGCCAGGAATAAGCAACCTAATGTGTTTAGAACTATCTGGACATCTCTCAGTTACAGAACTGTCTGGGGGGGGAGGGGAAAAAAATCACATCTGGACCAGGTGAATTGCTTCCTTATTTGGTTAGTTTATTAAACAGCTTTTAGGACATAATTTTTGGTCTGTACCTTCTAGAAAATTTCAAGTTGTGTATGAACCATCAAGTACACAAAGCAAAAATGACTTAACTGTACACACATTTCAGATCAAAATACAACACTTCTTTTCTTATATTTATAAAAAACAGTCGCTGCAACCATAAGTACAATAAAAAGACAAAACTTCACAATTCCTCAGTATAATGCAGTGTTACACACGAGGCGGAAATTGGCAGCTTGCAGTACGCAGAGCGCCATTTCAACCACTTTCGAGGAAGGGCGCCTTGACTCTCCCCGTGTTACATCGAACAGTAACAGAACTCTTTTTTTTTTTCGTCAGAAACGTGTCGAGCAAAAACAAATCCAGCAATAAATGTTCCCAGAGGAACTGGTACAGTGCACGTCACTGTAGTGTTACAGATAACGTACTTTCACTTCCAAGGGAAGCGGTAAACAGAGAAGTAACGGAGTGTGTTATGTCTCCTGCTCAAAAAAAAAAAAATAAACGTACCTATGTAGTACTACCTGAAAGAGAGACTTTCAGTAGCTGAGAGCACAATTTGAATACTTGCTCTCTTAGTCTTAAAAAAATCAACCCCAAAACAAAAGCAGATCTTCACGAGCAGTGGATTGAGAACCGCAGAAGCCAGGATGCAAATCCTACTGCCGCTCCTTGTGATGTTGGGTAAGTTACTTAACCCTCCATTGACTCGGATATAAAGTTAGGGGTATGTTTACTAATGCGTGCTACAGGTGCGTTAATGTTTTAATGTGCGTTAATGGTTGAAGTGCGTTAACGCTAATGTGCCCAGAGGAATGTATTGGCGTGTTAACTTTAAAGGCGCGTTAAAAACGCTAACATGCCTCAGTAAACATACCCCTTAGACTGTAAGCCCTCTGGGGACAGGAAGATACCTGCAGTATCTAAACATAACTTGCTTAGGAAAAAAAAAAAAAGGTGAGTTTTTGAGAGATCAGCGAGACTGCGCATGTTTCTTCAAGGGTAAGTTTCCTATACCAGCAGCAGGGCCGCCGAGAGTCAGAACCGGGCCCAGGCCGCCCCCGGGCCCCCCACCCACCCGAGGTCATCGTCGCCGCCGGGCCCCCCCTCCACCCGCTACCGGGCCCTGAACTAACCTTAAACACCTCCTTCCTTTCCTTTCACCACCTTCGCGGCAAGCAGCAGCAGGGCAGACCTCTCCTTCCTTCCGTGCTCCGTCCTCGCGGACGTTACGTCAGGAGAGGGCGGGACACGGAAGGAAGGAGTGGCCTGCCCTGCTGCTGCTTGCCGTGAAGGTGGTGAAAGGAAAGGAAGGAGGCGTTTAAGGTTAGTTAGTTCGGGAGCGGCGCCGGGCCCCCTCCGGAGGCCCAGGCCCGGGGACTTTTGTCCCCCCCTCTCGGCGGCCCTGACCAGCAGTAAATGTTTCCCTCTTGGAGTCCTAGTCTCCTAAGGATCTATACTATGAGCGTACAAAACCCATTTTGAAACCCGATTCAAACTATGCATGGGACTAATGTTTGGATGTACATTCATATCATATGAGTGTGGGTCTTGTACATCTCAGTGGGGGAGGAGGAAGACATCATATAGTGGAGCTTAGCGAGTAAAATGTAATACTATCGGATTGTTGGTTCAGAAATGATTTGATAATGAAATGTGACCATTAGGTATGTCGTTTACTGTGTGGTCCTTTTACTAAGCTACGGTAGTGTAGGTGCGTGTATTGGGCGAACGCCGGGCCAGTTTTACTGCATCTACAAAAATGGCTTTTTTTTTTTTAATGGGACAGGAAAGGACCTGCAGTAAAAATGAAACCAGCACGCACCCAAACCGGCCTGAGCCCTTAACGCCACCCACTGGTCTAGCAGTAAAGGCTCATGTGCCACACGCGTGGTGGCCGGTTGGCACACGCCAAGTGCTGATTACCGCCGGAACCGGTTGCGCTTAGAAGGAAATAACTAATCATCCATGCATTATAGGCGCGTGCCAAATCTGAAATTACCACCTGGCGGTAGTCTCATTTGGCACGCGATACAGCCTACCGCGGCTTAGTAAAGGGCCCCTATGTTTGCTTAAAAAGTCTGAACATCTACCAAGCTGAAGAATTTGGGCCTTCAGAGGAAATAAAATCATTTTTGTGGGTGACCTGTTGCTACATAAACCATGTGAATTACAGAGGGAATTCAGTTAACCTAAAAAAAAGACAGAGATCTCTTTAGTTCACGGGTTCTGAAACGCTCTGCTAAGCAGTGGCGTAGCGAGGGCGGCTGCCACCCAGGGCGGTTCGCCGCTGCGCACCCCCCCCCTGGGTGCAGCATGACACTCCCCCTTGGCGCATCAATCCCCCCCCCCCCCCGAGTGCATTCTTGCCTGCCGTGTGCACGCCACTGGGGGGGGGGGGGGGGGTGTCAGCTCCGTTGATTCCCTGCTCCCTCTGCCCTGGAACAGGAAGTAACCTGTTCCGGGGCAGAGGGAGCAGGGAACCAGCGGAGCTGACAACCCCCCCCCCCCCCCAGCGGCGTGCACTCGGGGCAGACCGCCCCCACCACCCCGTCCTTGCTACGCCACTGCTGCTGAGCCAACAGCCATTCGGGTTTTCAGAATATTCACAATGAATAAAAGAGGAGATCAATTGGCGTATAATGGAGACACAGCATATACTATTTCTCTCATGCATACTCACTGTGAATATTTTGAAATCCCGTTGGTGAGGTTGCTAGGACTGCTTAGGGAACCCACTGCTTTTACCTAAACAACATTTCAGATGCTGTGGGCTACCCTAAAAAAACAAACAAACCAATCACATCATGTTCGTGTTGAAAAAATGGCCCTGTCCCCAACAGAGAATGAGTCCTGCTTGAGTTGGGGACAGGGCCTAATGTATAATGTTCTCTCAAAAGGAATAGGTGTTGAGCCTTTATTATAACAGTGACTTTGCAGAAAACAATGAATTTGACGTTGATCGTCCATTCCCAGAAAAATATTTGGAGTATCTCACTTTTTAAAACACTTTTTTTTTCCAAAATACATGAATTTCTAACATTTATCACTGAATCAAAATACACTTGGAATAACTTACACACTGCATAAATATCAGAAACCCAATAACCTTGTTTAGCATGCATTAAAGGATTTGCAGCTACTCTGCCTTGTGTCCCCTTCATGGGCGTCCCATTTGCAGCGGAGAAACTGGCTTCCGTTCCAGGCAGCTGTCCCGACTACATATTGTACACGCAGGGCCACTGCACTGAGAGACCCTTTTACTAAGGTGCGTAGGCGACTAATGCGCATCCAACGTGTGTCAGTTTGGAACTACTGTGTGCACCGGGCGGTAATTCCATTTTTTACGTGCGTCGGAAAATATTTTTTTATTTTCTACCGCACAGCACTAACCAGGCAGTAATCGGCAGTGTATGCGCACTATTAGTGCCCGGTTAACGCGTGAGACCTTACCACTAAGTCAATGGGTGGCGGTAAAGTCTCAGACCCAAAATGGACGTGCACTAATTTTTTATTTTGCCTCACGTCCATTTTTTGGCCCAAAGAAAAGGCCTTTTTTGCAGGCGCGCTGAAAAAATGGACCTGCGCACGTCCAAACACGTACCTACACTACCGTAGGTCATTTTTTGGCATGCCTTAGTAAAAGGAACCCCTAGGTGACCTAGGTAAGCTTTCAGCCTTACAAACCCTCTCAAAGTAACTTTCAGAGCCCTGCTCCTCTTGAGATTTTGATAATTATAGTCATTTGATCACCTCAACACCATCCTCCCAGAACCCATCCTGTAAAAACACAGTTATATGAGCACAATCACTCCTTTATGAGTTGAGATTCTATATTATTAAAATGATTAGAACCACTTGGAGAAGGAGGGACATTAATGATGCCCTTCTAAAAGAAGAGCACAGATTTATTTTTGATTTTAACACTAACACCCATGGTCTTAATAGTGATATAGATTTTGGGGGTTTTCTTGTAAATAGTAACTCTGCTCATTTTTTAAATACATTTTTTAATATAATTTGTGGCTTTTAAGGACCTAGGTATTTTTTTTATGTATTAAGATATCATATGTGGTTTGTATTTATGGTCTGTGATCTAATTCCCTTTTTAATGATTCATATTTGTTTAGTTGAGTTCTCGGGAATATGCAAATTTTAAAGTTTTTTTTTTAATTATTCTTTTTTTAGTTTAAGTTTTTTTTTTAATTTTTAGGCATTATATACTCTGTATTCTTTGTTCATTCTACCTTTTTTTTTGGTCCTATTTGACTGGCTAATGATAAGTCGGTGATGTAAACTGTGCTATCACAGCCTCAGCCCTATAACTGCAACCATATTACACAACGTGGAAGGTTTGCTGTTCTTGAGCTGATTCTTCTTCAGCACAATAAGGATCCTGTTTACTAAGGTGCGTAGCATTTTAGCATGCGCTAAACATGAGAGATGCCCATATATTCCTATGTATTCGCTAGGCACACATCAGGTTATAATGGTGAAGGGAGTTAATTAATCAATTATCTCAGGATAATTGATTAGCCGATATTGGGTGGCAGAGCCGGTGGTGGGAGGCGGGGCTGGTGGTTGGAAGGCGGGGATAGTGCTGGGCAGACTTATACGGTCTGTGCCAGAGCCGGTGGTGGGAGGCGGGGCTGGTGGTTGGGAGGCGGAGATAGTGCTGGGCAGACTTATACGGTCTGTGCCAGAACCGGTGTTGGGAGGCGGGGATAGTGCTGGGCAGACTTATACGGTCTGTGCCAGAACCGGTGTTGGGAGGCGGGGATAGTGCTGGGCAGACTTATACAGTCTGTGCCAGAGCCGGTGGTGGGAGGCGGGGCTGGTGGTTGGAAGGCGGGGATAGTGCTGGGCAGACTTATACAGTCTGTGCCAGAGCCGGTGGTGGGAGGCGGGGCTGGTGGTTGGAAGGCGGGGATAGTGCTGGGCAGACTTATACCGTCTGTGCCCTGAAAAGGACAGGTACAAATCAAGGTAAGGTATACACAAAAAGTAGCACATGTGAGTTTATCTTGTTGGGCAGACTGGATGGACCGTGCAGGTCTTTTTCTGCCGTCATCTACTATGTTACTATGTATTATACTCAGCTTCAACTTCACATTAATAACATCATATTCAGAAACTCATAGTCTAGTTACACAAAGTCATTTTAATAGGATCATCAGACCCGCGTAACTACCTCTATAATGGCTAATGTGAGCCAAGCATATTTCAGAGGCAGTACCGTAATCCACATTGATCCTTGTTGTTATTTATGGATTTTTAAAAACTTTTTTAAAATGTTTTTTAAACTTTCATTTATCATCATTAAACTATAGTACGTGTAATTTAGTACTTAGCTTTTAAACTTCAATTAACAAGCATAGTGGAGACTCGGATTCGCCGACATAGATCCATGTTTCGCAGTACGCTAATTCAAGGCAGTCTCCTGCCTTAGAAGACTCACATTATTTCATTGATTGCTTTTGCTGGGTTTTATTTTTTGGCCTTCTTTTTTTGAATTGGAGTGACATCATATATTTCAGGTTTTACTCTCTCCCTTAGATTTTTTTTTTTTAATGTAGTTTCTGAGTATGATGTTATTAATGTGAAGCTGAAGCCGAGTATAATGACATATATTCCTATGGGCGTCTCTAGCATTTGCGTGTGCTAAGTTTCGTGCCTATAGCGTGGCTTAGTAAACAGGTCCTCCTAGTTTAAAAAAAAAAAGGGGGGGTATTATAACTAACAATTTGGGGCCCTGTTTACTAAGGTGAACTAGCATTTTTTTAGCGCACTCTAAATGCTAGAGTCGCCCATATGTCTCTATGGGTGAATTAGCGTTTAGTGCATGCTAAAAACTCTAGCACATCCTTAACGCGGCTAAGTAAACAAGACCCTTGGTTTCTCTAACAAACTTGTCAGCTTTGTAGTTCAGTATGTTTCTGTATTTTCTTACTGTTGTTTAGATGTGGCAAGCCAACAGTGCTGGCAACTGCTGTTTTTTAAAAATTTGTTTTATGCAAGTTGCAATAAGGTCATATATATATCCTATATAATAAAACGCACCTCCAACATTCTGAAGCCGAGAAAGTGAAGCCTTCAATCCTTGAAGCATTCCTGCAACGTTCTGGAACTACGTGTCGTCAATTGAGGAGATGGAGCCTTACAGAGCGCACGAATGCTTCAAGGCTTCACTTTCACTCACACACACACACACACACACACACACACACACACACACACACACACACACACACACACACACACACACACACTCTGTCTCTCTCTCACTCACTCATTCTCACATACACACTCCATCTCTCACCCACACACTGTCTCTCAAACATACACACTCCGAGGAAAGGGGGGCATGAAACACGCTGGGGAGGAGAGGGAGGGGGCATGGAACTCGGAGGGAAGGGGGGGGGCCAAGAACTCAGAGGGGAGGAGAGAGAGGGAGGGAGGGGGGCCTGCACCTCGGACGGAAGGGGGGCCTGGAACTCGGAGGGGAGGAGAAGGAGTGTTATCTATTTATCTCTCTCTCACTCACTCACTCACAGACTTACACTGTCTCTCACACACACTCTCTCTCTCTGACACAAACACACACACACTCTGTCTGTCTCTCTCACTCATTCTCTCTCTCACTCACACACATACATACTCCATCTCTCACACACACTTTCTCTCTCTCACACACACACACTCTCTCTCTCTCTCTCTCAAACATACACACTCCGATGAAAACCTTGCTAGCTCCCGTTTCATTTGTGTCAGAAACGGGCCTGTTTTACTAGTATGTATATATATATATGCAGTAGATATTATTTATGGCACCTTCACATTTTCTACATTTCTGAGGAGGTTTTATATTCTTTATATTATGTCCACAATGTCTTGATCCAGCCCTCCCCACCCCCTCTTTTTTTGCTGGGTTTTATTTTTGCCTTCTTTTTTTGAATTTGAGTGACATCATATATTTCAGGTTTTACTCTCTCCCTTAGATTTTTTTTTATGTAGTATGATTTTTTTAATTGGCATACGGTACCCTATGGTACATTTCTAATGCAGATATTCTGTTTACAATGGTAGCTTAGCATTTGCTGGTTTTTAAATATTTCAGCATACCAGTGCATTTTTTTTTCATTTAAGGCTTATGAGGTGGTATTTAGTTCACATAGCAAAACAGTTTTTTTTTTGTTTTTGTTTTTTAAATATAGTTGCTTAGGCAGCTTGGTGCTGTGCTTGCCACTTGTGGGTTAGTATGTCCACATTCTAGATTTTCAGTTTTTACACATATATAGATGAAAAGACTTCAAATATTACTATTATTATTAATAATATTACCTATCCACACACCTCCAGTATTCTGCATCTCCATTACTCTGCTAAGATTTACCTGTTTTTCTCTACACTTTGCTTTGAAATCCTTTTATTGTGTAAGCCGCGTTGAACCTGCTATGAGTGGGAAAGTGCGGGGTACAAATGTAACAAATAAATAAATAAATGCCCTGTTTACTAAGGTACGTTAGAGTTTTTAACGTGCATACAATTAGCACACACGTTAACAGTATAAGTGCCTATAGGGATATTGTAGGCGCATACACAGTTAAAGCGCATACATGTTTAATGCGCCTACAACGCGGCTCAGTAAACAGGGCCCCAAATGTTTAATACATTTTTAAGGCAGTTAACGATAGGGATTATAACACATCCTGTTATGAAAACAGGTGTTAATTTGTTGGCTTCAGGCTTCTTTGTTCATATATTTTTATCCAAACGTAACCCTGGGGGGCTGAACTGTTCCAGGAAATCTCGCTTCTTTGCTACGCTTGCACTGGGGCAGGGGCGAGAGTCCACCAGCAACACTGGTATCTCCATTCCTCTCTGCGGCTTTGCAGAACCCTAATGCCAGCTGTGAGCTGGCGTAGGGTTTTTTTAGTGGCAAGAGCGCCCTTGTTTGGCATGCTGTCTGCTGAGCATTGAGGAAGAATAGGGAGAGACTTAATTAGCATCTATTTGCATGCTCATTGAGCTGAGATCCAGTGAGCTCGTTGGTTCTCACGCTTGTTGGCTCTCAGCATTCTGCGCAAGCAAATGCGGGTGCTAGTCAGGTGCTAATGGCCTCTAGCGCCTGAATTTGCTTTTGAGCGTCAGGGCCTTAGTGTGGTTGTTGGAATTTATTGTTTAGGTCTGACTTCATAGAAAATGATGGCAGATAAAGACCATGTGGCCTATCCTGTCTGCCAATCCATACCAACCCCCATCTCTTCCTCTACAGCTGCTCTTTACTGTGCTCAAGAAGCCGAAGTCCTAGGCGAGTGCCTGGTCTGCCTAAAGGTGAAGCTGGCCCTAGGTAGGTCACTCCTATAACAGAGAAAGGAGATCCCTGCTTCAAGCTCTACACTGGCTTCCTATAAAAGCCAGATATGGTTTAAGATCCTTATTCTTGTCTTTATAATACTCCAAGGCATGGCCATCCCCAACTATCTACAGAAGCTCATAGATCTGCCACAAAGAAATGCCTTGACCAATACTTGGAACTTCCTCAGACTCCACTTCTTAAGCTGTAAAGGGGTGAAATACAAATCCATCTACACCGCAGGGTTTTCATACCTGTCGACCAATCTCTGGAATACCCTTCCATAACCATCAGGAGGTTAACCGACTATCTTATTTTTCGCATAATGATCAAGGCACACCTCTTCTCGAAATTCTTAGCTGATACTGGCTAACGCCACTATCTAGGACCTGCAGGTTTCTAATCTTTATTACTCTCTATTAGATAAGTACTACCATTTCATTCATCTGTGATTATTCAGCTATTACACAAAATAAGCAGATGCAGATTTTTCAGGCGCCATATATAGAATCTGGCCCTATAGGACTTACATGTGCCCTTATAGAATAGCGCTTAGGGTGCTTACGCTACTTTTTGGTGTATATATGTGTACAAAGGGACACTTAACTTCCGGTGCCTAGTTATAAAATTGCTCTTCAAGTGACTGGGACTCCCCTCTACTACTCAAGGAATGTGAAGTTGTGAACATTATTTTTATTGCATGGCCTATCAACCCAGGGGTCCAGAAAACCCCATCCAGGAATCAAATCTAAGTTCTCTTTAAGGAAGTGTGGAATACTACTACAAAGATGTGAACCACAGGGCTGAAGGGTGGGGGAAAAAGATGCCAGGAGCAGCAGGGTGCTGCATGTCTCTTCTGAAAAGCTCTTGGCACCTCATGGCAGTTGCCTGGCTTGCCCACCTTTTGCAAGGAACCCGATACGGCAAATAACACAAGATGGCAGTTGGCAAAGTAAGAACAGTTTTGTTGAGTGAAAAAAAATGACTCAACGATTTGGATCTGCTGCTGTGACTTTGCAAAATCATACAGCAGCTAATTTTTACAGTCAAATGAACACAGACCTAACTTCAACATAACTTAATATGGTACGATATGTGCTTTGTGCCTCAAAAGGCCATTTAAATCTTAATGTTCAATACTATACAACTTAAAAATTAACCAGCTTTCAATGTCTCAATTAAAAAAGTCCAAAGACAAACTATATAGTAAGTACCCCAAAATATAAAAGTGTAAGACGCTTCTAATCTATCATTTAACATTTTGTGTTTCTGCTGGAAAACATGGGGTTTTCCAAGACTATGGAACGCTCTCCCAACCCACTTACTACTACTTATCATTGCTATAGCGCTACTAGACATACACAGCGCTGTACACTGGACATGAAAAGGCAGTCCTTGCTCGAAAGGGCTTACAATCTAACTAGGACAAAAAAACAGGACAAATAAGGGGGAATGATAAAAATGGGTGCTGAAAAAGTGAGTAAGGGTTAGGAGTTAAAAGCAACATCAAAAAGGTGGGCTTTTAGCCTAGATTTGAAGATGGCCAGAGATGGAGCTTGACGTACAGGCTCAGGAAGTCTAGTCCAGGCATATGGCGCAGCAAGATAAAAGGAACAGAGTCTGGAGTTGGCAGTGGAGAAGAAGGGTACAGATAAGAGAGATTTACCCAATGAACAAGGAGTGTAGGGAGAGATAAGAGTGGAGAGGTACTGAGGAGCTGCAGAGTGAATGCACCTGTAAGTCAATAAGAAGAGTTTGAACTGTATGCGGAAATGGACAGGGAACCAATGAAGTGACTTGAGGAGAGGGAGAATTCTCTACCTAAATTCAAGAGGGGGTACAAATAAGAGACTTACCCAATGAGCAGAGTTCCCAGGGAGGAGTGTAACAGGAGATATGAGTGGAGAGGTACTAAGGAGCTGCAGAATCCCTAAGAGGAGTTTGAACTGGATGCAGAAACAGACAGGAAGTCAATGAAGTGAATTGAGGAGAGGGCTAATATGAGCATAGCGACACTGGTGAAATATAAGTCATGCAGCAGAATTTTGAACAGATTGAAAGGCTGAGTGATGGCTTGGTGGAGACCTGTGATAAGCAAGTTGCAGTAGTCTAAGCGTTGAGATAATAAGAGTGTGCTCGTCCATAGGTCCAACAACAAGCACTCGATGCTGTCTGGATCGTCAGCGAATCAGGTACTTTCTCCTTGGGATGCTTAACCTCACAGAGTGTACTCCCCCTCTCCCTCCTTTATCCTGCAAAGACGGGGGGTGTCCCATGAGATCTCCCCTCCTTCAACTGATGTCCTGAGCGTGTCCGCTACACAGGCTGTTTCCTTTACTAAGTTACCGACTGTTTTGCAGACAGTTGGGTTCTCCTTGGAATCTCAAGTGAGGCTAAGCAGAAGATTACTTTAAGAGACTCATAGGAATCTAATCTACAAGTTGAGGGTATGCTTAAAGCAGTTGTTTCACAGTCTTTTTCTCGGAGGTGGTTGCAAGTGCATTCTGTAACTCACTGTGCCTAAATTTTAATGTTCGCTGGCAAAAAGGGGCGGGGAAATGGGCGTTCAAAAATTTACATGCACTGTTATAGAATATGGAATCATCGTCCGTCGTTCTAACAACTTTTCATCTGATGGCAAATTCTGTTTGAATATCTTTGAGAACTGATGCAAGACTGTCAAATGTGTGGGAATCCTTCAATCTTAAGCAGACTTCCTCCCTAAGGACTTTTATCAATCCAGTGGACAGTTACCCCAATGTAAAATTTCCCATGGGATGATGTGCAGTCTGTTGTGGTAGAGACACGTCTGTTCACCAAGAATTACCCCACCAGCTTCAGCTGCACTTTAAAGTGACCCAACTCATTACTGTTCTGTTTGGCTGGAGGCCACTAACCAGTTCAAAAAACACAGGCAACTCCACTGCTCCTATAGGTTATATTCACTGAACAGCAAAATTTAAGAGGAGATGATCCACCGTTTGCGTGACAAGGTTTGCAACAGCAAACTCCTGTTCCCAGTTTTGCTGTTTCATTTGGTTTATTGAGGACTTGCCATTTACATCTCCCTTCCACTTTTACTTTTAACTGCAGCAAGAATCAGATGTAACTGAGTAAAAGTAGTAAAAATTAGCAAAATTATTACTTCAGTAAAAGTAGCAAATGTTATCCTGTACTTCTTTACAAGTAACAAAACTGTACTTAATTACAGTAACTAGTTACATTTACTTATTTACTATACAACACTGGTGGCTAGTTCCCTGATTTGCAGGAGGGGTAATGATAGGAGAAAAATGTATCCAGGTCCCCTGTGAAACAGGTCATGGAAGAAGAAAGCTTTTAATTCTATTTTGAAGGTTGAGTGGGAGGATTCCAGCCTCATAGATATCGACAGGAAGTTCCAAAGTATGGGAGCTGTTACACTGAAGATTCTGGATTGAATGGTATCTAGACCTATAATATGGAAAGAAGGAATTTGATTCTAGTTCAAATTCAAAGTACAGATATATGTTTGAATTTTCATAAAGTATTGAAGACTTATTTGTTTAGCAAATATTTATGACCCAAGTGATTTTCTTAACTGTGTTTGATTGTTTTGTAACCTGCTCTGATTCTAGGAAAGGAGGAACAGGGGTGATACGATACAGACGTTCAAATACTTGAAAGGTATTAATCCGCAAAAAAATCTTTTCCGGAGACGGGAAGGCGGTAGAACGAGAGGACATGAAATGAGATTGAAGGGGGGCAGACTCAAAAAAGATGTCAGGAAGTGTTTTTTCACGGAGAGGGTGGTGGATGCTTGGAATGCCCTCCCGCGGGAGGTGGTGGAGATGAAAACGGTAACGGAATTCAAACATGCGTGGGATGTGCATAAAGGAATCCTGTGCAGCAGGAATGGATCCTCAGAAGCTTAGCCGAAATTGGGTGGCGGAGCAGGTGGGGGAAGAGAGGTTGGTGGTTGGGAGGCAAGGATAGTGGAGGGCAGACTTATACGGTCCGTGCCAGAGCCGGTGATGGGAGGCGGGACTGGTGGTTGGGAGGCGGGAAATACTGCTGGGCAGACTTGTATGGTCTGTGCCCTGAAAAAGGCAAGTACAAATCAAGGTAAGGTATACACGAGTTTATCTTGTTGGGCAGACTGGATGGACCATGCAGGTCTTTTTCTGCCGTCATCTACTATGTTACTATGTTCTAGTAAGAGGAATACAAATGCCAGGAATAGAATATATGACCTAAGAGATCGTGGAGGGATGTAGGGGGTCAGGAGATGAAAAAGATACAGTGGTTGTCCCAAGTGGTAAATTTTGTGGGTAACAGCAAGAAATTTGTAGGTTATCCTGTGGCCAGCTGGCAGCCAGTGTTCCTGGTGTAGTAGAGGAGTTACATGGTTGAATTTGCACGAGTTGGTAATAAGTTTGACAATTGACGTTTGCACAATCTGTAGGTGTCGAATATTAGAAGTATGAGTTCCATTCAAGAGGGTGTTACAATAATCAAGTTTACTGACAATGAAGGCATGAGCGAGAGTATGCTTACATAAAAACATTTGCACTAATTGTTATTAAAGTAACACATACTAATGAGGCCCCTTGTAATGCAAGGACCAAAGCTCAGCTTTTGTAGCTTAAGCATAAATCCAGCCCACAAGTACGCCTTAGACTTGTTCCTGTGATATGCAGCTCAACTAATTAGGTAATGTCCAATGCAGTAAACAAAGCAAATCTCACACAGGGTTAACAACTAGCCTCCTAACTTTTATTCAACATGCCTTACTTACTCTCTTCCAAGTTTTTTCATTCACTAATTCTACAATGACATAGCACCCAAGGAAGCAACTAAGCCAGTGATATAAACACTGGACTAAAGTCAGGGAGGATAATTCTGTGCTGGAAAAAAAAAAAGGTTTTATCAGCTTGCATCCGCCCAGGAAGTAACTGGGAAGAAACTGGTCTCTGTTGACTTTTCCTCATTAAGGACGCCCACATCAGAGTTCTCTTGAAACAGGACAGGAAATATTAACTGTTAAGATAACAAAAGGATCCCCCCCCCCCCCCCACGAGTTTCCCCATTTCTTTTACGGTTTACTTTTTAAAAATTTCCTTGGAACTATCATTTCTTCATGTACAAAATGTCTTCCTATGATTTCCCCTACTGTAATCCCTCTGTCTTCTTTAAAGGGTAATGCCGAGGCCACTAAAAATGGAAACAGTTTACGTGAGTTCACAAACTAGGTGGGCATAGGAAAACTGAAGTAACGGAGAGATTCAGTGCCAGCTGAACATGTTGAGCCCCAGCCTATTCCTGGGAATTCAATCTAAAGCTCTCTGCTACTGCACCACAGGGAAAAACGAACTCAAAACAGGAGAGACAGGCAGAGGCAAAAAAGAGTAAGATCATTTTTTGGAATCATACTGAAAAGTCTTCATTGTATTCCACCAAACAATGTAATACGATTTAAGTGTTTGTGTCAAAGCAAAATCGCTTTTGAAAAAATGTTTCAGAACATTTTCAGCACTTTGAGGTGAAAATTGGTGCAAAAATGAGGGATAATAGAGGGTAGGATTTTCAGACAGTGCGGCAACTACATTAATTCAAGCACAAGCTTTTAAATCAATATGTATATTTGGCACTATCCATATGGATAGGAGCACTGAATAAACAGATAGCGCGATCACCAACCCAGTACTATTCATTTACTTTATACCTGCTAGTCAAATGCATAGGTAGTACCTTTGATTCTAATTGATAAAACACTAATAACCCCTAAGGCAAAAAATAAATAATAAAAATAAACATGTAAAATTTAAAATAGGGGTTTACTGGACAAACAGCAGAAAAACTCCACTTTCCCACAAAACAGGCTGGACACAGGTAGCCCGCTCTAAATTATTCTCTGTAGGGGCAAACCCAAGGATTCTATAGAAGGCACAGCGAGTAGCGTGGGTTAAATTGTGCGTGTGGCCAATTTACGCATGCTACTCAATAGAGGAACGAGTCAATCAGTGATAACTGTCCGATAACCAATTAGCATCATTAATTGGCAATAATTGGAATTTACGTGTGCTTCTTGTTAGGCATATTCTAAAAAGAGGTGCACGTAAATTCCAACACGTGTAGCTGAAAAGGAGGCGAGGCCATGGAATGAGTGTGGGCGTGTCGGGGGGGGGGGGTATTAATCACATTTATGTGTGTTGTTATAGAATTCGGGGGAACGCACATATATTTACGTGCGGGCATTTACACCGGGTTTTCAGTGGCACAAATTGCTATACCTAAACGTATGCACATTCCCCCGGCCTATACGCTATTCTATAAACCGCGTTTTACTGTAGACGCAGTTTATAGAATAGTGCTAAGTGCGTTATTCCAACGCGCCTCCACTTTGGACACCATATACAGAATCTGGCCCAAATTATATTTGAGTGCCTCCTGTGCGCACTTCAGGTGCCTATTTTATACAGGAGCCCAGGTTCGATTCTAGAATACCAGCGTAACTGGCTTTCAATGTACCTAACGTTTTGGAGCTCACACTTATGCTGCTCATCTTCCCGATGCCATGTACATCCCCCTTGCATATATATGCTATGTACGTTAAGCCAGGGGCGTAACCAGACCTCGCCGGGAGGGGGGCCAGAGCCCGAGGTGGGGGGGGGGCACTGTTTAGCCGCCCCCCCCCGAGCCGCCGCCACATTGGACCCCCCCTGCCGACGATCCCCTTGAACCCCTTTCCCGCCACCAACCCTCCCCCGCCATCCGCCGCATCAGATACCTTGCATGTAGCCCTGTGCAGGATGTAAGGCGTCAGAAACAGCTGATCGCACCAGGAACTTCGTTGAACGAAGGCGCTACTCCGGCGCTGAAGAAGACTCTCTTCGGCTGGCGGGGTTCGGGGACCTCCGCCAGCAAACAAGGTATCTGATGCAGCAGCAGGGCGGGCGGCGACGGCAGGGGAGGGTTGGTGGCGGGAGGGGGGTTCAAGGGGATCGTCGGTAGGGGGGCCAGGGCCAAATCTACTGGGCCCAGGCCCCCTCAGGCCCCACGTAGCTACACCACTGTGTTAAGCAGGTATTTGCAGAATGGCACTTATAAGTGCCATACTAGCATTTATATTTATTACATTTGTATCCCACATTTTCCCACCTATCTGTAGGCTCAATGCTGCTTACATAGTACCGGAGAGGCGTTTGCAGACTCCGGTGTAAACAAATACAAAGTGATATTGTGGTAAGATAAAGTTCATGTGGCACAGCCACACTAGGGAATCGTACAATGGAAGAGTTGTGTTATGTCCATTACGTACTTTAGTTTTGTTGTGTTGCAGAGATCAGGCATTTATGTTGTGCAAGTGTGCAAATACATTCTAAACATTTATGCACGAACACACTTGTAAATGTGAGCATCCTGGTTACAAAATTGCCCTTTTTAAGTTTGGAGAATATGGCAACATTTTACGCAGACAAGTTAATATTTTCACTTGGAAATGACCAAGAGGAGGGTTGGCTGAATGACAAGACTGTCATGAAAGTCATGGAAGATAGCTGTATTGGTGGGTGGGTGGGGGCACAATACAGGGTCCTGTTAGATGGACATGTGAGAGATCAGCTCCTCAAGTCACACAGATAAAAATAGTTATGCTTGCTTCATGTCCTTTGAAGAACAAAAATTAATGATTATAAGATGGAGAGTTTTTGACAGTGTTCAACTAGGGTGGGTGGGTGGGAGGGAATGTTGAACAATTATTAAATTATAAGAAGCAGCGCTGGATTTTTCAACTTAAAATGCTGCATCCCAATGGATTAAATGTTGAACTGGAGTAGTGGTCCTTAGTTTGAATGTTGGTAAATAAAGTTTTTCGATATTCTGAGATTTTGAACTTTTTGACCAATTGAGTTGGCTGTTGCCGATCAGCTGTTCATTATAAATTTAGCAGCATAGACCCCGCCTCCATTTTTTCTCTGATGCTGGGTGAACTTTCAATATATTTGTAAGTGTTGTCACCATTAAGGATGTAATAATTTTGATTTTTAATTGGATCTTCGATTAATATGTGTTTTGTTTCCTTAGCAGACCTCTACCCTGAAGAACTATTCGAAGTCTGGCCATGTCAGCAGAGGTTCCGACTTTTAAAAGCTAATTAACTATTTGTTTGTCTGTATGAAAGCAGAAAATGTTGTTTTGAAATCTACAGATAAAAACTGGATCAATGAGGAATGGGCAGCTACTACATAAAAAGATTTTTGTGTGCAGTTTGCTAGGCAGATACCTGAAGATCCTTTACAGAATAGGTTACAAATGAAGAAAAGTCATAAATGTGAAAATGAGATATATATAAAAAATATTATTAATTATGATTGGTGACTGATGAGAATTGAAGATTAAGAGTTGTTGGGAGAATCAGTAGTATTCAAGTCCTTTGAGACACCCCTTGCATCTGCTAAACCACTGCACAACTCAAATCTGGCAAGATTAAGGTAGCATTCACCATCAATTCGGGTGTGAAATGGCCAAGACCTAACCTGTCATTGCCATTTAAATACAGTGACAGGAGAAGTTGAGTCATATTTCTACGACACTCACCAAGAACAAGGCACATATTAAAGATATTAAGTTGGAGCTGATCCAAATGAATGCAACATTTTCGGCACCAGAATCAAGACTGCCGACTCTGGAGAAGAAAACCCAGCTTGTCGGCACTCTCACAGCTCAGCAGCAGACATATGCAGCTACACTGGAGAACACAAGAAATAGAAATTGGCTAACGTTAGGATCCTTGGCCTACTGGAAGGATCGGAAGGATATAATATGGTGCAATTCCTTGAAAACTGGTTGCCGAGCCTGCTGAAACTTCAATTTGAATGCCTGTTGGAAATCGAAAGGGTGCAGAGAATAAATATCAAAGCGCCTATAAAGCAGAAACAACCACACCCATTGATCTTAAAGTTGCCATGTTTTCCCACAACTGGCAGCCATTTTGGAAAAAACAAAGCTGATGCAAAAAAAAAAAAAAAATCTTGATAAGGGCAAAATAACGCGGCTGAGGTGCACAGTAAATCCAAGAACAAGAAGCAATCTTGAAGACAGCCAGTAATAGTACAATAAGTTTATTAGATGAGCAATTTTTAAAACAAATAGGATCTAAATATTCTAAGTATTCAGTCAAATGGCTGACCGGTTTCAGCACAAAGCGCCTGCCTCGGGGCAAATTCAGAACTTTGTCAAGAATATATTCACCCCCAGGAAAATAATCAAATAAAGGAAGTATAGGAATGATTTCTAGGCAAGTTTTCTTAACTAAAAAAACAAATAAGCAAAAAAAAAGAACACCCAAAACAATGAAAATTGACAAGATATAGAGTGATTAAGGGGCCCTTCTACTAAAAGATGTTAAGTCCTTAATAAGCATTTAGCAGGCTAAAACGGGGTACTGCACAAACATGTTAAAGCATTGTGCAGTCTTTTCCCTGTTTCCGTTCATCTCTCTGATGTAACTTCCTGTTTCTTCGGAGGCGGACCGCAGGGCAGCCTGTGGGAATTACTACCACCCTTTGGAAAACAAGAAAAGAAAACATACAATCAGGGAACGGGGTAGGGAAAGGAAGGGGGACAGTGGAGGAGCCAAGGTGACAGTTCATGCCTCATCTCAAACGGCAGATTGTCTTGGGCTACCTCTATATGTATGTATTAAAAAAATAATAATTTTATATATATGTATACAGTGCAATCCGCTTAAGTGCAAGGGGCTGGGACCAAATAAATACATGCAGTTAACCAGAGCGTGCACTTAACCGCTGTGACGTACAGTATATAGTCTCCGTTAACTGCACATCCAGTGGCCTCCAGATAGGCCCGCACGGTGTTGAGACTCTCCAGCGCTCTTGCAAAAGTGACAGGAGGAGGTTGTTGAATTTCGTCAGCATGTGCCTCGCTGCTCATTTCATCATGTTTCATCATCAGCCGTTGTTGTCTGCGTGTAGGCGCATCTCTCGACATCAGTGCTGTCTTCAGCTGTTTGTAGATCATAATCAACAGCTACGTAGTGATGAAACTCCTCTTCAGTAACACCGGCTGGGATGGCAATAGCCTGTTCATCTGACGGGTTTGTAACAGCTGCATCTGTTTCATCCCTCTCCACATCCTTAACAAAGCTTGCCCGCTTGTAGCAGTTCACAATGGTTGCCTGTGTAACATGATTCCAGGCTTCTTTCTGCATATGTAGGGAATCCAACAGTGACAGATTACGAGACAGTTCAACAGCACGTTTATCCTTGCCAGTCTGGTCATCCATAACACTCATCAGATGACGTAGCACAAGAGCCCGATAATGTTGTTTGAAATTGGCTATTATGCCCTGATCCATAGGTTGGACCAGAGAGGTAGTGTTTGGTGGCAGGAAGGCCTTGACGTTAGACAGCTTGACATCATCACTAAGTGCAGCTCAATTATCACAAAACAACAAAATCTGACGCTTTTGTGTCCTCATTCTAGTGTCTAACTTCTTTAGCCACTGCTTCCAAATTTCCCCAGTCATCCATGAATTTGCGTTAGCCTCGTATGACACAGGAATTCGCTTAACATTCTTGAAGCAACGGGGCTGTTTGCTCTTTCCAATGACAATTGGTTCCAACTTCTCACTTCACTTCCATCCATATTGCAGAAAAGGAGGATTGTCAGTCGGTCCTTTGATGTTTTACTTCCTGTAGTTTCAGCTTGTTTGAATGCAAGTGTTCCATCAGGAATTGCTCTCCAGTGGAGACCGTTTTTGTCAGCATTGAAAATGTCACGAGGTGTAAACTCGTTCAAGATGGTAGGAAGAACTGAAACAACCCAATTTTCAGCACCAAAGTCATCAGCGTCTTGGCTTTCACCATGCTGTTTCTTGAATTTTAATGTTGTTCCTCTCCTTCCATCTTTCCAACCATCCAACAATGGCTTTGAATTCAGTTAGTCCAAGACTTTCAGCTAGCTGATTAGCTTTCTCCATAAGCAGTGGACCACTGACAGGTAACTGTCTGCTCCTGACTTGAGAAAACCACCGAAGAGCATCTTCTAGCTCCTCAGCTTTTCCCGATCGTTTACGTTTCCTGTGTGGATTTGTATTGTTTTGCCAGTCTTCCAGAAGCTGATCTTTCTGCTTCAAGATACTTGAAATTTGACTGGGATTGACACCATATTCTTTAGCAATAGATGCTTGACTTTGTTTGTTTTCTAATTTTTTAAAGAACTTCTATTCATTCAGCCAGTGTTAAAGTCTTACAGTTGCGCGATGACAACTCCGACTCCAGTGTACACTCTAACAACTTTCTTTCGCTTATTCTGCCTGTGGCAGTTAACCAATGAGATTTCAAATTTATCGCCCCTTTGTCACGTGTCAATCGGCTTCCATATTCCGTGTGTGCACTTATGCGGAGTCTTTCCTGCAGAGGAGCGGTCTTAAACCATGCATATAAGTGAATCTTGCACTTATCAGTGGTGTGCTAAACCAAAGTTTGTCCCCATAGAAATTGATGGTGCCAAAAATGGGACCGAAGTATGGCATGCAGTTAAACACAGCATGCGCTTATCCGACATGCACTTAAATGGAGTGCACTGTATATATATAACACACACACACATACAAAGGTTTTGGGGTGTATGTGTATATGTCTGATTTTCAAATTGATTTATGGTTTAAATTCACAAGGTCTCGGAGAATTGCTTGAGATTCCCTCTTCTGAGAGGAATCTCCGTTTTTATCGAACCTTACAACTGGGCTATCCAGTCTTAAAAAATATTCGGTTAAAGTCAATTTTCCTTTTCAAGGGGCATGGTCTTGGAACATACCTATGACAATGAAAGGCTTGTCATCTTATTAATCTTTAGAAAGGTTTTGAAAACCTAAAGCAATAGGAAAAGTAGGATACTGACTGTATGACAATATTGTAATTCCCTCTATTGTAGACACACACACACACCTTTTTTCCCTGCATCCAAAAAGGTTGTACTTGTTCAATTAGATATCTCACCAGTCATGCACAACCCAGCCTTGAACCTGTGCCCTTCAGGTTGAAAGGCAGCCACCTTCCAGGCAGAGTTATTCTGGTTCACATTGGCTGTATGTAGACATTACTACACTTCCATTAAAATGGGGATTTTTTTTTTGTTTTCAAGGTGGCACTTACCAGTCTTTGCTCAATAGATTACAAGTCTGTTGTGCCTCTGGAAGATTTCATCAATCCTGTTTGTACTAGGCAACCCTGCAGCCCTTAATTTACTTGCTTTCAGCTGTAACTGCTCCTGCAGTTTGAATCTGAAAAGCTTATGAAGTACCAGACCGCTCCAGGTCATCAGGGGCAATCTGAACCAGTCCTGGATTTACTTGCACTGCATGCAATGAGAGTAAAGCCAGAAATGGCTCAGCCTGTCTCTGAATGACCCAGATCCATCAGATAGATTTGTTTTTTATAGTATTAATTTGATCCCAGCTGTACTGTTGCATGGTTGGTGACAAAGATGTGATTTCTGAGGGAGCTGAGCCATGGATAGTCACCCCGTCCTCTAGCGTACCAAGGACAGGGCAGTGGGGGCAGTCCGCTCCGGCTGCAGGCAGCAAGGGGGTGCACACAGCAGGCGTGCAGCTGTTGACTCTGCCAGTCCCTGCCCCCTCTGACGTCAACTTCCTGTTGCGTGTCAGGGGACCGGCTAAGCCAACAACTGCGCCTGTTCTGCGTGTCCCTTGGTTCAGAAGAGGGGGTGCTCCACTTTAGGGGGGGGATGTGATTCTCCTCTCCGGGTGGCAACTAACATAGGTCCGCCACTGACCCTGCCCCCCTAAGGTTGTCCCTGTATGAGTACCAGCAGCTTCTTGCCTAGAAAAAAAGCATTTTTAAAATATATTTTATACATCTCCCCACCTCTCTCTATACACACACACAATCACCCTGTATCATACACAAAACGAAAAAAGTACTTTCATTAAAATACTCTGTAAACACTGCCAGACTACTAAAATAATTTTTATAAGGACTCTGTATTACCAGTCTCACAGAAGCTGTTAAAACATCAAATTAAAAGGGTTGTACAGTATTGACCATGTCGCAGGCACAGTTGCAGTGAATCCTATCAGAAACACTAGCTGTATATAAATATAGCCAGGTCCACCATTCTGAGGACTACCTGGTGCCAGTCTCATAAAAACAGTGCCAAAATAATCACACACAGTACTGATCTCACAGGCACAAAAGGGAAAGGGGATGGGACTCGATATACCACCTTTCTGTGGTTGCAATCAAAGCGGTTTACATAGTATATACAGGTACTTAGTTTGTACCTGGGGCAATGGAGGGTTAAGTGACTTGTCCAGAGTCACAAGGTGCTGTAGTGGGACTTGAATCCAGTTCCTCAGCATCAAAGTCCACTGCACTAACCACTAGGCTACTCCTCCACTAGCAGCATTCCACGTAGAAGCTTGCCCTTGCAGATCAGCAATGCGGCTGCGCAGGCTTCTGTTTCTGTGAGTCTGCGTCAGACTCACAGAAACAGAAGCCTGCGCGGCCGTGTTGCTGATCTGCAAGGGCAGGCTTCTACATGGAATGTTACTAGTGGAATAGCAACATTCCATGTAGAATCTCAAATAGTAGCAACAGAATCTCAAACAGTAGCCAACATTCCATGTAGAATCTCAGATAGTAGCAACATTCCATTTAGAATCTGAAATAGGGAAAGGGAAATGGGACTTGATATACTGTCTTTCTGGATTTTTTTGGAACTACATTCAAAGCAGTTTACATATGTTCAGGTACTTATTTTGTACCAGGGGCAATGGAGGGTTAAGTGATTTGCCAAGAGTTGCAAAGAGCTGCAGTGGGAATCGAACACAGTTCCCCAGGATCAAAGTCCTCTGCACTAATCACTAGTCTACTCCTCCACTCCAACAGCATGATACCACAGCAATCTTATATATAGTGTGACAGGGGAGCAAAGGGACCTAAAAATGCCATTTTTGGAGTAAAAAACCACCTAAAATCTGTTGAACAATTAGAGAAATGGTGAAATTTCATCCCTCTAAAGCAATCAGCTTCTAATCGCAGATTTAATCTCCTATTGAAATTTTCCAGTTGTTTGATCTACCTATGTACTTTATCTTTAACCAACATGACTGTCACTTTCTGATTAGCTTTTACATCTGTTTTGATTTCTTAAATCAGTGTTGTAAGCGCAGCTTTAGTGGTTTCCATGTTTGTAGTAAGAGAGCCAATTTTACTCATAAGAGTTGTCACATCAACTGAAGTTTTGGACATCATCGCTTCCATCTTGGACAAAACCTGCCAGACACCATCCAGCGTTACTCCACTTGGGGTCAAAGATTGCACCACGCCTCCGAGGTCTCCAGCCACATCACAAGGAAGAGCTTCATCCACCAGTTCACCAAAAGCGCCGACTGCAACTGGATCTGCTGAGACTCCTTCCTTCACCTCTGCTGAGCATGGCGGGGGAGAAAATGAGTATTCCAGGCCCAAACTTGGTGACACTCCTCCGTCTACCTGAGCGGCAGGCTCTCCAACACCGACTACATTAATTGAGGTCCCTATGACATGCACAGGACTAGAAGTTCGGCTTGCAGAGGACATGGGCTTAACTTCCCCTTTCCTTTTCGTGTGCGGGTATAGTGAAAAGGTAGCTCTCACAGGAAACAGGTATGCAGAGCGAGACATGTTCAGAGTCGTGCAGCCATCTTGAACTCTGTCCCCCACCAGGAACTATTTTATTTCTCTGTCTCCATCCGCTAGTCAGCGGACAACACCCATTCGTTCTGGATTCGTCTGGTTGGACACTAAGAAATGTCCTTTATTTGAATGTTTTCTTAGTTGAGATCATGTTCTTGACAAAGTTGTTCTGAATTTGCCCCCAAGGCAGGCACTTTTTCCCGAAACATGTCAGGTGTTTAACTAAATAATTGGAACACTTAGATCCTTATTTGTTTTTAAAGTTGCTCAACTAAATCTTATACTATTACTGGCTGTCTGCAAGGGAAAAATATCTATGGCAAAGCTACTATGCATAAGTGCAGGAGATTCTTGGCATTGATCACCTTAAATCATTGGAAGTGTAATACAGGCTGCTGGCACCTAAGAGAATGAAAGTTACTACCAGGACCATACTAAAACTTATTCGGATCCTGAAGTTGGAAAAATTCATTGAAGACCAGGAGGCTTTGGTGCAGATGTCTACTTGAGTAGCTAGTTATCTTTCAGTACCCAGGTGGTATCTCTTCTTGATGTCAAATCTGGAATTCCAAAGTCACATGAAGCAAATTACCATCAGACATAACTGATGACCCAGGAGAAAGGATCTGATAATGCTCCTAAGGGCAAGCTCTCCCCCAGGTTCCTTCTCCAGTTGGGGAGTTGGGTGTTGTAGCTGCTGGCTGCTTTTGTTGAGCTGAGTACATAGATAGTATGGATGTGTGTCTATATGAATAGGTACCTACATATAATATGTAAACCACAGAAAGATGGTATATCAAATCCCATTCCCTTTCCACAAACCCCACAACAGAACCAGGCCTTCCCGGTCACAACTAACCAGCAATGATTTTGCCACATACTTTGCAAAACAAAATTAAAGGTCTCCGTCAGGACCTACAAACAATCCCCATCAAGTCTCCTACCAGCTAATGAACACTCCCTCTCCCAGATCGCTGTGCATGTTGGGGGATTCATTCAACCAAGTCACAGAGAAAGCTCTTGAAAAAAATCCCGCCAACAACCTGCCTTCTTGACCCCTGCCCAGCAAAGACAGCACAGCTAACAAGCACAGGCCTCGTTGAAGGGGCCACTGAAATTGTTAACCCCCTCTCTTCTGGATGGGCAGTCGCCAATACTAAAAGGAGCTGTTAAGCGCCTTCTATTGAAAACGAGCTCCCTTGAGCAGGACAAGCACGAAAACTACTGACCAGTCCCTAACATTCCTTTCCTGGCATAACTTATAGAATACACAGTCTGTATTCAACTCAGTGACTGGTTACATGAAAGAACTGGCCAGATCCACGTCAGTCTGACTTCAGACCTGGATATGGAATGGAGACAGTTCTTCTGCATGGAAACTATGACAAAGGTTCTGCCTCAATAGTAGTGTTGCTGGATTTCTCAGCAGCCTTCGACACTGAGAATCATAATATTATGCTTACAAGGCTGGCAGAAAACAGGTATCAGTGGCAAAGTATTTACGTGTTTCAAATCTTATTTGTCAACACCTCATCACCTTGGGCACTGAACTGCACGGTGCCACAGGGATCCATACTGTCACCTATTTTATTTAACATCTACCTCAAAGCTTTGGCTGAGCTGCTTCAGTCGATGGACACAAGTTTCTGTATCTATGTTGATGTGCAGCCACTCATACCTGTTAAAGCAGACCAACCCGTGGCTTTGAGTAAACTGACTGCAACTCAGGAACGGACAAACAGCAAACTCTGCCTGAACCCAAGCAAAACAGAGGCTATTTGGGTACTTAACACAACTGGACAAATACCTGACTTCAAAGTACCTTTTTGGAAAGTATGAACTCCCCCTAAAGTCACAGGTCAGGAATCTTGGGATACTGCTAGAATCACTCTGATTACGCAAATTCAAAACTCTGTATTGATACTTTTGATATGTCATGTTGGTGAAAATAGTAAAAACTTCCCTCTCACTATGGTAGCTATGAAATCTCTCTTCATATGATCAGACTGGATAGGCCTTAACTTTTTTCTATATTTTGAAAAGACATGTCTGACCACAGTGGTTCATGCCATGTCGTTGTCATGACTAGACTACTATAATGCCCTGTACACTGGTCAAACCAAAAAGGAGTTTGCACCAGCTCCAATTAATTCAAAATGATACATCATAGCCTTCCTGCAAAAACTATATTGGCTACCAGTACCTGACAGGGCTACATTTAAAATCCTATGTTTGATTTTCAAGATCCTCAGACCAAATGGGCCAGACAACTTAAAAGAATAAGTTAGCCCTCTACAAACCTTTGAGACCGCAAAGGTCCTCTCAAGGACCATCACTTTGTACCCTCATTAAAGGAAATTGCACGATGTGATACTATCAGCGGGCCTTTTAAGAAGTAGCCCCTACACTCTGGAACTTATTCCCAGAGGGGCTACATCTGACTCAAGACTACCTCTACTTCTGAAAGCAGGTGAAAGCCTGGCTCTTCTCCCAAGCCCTTAATTAATATGGTGAATGACTATCCACTCGCTCCGCATCTGGACTAGTTTGTTGCATGCCCTCTAACTTAGACCAGTTCCTGATATCTTGTTTAGTCATAAGTACATAAGTATCGCCATACTGGGACAGACCAAAGGCCCATCAAGCCCAGCATCCTGTTTCCAACAGTGGCCAATCCAAGTCACAAGTACCTGGCAAGATCCCAAAAAGTACAAAACACTTTATACTGCTTATCCCAGAAATAAGCATTGGAGTTTCCCCAAGTCCATTTAAATAATGGTCTTTTTTTAAACCCCGCTAAGCTAACCACCTTTACCACACTCTCTGGCAATGAATTCCAGAGTTTAATTACACATTGAGTGTAATTAAATAGACTCTGTACTACTCATCTTGTCTCCATCTATATATCTGCACTTGGCCCCTCAGCTGCACGGCAAGATTTTTCATTGCATTATAAGAACAGCATTAGCATCATATGTTATTTGAATATTCTTCCATGTTGCCTATTATGGTACAGTTTGTATTGTACTGTCATATGATTGTTCTGCAGCACTGTTAAAGGTGTTTATTTTTGGTACGCTTTCATTTAGTTCTATTATTAGGTTTCAATTTGCCGTTTCCAAGTTTACTTCATTCTTATATTTGGTCATTTTATTATTGTTGTTATGTTAACCAAATTGTACGTTTTAAGTTATGTACCTGCTGTACATCGCCTTGGGTGAATCTCTTCATAAAAGCAGTTAATAAATCCTAATAAAGATAAACCCCACACTCCGATTTTCTGTCTTTACAGGCTGTACAAACTGGGCAACAGGAAACCAACCAGAAGACTGATGAGACGGGAATGTGATAAAGGTACTGGTCTGAACGTTACAGTACTAAAAAGTAATTGAGTTCAGGGGAAACAGATTCAATGTTTGAGATCTGAGGGGAGGGTGGGGAGACGCACGTTTTTTTCCCCACGTCTTTCAAGGAATTTTTGGGATGCACTGTGTATTCAATACACACATTCCCAACTGGTCTGTCACCGGGAAAGATCGTGGAAATGGAATGTGCAAGTCTACCCTCCCCCCCTGCCCCCCCCCCCCCCCCCCCCAGAAGAACATGTCTATGTTGATCTGTTTCACTAATGTTGTTGCTTCTGGACTTATCTCCAAATACACAATCAGCTACACAAAGGATTTGATATGGCACGTATCAAAGAGGTAAAAAAAAAAAAGATGACCAAGCTGTTATTTTGCAAAATTAGCTAGATTTTGATGCCAGCTTTTCAATGCTGTTAGAAGAAAGCTTCCATGAGAGGAATTTAGTAAAAATTGGTTGGCTTTTTGTTTGTTAAATTTAATTTACTTTCCCTAGTTATTTCTTAATTGAGTCCCATCCACCAATACCATCTTCAAATTTTGCAGAGTAGGGTAAGCCCTCAAACTGGTCAATCTTATTAGTCAAATGAGGGGTTTTTACATTTACATACATTCTCTTTGGTCTCCAATTGTTTTCATCATATGGCTACAGCAGACCACATGAAAATTGTGTTTTCCATTTCTAAGCGTAGCCCCCAGGTCTAACTGATCCTATAGAATAAGTGCATGAAAGCGGAATGAGAAACGGCTTACCAATTTACTCGCAAATCTGAGTGCGGGTTCCCCTCAGTGGACCCAGACAGAAAAGTCTCTGAAATGTTAGCACGACCCGCACATAAACCACCCACTTCACAGAACAAAAAGCATCGTCTGCTTGCAACTCTTATGTGCTGTGACCGAATGCCTGATTTCTCTTATCAACTAACTGTTTTCTCTCAATCTCTACGAAATAAAAAATTGTGGAGGAGTGGACTGCATGTGGACGGCCACTTAGAGAGATGATACGCCAGATATGAACAACTGGCGTACATCTTCTCCTAAATCCAACCAGAAAGATTTTCCGGCATAAAAAGGCAATCCGCTCTACCGTACTATCGAATGCTTTCAGGGAAAACACACTTCAGCATTTCTAAATCTGTTTCTCTTAATATTCTGCATTATAAGTTTGCCTGTATCTCTCGTAAAATGTGTGGATAGTCAAAAGCAGTGTTTATATTATTCTTACAGTAAATCCCCTTTCCCTCCCCCAAGAGCAGCTCCAGGCTTACAGTACTGAAAGGATCAAGTGTTACCATATCCAAGAACAGCACACAGGATTTCAGCTACAGTGTCTTTGTGTTTCCCTTCGGAGAGAGCTACAATATGGTGCAATGGTCTTGGGTATCTGTGATTTGCAGCCTCCTTTGCTTCTGCCTCTTCATGGTGTGGGGACCCGGATGCGAAACAGGCCCTGTTGAAGCTGCAAGCGGAAAAGCTTGCAGTTCGCAATGCGCAGGGGTGCGCAGCCTGTGCGACGGAGGTCTGAGGGTAACAGAGGTTTCGTGTGGTGCCAGGTTCCAGTGCTCCTTTTAAATTCTCGGACATAGTCGTAATTGGTACCTAAAAGAAAACAGAAACAAAAATGCTGTATATATGCGGCATCTTGTGTTTCTGGATCATAACCAATCATTATGCTCAGATGCTTAATTGTTCTTTAGCTTCTCATACTTCAAGGAAAAGCTGATGACGTTACTTTCTTATTAGGCAGTGCAGGAATGCAATATAGTAACATAGTAGATGACAGCAGAAAAAGACCTGCACGGTCCATCCAGTCTGCCCAACAAGATAAACTCATATGTGCTACTTTTTGTGTATATCTGACCTTGATTTGTAACTGTCATTTTCAGGGCACAGACTGTACAAGTCTGCCCAGCACTATCCCCACCTCCCACCACTGGCTCTGGTACAGACCGTATAAGTCTGCCCAGCACTATCCCCGCCTCCCGCCACCGGCTCTGCCACCCAATCTCGGCTAAGCTCCTTAGGATCCATTCCTTCTGAACAGGATTCCTTTATGCTCTTCCAATTGAAATAAGAAGTGCTACATACTTTCAATTTCATTGCCATGTTAAAACTCTTATTTAATCTTTTTTCCTGATGTATAATTTGGTTGCTTTATTTGCTTTTATCTAAACTTTTGCTGCTATGATGACATTTTTACTTAAATATTTGATAGTTCGATTATATTCTATTATCCCAACTTTATTGTACTCTCATTTTGTTTTACTGTATTTTTTTATACATTGTGATATATATTTTTTTAAGATATTTACTGATATGATTATTATTTTCTGTTGTAATCTACTGTGGACCTTTGGGGATAAAGTGGAATATAAAAACTTGGAATTATATTAAATTAAATCATTATCCTAGGTAGAACAAAGAATATAGCTTACAGTTTGAATTCCTGAAAGCCCACCCCCCCCCCCCAAATAGTCTTTTACCAGTGCAATCAGAGAACATAGGGAGAAGATTAAACCCGCCACCTGCCTTAGCCCCACAGTCATTGTTCTCTCATCCTCATCACCGCAGAAACATTTTCAGATGGCTTTTAGACTAATTTGTGATGTTGGCATGAGACACTTGCAGAACAGTGACCACTGTGCCATATTACATCAGTCAACACAGTGAGACAGACCAGGAAGAGCTCAAGACAAAACCCTGTAAAAAATAAATACACACACCAGGAACTTGAGTAATTGTAGGCCTGGCGTCACCCATTCCTTTTTACTCCTTTGGCACATTAAGAGAGTTTCCACCACCAATTGGCAACGTACGTAAAACTGTTTTTTTTTTCTTAAACTTGAAAATAAAATAAGCAAAATCTTGGGCCCTGTTTACTAAGGTACATTAGCATTTTTAGCGCACGCTAACCATATAGGCGCCCATAGGAATACTATGGGCTAGGGTTACCATATGTCCGGATTTACCCTGACATGTCCTTGAGAGTTGAAGTGACCTCGCGAGACTTCAACTCTCGGCGGCCATTTTGAATCGGCGCCGAGATCACCAACAGGAAGGATGCATGCAGGGCAGCGCTCCGGGCAGGAAAGAGGGGGCTCTTTCCTGCCCCTAAGAGGTCACTAGACCACCAGGGCAGTAGTAAGGTAAGGGGAGGGGGGGTGACGGGGTGTGTGATAGGGGGCGGAGTGAGGGCGTGAAAGGGGGCGGGGCGGGTGTGGGGGACGGGGGCATGTGTCCTCCTTTTTGGGGGACAAAAAATGGTAACCCTACTATGGGTGTCTACAGTGTTAGAGCGCGCTAAAAACGGTAGCGTGCCTCTAACGAGGCTTAGTAAACAGGGCCCCTTGTTAGCTTTTGGGAGCAGATTTTTTTTCTCTCTCTCTCTCTCTCTCCTTAGTGTCTTACATGCAGAAAAGCGTCATCAAGCAGGAAAATGTAACAAACAAGTCCACAATAATGGGGATATAGAGAAAGGGAAAACCCTCCTAAAATAAAGGCAATTAGAAAAATCAATCCACAAATAGCCTGGCTCTATCTTAGGCCAAAAAGGGAAAAAAAAAAACCCCTCACTTTCACCAGCACAGAAGAAGAAACATTACTTAAGCTCTCTCTCTCAATCAATAAAGTTGGGTTGATACAAAAACAAAACTGGAATCAGGAAGCTTAATTATGCACTTGCAGGGGAACTTCAAAAAGAAGCTAGCCCCAAGCTGCAGGTGCCTGTGGTTTTAAATCGATGAAAAGCTTTTCTACGTAAATCTGCAGCGGTGCCAAACCAGGCGATATTTTAACCCCCTCACCACAAAACAGGCACTCTTTTTAAAGGAAGTGTTCAGCACAATCGATCTGTCAAACTCACAGGAGAAAGACAACAGAAGGGCAGCTTGAACTGATACTTGTTTCCTAAGCATTTAGCTCATGTCTTTTTCCAAGGCGAGTTACATATTTTCCCTGTCCTCATAGGGTTCACAACGTTAAGAGGCTGATGCAGAAAGCTTCCTGAACCGGGTTTAACAGTGTTTTAATGTGTATAGCAAAGTACAAACAAGTTCATTGTGGGTGTTAACTGCACAAAAAACCCTGACCGCACACCACATGCAGAAATTCTGACTGCACACCACATGCAAATGTGGTAAATTTGCTATCCCGAAGCATGCACAATTTTAAAAAAAAATGTTTTTACCACGAGGCTACCGTGGGAAAAATGACATCAAATCCAGGGCAGCGTAGAAAGGTTGGTCAGAGTACCAGCACCCATCCTCTCCTCCCAAACCAACTACCCTGTCCCAGATACTTATCTGCATCAGCCCCAACCCCCCCCCCCCCCCCAAAAAAAAAAGTTATCCCTGGTGTCTAAAGTCACCCCCACACACTGGTATTTAGTGACATCCTCCATTCCCTTGACTCAGAACCCCCCCCCCCCAAACAAAACAAAAACACTCTGTTGTCTAGTGGCACCTCCCATTCACCCGACCCCTCCCAATTAAAAAAACAAAACAAAACAAAACACCTCACTCACTAGTGTCTAGCAGCACCCCTTTCCTCCCTCTAACTAAAACAAAAAAAAATCCCCAGTGGTACCCACTTCCTCAGGCACCATCATCCTGAAAATGGTGGCACCCAGCCCCAAGCAGTGCACCCTGGGATGCACCAGATATGGCTAGATTGCCATAAAAGGGAGAAATTCCCTTATAGGCTGGCCCCCACCCCAGTGCAACTCAGCGGTACCCAGCTGACAGCCATAGTAACTCACCATCATGTATATCACTTCTTATTCAAGTCAGCTTTTGTTAGCGTCTTCTCTGCTTCTCTGGCATGCAGATGTATATAAAGGTTTCCAAACCCAGTCCTACACTCATCAGCCTCTCTTCTCTCCCCATCATCTCCCCCTAAACCCTGTAACTATCTCAAAACCAGCAAAGCCACTATTCAAACATCCAGCCAGCTAGGTCACTGTGGCCTTACCAGAAATTCCCCCGTTATTATCAACCTGCTTTTCTGGTTTTGGTTTAAGCAGAAACCAAAAGCTGTGGCCGAAATTCATGGCTCTGTTTTGGCTGGAACTGAAGCCGAACCAAACATTTCATGCTTGCCCCCCCCCCCCCACCCCCCTGTTCCCCACATCAGTGGGCCCCTTAAGAAGCCCTGGTGATCTAGCGGCCTCTTCAGGGGCAGGAAAGACTTCCGCTCTTTCCTGCCTGGTGCCGATACCAGTGCAGGAGGTCACAGAAGCCATTTTGAGATTGCTCTTGCTTATGCAGTTGTCAATTTCAAAATGGCCACGGGAAGTCTCAGCAGCCATTTTAAACCAGCAACAGCACAGGGCGGAGTTCTTTCATGCCCTTAAAAGAGGTAAAAGCAAACAAGTAGATCTGAAGAAGATCTTATATTTAAAAGGATTCTATTCACTACCATAGATAAAAGAACCAGATGCCTGACACAGGCCCTTTGCAGGGCTGCGTCAGGGGCAAAACCACTAGGTGTAAAACATAGGTATCACCAGTGGCGTACCAAGGGGGGGGGGGGGGGGGGGGGGGCGGTGGGGGCGGTCCGCCCCGGGTGCACGCTGCTGGGGGGTGCCGCGGCGCACGCCTGTCAGCTGAGTTCGCTAACTTCGCTGCAGCTCCCTGTGCCCCGGAACAGGTTACTTCCTGTTCCGGCCGGGGCAGAGGGAGCTGCAGCGAAGTTAGCGAGCTCAGCTGACAGGCGCGCGCCGAGGCACCCCCCCCCCCCAGCGGCGTGTACCCGGGGGGGGGGGGGGGGGGGACCGCGCTGCACCTGGGGGGGGGGGCGCATTGGCGATCCGCCCCGGGTGTCATGCAGGCTAGGATTGCCACTGGGTATCACCTATGTGAATGGTGCTGAACACCCAGGAATGAAGGTAACCGCCAGAGGTTATCCGGGTACTGCTGATATTCAGTGCAAGTGAGGACATCTATTTGTTGTTCTTCGCCTTATTTCCACCTCTGAACCAGCCTTACACTATCCGAATGATGCCGAGGTAGTCAGACTCGATTTTCAGCAGTATTATCTGGATAGCACCGCTGAAAAATCACAGCCCGAGTCCAGTGAGCACTAGTTATCCAAGTAGCAAGTGTTGCCACCCAGAGATAAATAGCTTAGAACATCAGAACCTTGAAATGGCAAAACAGAATTATACAAATCTAATTACATCATGGTAACATTATAAGCAGGGCTATAAGCGTCACTACTACAGTAAAACAAATCCCTCTCGCTTGTTCAGTTCGACCGTTTATTTTCCTGAAAGGCCTTCCCAAAGTGCCTAAAACCCGGCTTCCTGTAAGAAGGATTACTTCGGGGAAATAACCTGGCTGTGTTTTTAATCACTTGCCTGTTTACAAAGATGCCTGGCCAAACCACATCAGAGTGAGCTGGCGGGCAGCAAACTGAATCCCTGAATGGCGAAAAGCAAACACTTCACCATGCTTGATCTGAAAGTTGGAACGTGCACTCCCGACCTACTGGGTATACAGGATGCTAAAATACAATACAAAAATGCAAGCCATGTGCGCAAAATAAAATAACAAATACTAAATCAAAAAAAAAAAATCATCTCTCCCTTGATAGTTTGAAAACTGGCACCTGTCAAAAAGACTAGGCTAAATCAGAGCATGTTTCAGAACAGGGCACCTATGGGCCTGATTTTCTGTTTTGGTAGGTAGGGGTCTCTGGCAGGCCACGGAATCTTAGATTATTGCGACGTCCTCTATTTTCAAGGTCTTCAACTTTCAGCCCCATTTCCTGAGGTTCTTTTTGTAAGTTTGAGATCTGCTGTTCCAGCGATCCTATTATCTCGCTGTGGGTATCCACTTGTAATTCTGTTTCTTCTAAGCGGGACCCTAGCTCATGTATCTCGCCTCTCGGGTCCGTGCCTAGCGTCGCTACCTCCGAGCGCAGCGCTTTAATATCTGCGCTAATGTCCTGCAGCCAGTTTTGGAGCACAGATGGGAGCTCCTCCTCAGCTTGACTCGATTTCAAGTGCTCCGATGAGGTGTCTTCCGAGACCGCATGAGCGTTCTCTGACGCCGCTTGTTGTTTCCAGGCCTCGGCCATTTTGTCTTGAGGCGTCTCCTCTCCTCCCGAGAGGGCAAAGTGGGAGAGATCTACCCCCGATGCTGCTGGGGAGGAGTGGCCTAGTGGTTAGGGTGGTGGACTTTGGTCCTGGGGAACTGAATTCGATTCCCGGCACAAGCAGCTCCTTGTGACTCTGGGCAAATCACTTATCCCTCCATTGGCCCATGTAAGCCGCATTGAGCCTGCCATGAGTGGGAAAGTGCAGGGTACAAATGTAACAAAAATAAAATAGATACTATTGGAGATTCTACATGGAATGTTGCTACTATTGGAGATTCTACTTGGAATGTTGCTATTCCACTAGCAACATTCCATGTAGAAGGCTGCACAGGCTTCTGTTTCTGTGAGTCTGATGTCCTGCACGTACGTGCAGGACGTCAGACTCACAGAAGCAGAAGCCTGCGCGGCCACATTGGTGATCTGCAAGGGCCGACTTCTACCTGGAATGTTGCTAGTGGAATAGCAACATTCCATGTAGAATCTCAAATAGTATCAACAGTGGAGGAGTGGCCTAGTGGTTAGGGTGGTGGACTTTGCTCCTGAGGAACTGAGTTCGATTCCCACTTCAGGCACAGGCAGCTCCTTGTGACTCCGGGCAAGTCTCTTAACCCTCCATTGCCCCATGTAAGCCGCATTGAGCCTGCCATGAGTGGGAAAGCGCGGGGTACAAATGTAACAATCAGTGCTTGACTCGTCGTTTTTGCTGCTCCTGTTGATCGGGAAGCCATTCGCTAGTAGTGAATTCCTCAGCTAAGTGTCAGGTTGGTCAAAATCGCTAATTTCTCCTTGTGGGGTATCGGGAGCTCAGCTCTTATGCGACCATGTTGTCTGGTGACGTCACTTCCCCCTCTATGGGCCTGATTTTCTAATTTGGTGCTTATGGGTGAGGTAAAAAAAAAAAAAGCATTTGTTTTAAGTTTACTTTATAAAGGCTTTCGTAAAAAGGTACCCATTTCTACACTGATGACATTCTCCTAATTTTCCTATGTACCCTGCCTCGCCTGATATTTGGTCCTTTATGGGAATGCCCGGATCAGGTTTCCACCTGGTTCTCTGCTCACAGACTAGTCTTGAACCCCCAGAAAACTGTTGCCTGTTGGTTTATGGGAGGCCTCTCTATGCCCTCTCTTGCACTGAATCTATTTGGTATCTCCATCTCTAAGGTTAATTCTTTCCGTTACTTAGGTATTACACTGGACTCACATCTCTCTTTTATTCTGGTCTGTGTAAATCAGGGTTCTATATCTCGTGTCAACTTCGTCCTGTTAGGAAATGCTTCAACCCTACTTCCTTTCATGCGCTTATCCTATCCCTACTGGTCACCAGACTGGACTACTGAGACATCGCTTACCCAGGTTGTAGCCGGGCCAATCTCAAATGTCTTCAGTCCCTCCAAAACACTGCTATCCGCCTTCTCTGTCACGCTCGTAGGTTTGATCACGTTACCCCCTTGCTCCCTGTGGAACAACGTATTATTCACAAGCTCCTCATTCTGACTTTTAAGGTAGAGAATGACATGGGGATGGGGACCTGAAATAACCGCAGGGATGGGGATGGGGACAGAGCTTGTGCGGACGGGGACAAACTTTGTCCCTGTGTCATTTTCTACTTTGAAGCCTGTTAATGAACTGGACTATTATTTATGTTTCAGTGAGGCCTACAACGATTTTTTTTTTATTTTTATATATATATTTTTTTTTACATTTGTACCCCGCGCTTTCCCACTCATGGCAGGCTCAATGCGGCTTACATATTCTATACAGGTACTTATTTGTACCTGGGGCAATGGATGGTTAAGTGACTTGCCACGATATTTTGATTTTTTGGAAAAACAAGCAAACATGCTGGCCACAACTAGCAAAATTTGCATGGGGGATCTTGCGTATTCCTGCTACCAGCATATCTTCTAAGAAGACATCTTCTATTGCAGAGGGACTGTGGAACACAGGAGAGCTAGTCTGAATCCTGAGATTGTTGACTTCTTATTCGTCCACAGATTAAAAAATCTCCCATCTAAGGCATACAGAATGGGTTGTATTTTGTACCCCTGGACATTTTAACAGGGTGGATTAGGATTCCTTGGGGTAGTAGAAATCAGCTACCGTTGGGGTTGGAAGGGTAGAGGGTGTAGTTGCACAAACGATATCACCAACTATCGCCCAGTAGCATCAATCCCACTTGTAGTCAAACTGACGGAAAGCATGGTAACTAAACAACTAACTGACTACATAAACCGAGTGAAACCTTTTTTCCCCAAGGGAAATATTTCGCAACTTGGTACAATCTATGGTACTAAGCCACCTGGACTACTGCAACGGAATCTCATGTGGGATGCAAAGAACAAATCATAAAGAAACTCCAAACTGCTCAAAACACAGCAGCCAGGCTTATATTTGGAAAAACGAGATTCGAAAGCGCCAAACCCCTATGAGAAAAACTACACTGGCTCCCAAAGAATGTATTGCGTTCAAAATCTGCACCCTGGTTCATAAAATCATCTACGGAGAAGCCCCGGGATACATGACAGACCTTATAGATCTACCAACCAGAAACACATCAAGATCAACACGAAGATACCTAAATATCCATCACCCAAGCTGCAAAGGTCTCAAATACAAAATGAACCTATGCATCCAGCTTTTCCTTTATAAGCACACAGCCATGGAACGCAATACCAAACGCCGTGAGAACAACATATGACCACCTGAACTTCCAGAAACTACTAAAAACTACCTTGTTCAAAAAGGCATACCCCAACGATCCAACGTAAATGCCTTAACCCAGCAGCACAACAAAACCAAAGCTCATACTGGACATCTCTTCCTCCTTACGACTCACATAAGAACTAATTTTACCTCAACCTCACTTTGTATTTGTTCAAACCGATATTTGCGATCACCTCTACGGTATTATGTAAGCCACACTGAGTCTGCAAATAGGTGGGAAAATGTAGGATACAAATGTAACAAATAATAATAATAATAACAACATATTGTTCCTTTTATACTTTAATAACTACTACTTAAAGATTTAAGTAAAAAATTATAATTATTCGAGGCTTCTGCAGATGGGGACAGAGTGGGGACGGGACAGAACCTGCGGGGACGGGCAGGGACAGGGATAAACTTTATCCTCATGTCACTCTCTATTTCAAGGCTCTTACAGTGGGTGTTCCTTCTTATCTCTCTAACCTCATTGTGCCTTATTCTCCTTCTCGTCTGCTTTGCTTTCTAAACGACTTTTGTCTAGTTCTCCCAGTCCTAGAAAGGCACAACTGGACAGTACTAGGCATCGTGCTTTCTATTTTCTTCTAGAATTCTCTTCCCCTTTCCATTTGTCCAGAGCAATCATTTAAAACTTTTACTGAAGACCTGGCTTTTCAGAAGGGTTTTTCTTCCTGATTTAAAGTTTGACTGTTTCATTCTGCCTCTCAGTTTATTATTTCCCATAACCCAAAGGTTTTTACGAAATTGGAATGATTGTTTCATCTTTCCTGTCTAAATTTTGTAGTTCCTTTTCCTGACTTTGATGTATGTATTGTTTTTGTTTTGTAAAATGTTGTGAACTACTAGTTCGGTAAGGCGGTATATCAAGCTCTAATAAACCATAAATGCACATCCATAAACATAATGCCACACAACTTTATAAAAGGCCTTTTCCATGGGTAAAACAGGATTTACATACACAAAAACCTTTAGAAAATTACCTCCTTTGGGCTAGATTCTATATAGGGCGCCTAAAAATTCCGCACGGAATAGACTTCCACCTAAGCGTATTCTATAAGCGGCGCGGTATACAGAATATGCTTAGTTGATATCCTAGTACCTAGAATACGCACATCCATTTACATCAAAGATGTGACATAAATACTGGCGTGTAGATTAAGGCGCAGAGGAGCATATTCTACGACAGTGCATATAAATTTTGGAATGCCCATTTCCCTGCCCATAACCACGCCCCTTTTTGGCTCTGCCTATTAGAATTTAGGCGCTGTGCGTTATAAAATACGCTTAGTGAGTTATGTGCATAAATTCTAATTATTGCCAACTAGTAAAAAAGGCCCGTTTCCGAAACCAATGAAACGGGCGCTAGCATGTTGCTTTTTTTGTGTGTGTGTGTATGTGTCACAGAGTTACTTTGTGTGTGTGTGTGAGGGTGCGGTGTGTGTGCAGGTTGTTGATGTGTGTCTTTTTTTGTTTTGTTTTTTTGCTTGGGGGTTGTGGGATGCGCTGTGCCGGTCTATTTTTGCACATACCCACAGCAGGAATATTCTTCTCTCGTTCCAGCGGTGGTTCTATGCTCTCCGTGCTGCACAGATAATGAGCCATTCTGCTGGGGAATGCTCCTCCCTTATTGTCACGTAGTTTCCTCTGATTGGTCCGTCTTACATTGCCTAGTGTTGCCTGGGAACAGTGTTGTGATGGTCCTTTGTGTTTCAGAATGTTGAGGTTGTTTTTTCTGATTGGTCCGTCATGCGAGGGCGGGGCAGAGAGACATGGTCAGTGTTGTGGCTTCACCACCATGAATCCATGAACCCTTCAGGGAGTGACTGAGTGACTTCAGAACGTTGTCTTCAGAACGTTGAGGGTGAGTTTTATTATAGTAGATTAGTGCTCATTATTGCTTGTTAAGTGCTGTAAAAACACGGATTAGATTATTAAGCCAATTAAGTTACCTTGCGCTGTAATAGAATACACTTGGATTTGGGCGCGACATATAGAATCAGGCTGTTTATTGCTAAATGCTCTTGGTGAAAGATTTCAAACTGAGCAATTTTCCATCATATATATATACACATATTTTTTTTAAAGCAAATAGAACAAGAACTGTAACAAATAAAAACTATAGAAAAGGACTAAGTATCAAGAGTTACTTCATTCCCGTCTAACCTGTATCGAGATCGCCAATCACATAGATACTGGCCCCAATTGGAACAGCGCCATACACAAAAGAAGAGCTGGTGGGGATGCATAAATTCTGATCATTCAGATAGATCCACCTGTAGAAAAAGAAAAGTATAGCAAAAGATAGTTCAATGACTATCACAAACTGCTCCATCACATTTCTAGTTTATGTTTGATTTATTTATTTACATTTGGATTTAGCTCATTTTCAGTAGTAGCTCAAGGTGAGTTACACTAGGTATTTCTCTGTCCCCAGAGGGCTTACAATCTAGGTATAACCAAAGCGGTTTACATATTCTGTGCAGGTACTTTCTCTGTCCGTTCTGGACTCACAATCTAAGGGGCCCTTTTACTAAGCCGCGTAGGCACGTATGCACGTCCAATGCGTGTCAATTTTGAACTACTGCCCAGCTATTTTCCGGGGCGCGGCGCTAACCAGGTAGTAATCGGCATTGTACGCACGTTGACGGTTATTTCCCGGTTAACGCGTGAGACCTTACTGCTAAGTGAATGGGTGGCGGTAAGGACTCAGACCCAAAATGGATGCTCGCCAATTTTCATTTTGCCGCACGTCCATTTTCGGCGAACGTTCGCTGAAAAATGGATCTGCGCGCGTCCAAAGCATGTGCCTACACTAGCACAGGCCATTTTTCAACACACCTTAGTAAAAAGGACCCCCAAGCTTTGTACCTGGGGCAACGGAGGGTTAGGTGACTTGCCTAAGGTCACAAGGAGCACATTGGTAACTGAACCCAGTTCCCCTGGTTCTCAGCCCACTGCACTAAACTAACCATTATGCTACTTCTCTACTCTCCCACTCCCAAGGTATAAAACTCCCAAGTTGATTAAAGTGGCACCAACAGGCAGTATAATAATGCGAAAGAAGATGCTAAGGTACCATATTACTGGCCTTTACCATAATGCAGGAAAAGAAAAATTACAGCTTCATGGAGGCTTGGATTCAAATTATCATGATCAATGCTCAGAGCCATTGCAAGGTTATTAGGCGCCCTAAGTGAGCTTCTAGCCATGTACCCACCTCAATTAACTTTTACGCCTCCACATCCTTCTCCACCCCACAATATTTATTCTTATATCCATAGAACGCCAAGACTGGTTATACACAATCACAATAAACTAGCCATTACTAAGATATACAATACTAAGACAGATATTCATAAAATATAAAATAATGAACAACCAGAGAAAAATTTTCCAAACTAGTAAGTCTTCAATTTCCTGTGGAAAATGTAAATATTTACTTTCCAATCTAATATGCAAAGGAAAAGAATTCCACATCAATGTAGCTTGATAAAATAATCTCATGGAGGGGCATTTTTGAAAGGACATCCAAGTCAGAACGTTCCACAAGGACGTTCGAATGGAATGAACATCCCCTTTACAAACTGGAACGTCCAAATTATGAACGGGGGAAAACGAGGGACATAGAAGTCTGCATGGCAGAATTCTTCGAAAATGGCTACACAGACATCATTGCAAAGCGGAGGGGTAGCCTAGTGGTTAGTGCAGTAGACTGTGAACCCAGGGATTCGGGTTCAAATTCCACTAACTCTTATTTTGTGATATGATACAGACGTTCAAATATTTCAAAAAGGTATTAATCTGCAAACGAACCTTTTCCGGAGATGGGAAGGCGGTAGAACGAGAGGGCATGAAATGAGATTGAAGAGGGGCAGACTTAAGAAAAATGTCAGGAAGTATTTTTTCACGGAGAGGGTGGTGGATGCTTGGAATGCCCTCCTGCGGGAGGTGGTGGAGAGGAAAACGGTAACGGAATTCAAACATGCGTGGGATAAACATAAAGGAATTCTGCTCAGAAGGAAGGGATCCTCAGGAGCTTAGCCTTGAATGGGTGGCAGAGACGGTTGGGAGGCGGGGCTAGTGCTGGGCAGACTTACACGGTCTGTGCCAGGGCTGGTGGTTGGGAGGCGGGGATAATGCTGGGTAGACTTATACGGTCTGTGCCAGAGCCGGTGGTGGGAGGCGGGGCTGGTGGTTGGGAGGCGGGGATAGTACTGGGCGGACTTATACGGTCTGTGCCCTGAAAAAGACAGGTACAAATTAAGGTAAGGAATACACAAAAAACTAGCACATATGAGTTTATCTTGTTGGGCAGACTGGATGGACCATGCAGGTCTTTTTCTGCCGTCATCTACTATGTTACTATGTTTTGTAATTGGGGGTCCTCCAAAACAGCAACATATCTACTGTACCCAAATGTACACCACTTCAATAGCCTTCAGGCTTGCAGCTGGCTTATATATTTAGGTACAGTAGACATTTTTCTGTTTCTGGAGGGCTCACAATTAAAAAAAAACAAACAAAAAAATCAAACCCCAAACATGTAGGCTGAAATGGGATTTGAACTTGGATCCCTTGGTTTACAGTCCAATGTACTATCCAGTAGGCTACCCCTCAGACTTGCTTCCTGCTTTGTAAGAATATCCATAATATTCTTAACAAACCAGGAGTAAAATAGAGGACTACCTTAATGGTTAGTGCAGTGGCCTGAGAACCTGGAGAACCAAGTTTGATTCCTGCTGCAGCTCCTTGTGACTCTGGGCAAGTCACTTAACCCTTTATTGCCCCAGGTACAAAATAAGTACTTGCCTATAATATGTAAACCGCTTTGATAGTAACCACAGAAAGGTGGTTAGTGCAGTGGACTTTGATCCTGGGGAACTGAGTTCAATTCCCACTGCAGCTCCTTATGACTCTGGGCAAGTCACTTAACCCTCCATTGCCCCTGGTACAAAATACAAAATAAGTACCTGAATATATGTAAACCGCTTTGATTGTAGTTGCAAAAACCACAGAAAGGCGGTTATCAAGTCCCCTTTTCCTGTCATATAGCCTGTGGTTTCACTTTCAGAGAGGGAGGGGGACAGCAGCCATTGGGAGATTAAAGGAGGTGTCATGCCTTAATCCCTCCTATGGATAGCTGCTCAAACCAGGGCACATTTTTGTACCCTGGACATGCCTGAAACAGGTCTAGAATAAGAATGTCCTTTTCACACATGGACCCTTTCTTCCCCTTCAGTAATTGAAATTGGACGTCCAGATTTCGGGCCCTCTCTAATCCCACCCAACACACGCCCACAACACGCCCTCTTGCTATCTGGGCTTACCGCACTGCTGGACGTCCCTTTTCTGCCTTTGCAAAATCAGTACTTGGCTGTTTCTCAAGCATATGGACGTCCATTTCAATATTTTGAGACATCCATATGCTTTGAAAATAAGTGCCATACTGGCATATCTCCTATATTTAACACTTGTGACTGACTGAAAATGCAAGTCAAGTGGTTATTAGCACGCAAAAGCCTACCTCTGGAGAAAAGTATAAAATGACTAATGTATCTAACAGAATGTCCAAAATTAGATCTAAAAACCAATCTGCAAACTTAAAAAAAAATGTGCCTGGACTGGAAGCCACTGTAATTTCATTAGTACAGGAAGAGCAGTATAAAACTTTTTGACGTGACATATCAACCTGGCTGCACTATTTTGCAAGCTCTCAAACTGCCTACTTAATTTCACAGGACAGCCAGCAAATACAAGATTAAAAAGGATTCAAGGCAAAAACAAAGCCTAAACTATCAACCTAAAACGCTCATACAAAACAAATTCTATGTAGCCTACTCAAAACATAGTTCCTTGAATCTGTGTAACTGTCAGGGTATTAAGCCGTCTCTGCCAATGCTCAACGCTAAAAAAAAATTTCTTGTGCTCTGGTTTTCCAGTTACAGCTTAGAAAGACTGAAATGTTTTACAACTTGCTATCAACAGTATACACAATAAAAGGTCAGAGTCATTATCTTTCTGTGACTTGAAGCCTTGCAGCTACTTTGCCTTCAGTTCTTGAATAACAATCTATATAATGTTGTGCTACCCTGCTGAAAATCACTGTGGATCTGCTGGAAATTAAAGATGTATGGGGAAAATTTTTATTTTACTTTTCCATTCTGTTTGTGGGTTTTTGTTTTCTTCATTTTCATTTTAGTCATTTCATTTAGGGGGGTTATTAAAGCTTAGCTCGAGAACTATCTGCAGGAGGGCCCATAGGAATAAAATGGGCCCTCCTGCAGATAACTCGAGCACAGCCGGTGGTGGGAGGCGGGGCTGGTGGTTGGGAGGCGGGGCTAGTGCTGGGCAGACTTCTACAGTCTGTGCCCTGACAATGGCAAATACAAATCAAGGTAAGGTATACACAAAAAGTAGCACATGTGAATTTATCTTGTTGGGCAGACTGGATGGACCGTGCAGGTCTTTTTCTGCCGTCATCTACTATGCTACTATGTAGTAAACAGGGGTGTTAGCGTTTTAGAAGGAAAATGACCAAACAAAAATGCACATCCCTCCTGCAAATGAGCCAGTCATCTGTTTTCTTATAGCCACACAGAACTCTTCACTGGTACCAGATCAGCTACACAGGTAAATATTCTGTCAGCTTCTGAGTCATACTGTATCAACAGAAAAGCACAGCAATGATAGTAACCTTAAGTGACTACACTAAATTATCTTCTAGATAAAAGCTCCAGGTCGCCAAAGGTTCCCTCAGCCATGTCCCTGCTAACTAAAGAAAGGGAGAACCGAAGACAGCGTACTGAAAAGCCAATGGCCTTCTGGAACATTCATTTGATAACCAGCTTTTCAAGCTTTGGAGAAATTTCTCCCTTTAGACAAGAGACACAGTCGTGGCACAATTCTATAAGCAGGCATTTCCTGTTAGGTGCCCTGATGCCGCTAGGGAATAGGCTCTGGATGCGCAGATTCTGTTACAGAGTATTACCGTAACCCGGCACGAGCCATAGACCAAGTGTAACTGGGGACACCACAACGTGGCAAAGGCATGCATAATAATATAGTATTCTATAAGTTAAATGCCTAAGTAGGAGGCATGTCTCCCCCCCCCCACCTTACATTTGAGTGCTCTTACAGAATAGCGCTAATGGTGCCTACACACGTAAATGCTAATTTTTTGTGCATTTATGCAAGCAAAGGGACAAATATCATTTTCCGTTCCATTCCATCGTTTCAGGATTCTGTCCACCTTACTTCAGTAGTGCCGTTGTGCTATTAAACCACTTGCTATGGAAAGTGCGGGAAATTATTTGATACAGCTAGCTTCCTAACTACGGCAAAACATTCGTGGCTTTGACCAGGGATGTAGCTACTATGGAGTCCGGCAAAATGACCAGGGCTGCCCAATAGTAGGGTCCAACTATTTCTAAATCTATGGCCTACCAATTAGTTCATCCTCCCCCCCCCCCCCCCCCCCCATCCAGTAACTCTTCATTTCCCTATTCCTGTCTCCTTTAGACTTCAGAAATGCCATAGACTGCATAAGAGGTGACACACAAAATGGTTTGGGTAATGGGGGAGGGTGTGTGTGTGTGTAGAGAAACGGACCACAGAGCTACATGTTGGGCAGATAAGAAGCCTGGACCCTATGTCATTTTTCCTTTTCTTTTTATATTTTTCTTCTCCCTTTTTTCTATTACTTGTGAGTAGAGAGGTGTGGTAGCCGTGTTAGTCCACTTTTAAAGGTAATCAATAAACAAAATAAAACACGGAAAAGAAAATAAGATGATACCTTTTTTATTGGACATAATACATTTCTTGATTAGCTTTCGAAGGTGATTTCATAGTAAGAATCCTGAAAGGTAACTTTAAAACAATACAGGAATGTAAGACCTTTGAAGTCAGAATGATTAAATATTTTGACACCCACCAGACAGAACTTAACAAAGATCTGGGTTTTCTAGCCCATTATAAACCATAAAGTTGTATTGCTCTGTTTGTCACCCTCTTCTCACCTATTCACCCCCATCCTGTTAGACTCCCACTCAAATGCTTTGATGTTTCACTTATATATACTGTCATCTACCAACATTTGCTTATTTCCGATCTGACAAAGAAGGGCAACCTTCGAGAGCTAATCAAGAAATGTATTATGTCCAATAAAAAAAGGTATCATCTTATTTTCTTTTCCATGTTTTATTTCTATTACTTTTGAAATTCATTTTGTTTCAGATAAAAGAAAACCAAAATCAAATCACAAATGAAACAAATTTGAAGTGCCTAATTCTGCCTACGAGCCAGCAACTGGGATCCATCTCATTGCAACAGGTTCCCCTTCCCAGTTTCTAATGAACTTAAAAGCCATCCTTCCTGCATTGTCGTCTCATCCTGTAGAGCTTGGTCCTGGTCTGGGGTCCTGTGCATGGAATTGGGAGCATTTCAGTGAATGGTTATCCTGAAGGCTCTGGATTTCAGTTTCTCACAGGATGGCTGGCTCCTCCCCAGCACTGTCTAAAATCTTAGGCAGCTGACAATTCAGATCCACTACCTTGATGTCAGATAAGTAGGTTGCCAGGTGATCCTTCTCACTGCCACACAGCAGCCCTATCTCTATAAATGAACCTTTCCCAAAAACCAATCCCACAGGGAGTCCGGTGTTTAAGAAGTAAAATGGATTCTTGTTGCGACTGGAGAACAAATGTTGGAAATTTCACTTGCTGGTGAAAGCTGTGCAACTAGGCCACAAAGTCACGAGGTAAAATAATTTGGAACATAAGTGAATAATTTCAGACTTTTGCCCAGGGTCAGTCCTTGCACTCATTTTCATATTATGCCTAAATAAAGGTCATTACATTATCACTATATATTATGCAGACTATGCTATACAGCACGTGTTACAGGTAGAGGTGCAGAAATCCTGAATTTAATAGCAGAAGAAGTTAACCCCCTTGCGTGCAAGGGAATGACCAGAACAGTAAGGGGTGAAAGCAGAGTGTAAGTAATGAGGAGTGGTACTGGGCTGTTCACGCACATCTATAAAATGCCCTAATTTTCCCATTATTGCTATTTTACTGTCATTACTACCTACAGCACTATGCAACAAACACATTCTCATAATGGATCAGGCATCCTAGCCACTGGAAGAGAAATAAACAAGAAATAAACAGCAAGCTCTGCTCTCTCCCAAAGCACAGAACAACCTTATTCTAAATAACTACCTGTGACGGACTAAAAAAACTAGGAGAAAACTTAAAAAAATAAAATTAATATTCAAATAAAAAGGGTTAAAATGGTTAAAGCGGAGGAGCAGCCTAATGGTTAGAGCACCGGTCTTGCAATCCAGAGGTGGCCGGTTCAAATCCCACTGCTGCTCCTTGTGATCTTGGGCAAGTCACTTAAACCTCCATTGCCTCAGGTACAAACTTAGATTGTGAGCCCTCCTGGGACAGAGACATATCCAGAGTACCTGAATGTAACTCACCTTGAGTTACTACTGAAAAAGGTGTGAGCAAAATCTAAATAAATAAATATTTGAGATTCTACATGGAATGTTAATGTTGCTATTCCACTAGCAACATTCCAAGTAGAAGCTTGCCCTTACAGATCAGCAACGCAGCCGCGCAGGCTTCTGTTTCTGTGAGTCCGACGTCCTGCACGTACAACTCACAGAAACAGAAGCCTGCGCGGCCGCGTTGCTGATCTGCAAGGGCAGGCTTCTACTTGGAATGTTGGAATGTTGCTAGTGGAGGAGTAGCCTAGTGGTTAGAGAAGTGGAACATGGAATGTTGCCAGTATTTGAGATTCTACACAGAATGTTGCTACTGTTTGAGATTCTAGATGGAATGTTGCTAGTGGAGGAGTGGCCTAGTGGTTAGAGCACCGGTCTTGCAATCCAGAGGTGGCCGGTTCAAATCCCACTGCTGCTCCTTGCGATCTTGGGCAAGTCACTTAACCCTCCATTGCCTCAGGTACAAACTTAGATTGTGAGCCCTCCTGGGACAGAGAAATATCCGGAGTACTTGAATGTAACTCACCTTGAGCTACACCTGAAAAAGGTGTGAGCAAAATCTAAATAAATATTTGAGATTCTACATAAAATGTTGCTACTATTTGAGATTCTGTTGCTACTGTTTCGGATTCTACATGGAATCTTGGTACTATTTGAGATTCTACATGGAATGTTGCTAGTGGAGGAGTGGCCTAGTGGTTAGAGCACCGGTCTTGCAATCCAGAGGTGGCCGGTTCAAATCCCACTGCTGCTCCTTGTGATCTTGGGCAAGTCACTTAACCCTCCATTGCCTCAGGTACAAACTTAGATTGTCAGCCCTCCTGGGACAGAGAAATATCCAGTGTACCTGAATGTAACTCACCTTGAGCTACTACTGAAAAAGGTGTGAGCAAAATCTAAATAAATAAATCTTACCGCTACTTTTCTGTCTTTGAGTCCCTCCAGACCAGTCCAAACCCTTGGATATTAGTTCTCCTGCCGGTGGAGACTGAGAACTACTGAACTATGACATCACTCTATATTTATTTGCTACATTTGTATCCCACCTCTTTGCAGGTTCAATGTGGCTTACAATATGCCGTAATGGTGATCATCATTAAATTACAGAATGTTGTTGTATTTCAAGAAAAGAAAATATAATACAACTTACAGAAAATAGATATACAATTCGTATCAGTTATATAAGAACGAGGGTAGAGTGTAACGTTCAATAACGACAGCGTGATAAAGAAACCAATAAAAAGAATTCGATGTTAACTTGTTCTGGTAAGAGTTTTGATGTCAGTTCAATTGCGAAGGATTCTGTGCAGCTTAGCAACAGCCAGTATTTTGTTAAAGCAGTGAATCTAACTCCTCATAAACACTAGGAGAGACCCAATGACAGATATACTGCAAACGTTTGAAGTATTAATTAATGGTACTACAAATGGAGAGAAGGGAACAATATCCCTTAATACACACATCAGGAGCTTAGCCTTGAATGGGTGGCAGAGACGGTTGGGAGGCGGGGCTAGTGCTGGGCAGACTTATACGGTCTGTGCCAGAGCCGGTGGTGGGAGGCGGGGCTGGTGGTTGGGAGGCGGGGCTAGTGCTGGGCAGACTTATACGGTCTGTGCCAGAGCCGGTGGTGGGAGGCGGGGCTGGTGGTTGGGAGGCGGGGCTAGTGCTGGGCAGACTTATACGGTCTGTGCCAGAGCCGGTGGTGGGAGGAGGGGCTGGTGGTTGGGAGGCGGGGCTAGTGCTGGGCAGACTTATACGGTCTGTGCCAGAGCCGGTGGTGGGAGGCGGGGCTGGTGGTTGGGAGGCGGGGCTAGTGCTGGGCAGACTTATACGGTCTGTGCCAGAGGCGGTGGTGGGAGGCGGGGCTGGTGGTTGGGAGGCGGGGCTAGTGCTGGGCAGACTTATACGGTCTGTGCCAGAGCCGGTGGTGGGAGGCGGGCTGGTGGTTGGGAGGCGGGGCTAGTGCTGGGCAGACTTATACGGTCTGTGCCAGAGCCGGTGGTGGGAGGCGGGGCTGGTGGTTGGGAGGCGGGGCTAGTGCTGGGCAGACTTATACGGTCTGTGCCAGAGGCGGTGGTGGGAGGCGGGGCTGGTGGTTGGGAGGCGGGGCTAGTGCTGGGCAGACTTATACGGTCTGTGCCAGAGCCAGTGGTGGGAGGCGGGGCTAGTGGTTGGGAGGCGGGGGTAGTACTGGGCGAACTCATACGGTCTGTGCCCTGAAAAAGACAGGTACATATCAAGGTAAGGTATACACAAAAAACTAGCACATATGAGTTTATCTTGTTGGGCAGACTGGATGGACCGTGCAGGTCTTTTTCTGCCATCATCTACTATGTTACTATGTATAGCAATTCACAACAGACACTGGGTGGGTTCTGGACTGGTCTGGAGAGACTCAAGGAAAGAAAATCAGCAGGTAAGACCTAATTTAACCCTCATTATCATCCCTCCAGACTTTTCCCCACCCACTATTCAAGGGTGGGAACTAGCGTCACCCACTGACAACACACAAACTGCAAAAGTAGCATCTTGCCTCGCCTGCACATATAAGGGGTAACTCTGAAAAGGTCACAGCAATTTAGGCACTAGGCTGCTGCACTGTAAGCGCAAATTCTATATCACACTAAGTCGGTGCTTACATACCAACATTTAGCACAGCTGATAATACCATGTCAATGGCTGGTATAAATGAAGAACAGTAACCCTTACAGACATGCGAACCAAACAAACACAGCAGGGGTACAGTGGCAGGAGCAACAGACAATGATCGGACAAATCGCCTTTATTGTGGTATCCAAAATTCGACAAGAGTTGTGTTTCGGCCTGAAAAGGCCTTTGTCAGGGGTCTACAAACACACATATACAAATTAAAATTGATAACAGATATAAATAAAAATATATGTATATAAAAATATCACAATTTAAATATATATAAAAAGCTGTAGATTGAGATTGGAGCCGCACCCTGCTTGCTGGGAAAAGGGGGTTGGGTAGGTCTAGGGCGGCGGTTGGAGGGAGTGGGGGTTAGTGTGTTATGGTGGAGACCAGGATTTTGTATAAAGCCTTTGCTGCAGGGAACCTTGAATATGTTCTGGTACCCCTAGCTCAAGGGGCCGCTCTTTTCGTTAGAGAATGGACGTTGTGTAGAAGGGTGGTTTCCCAGACACATGCAGAGAAGAGACTGGACTTAGGTCTCCGCTCATCTTATGAACAATCAACATGCTCCCGCAAATGTGAAGAGGAATGGGGGAGGGAGGCGATGGGAGGGGAGGGGGGGGTTGGGCGGGGGGATCAACAATAAAAGTTTGGCACTGCTTCATTGTTCTGATGTTCAGGCATTGTAAGATTTATGCGTTTTGTAACAATGCAATTATTGTGCTGTACTATAGTTTGCGGTGTCAATAAAACAATTGAAACATAAATATACATAAAAATACATATAAAAACAGTATCAAACAGCAGCAGCAGAAGGTTCTGGTTCTGAACAGTTTTGGTTCCGGTTCCGATCAAAACCGAGACATGGATTGTGGTGGTGGATTTCGTTTTGGCTGGAACTGGAACCGCTGGTTTTGGATGGCCTCTAGTTGAAACGTTTTGATGCAATCATCTGCCAGGAAACTTTTCCCTGTTTTGTGCTGAACTGTGCTCCCAGATATTCTAGGAACTGTGAAAGAACCAAATTGCACTTGGCCAAGCTGACTACTCAACTAAGCTTCTGGAAAGCCTGAACCACTTGATTTGTGGCTCCATTGCAGCCCCAGGACTAAAAATCTCAGAAAAGGCGGATGCTTCCTTTTGATGGGAATGTGAAAGTACAAAGACTAAGGGACACTCAATGAAGCTACATGGAAATACATTTAAAATAAGAGGAAATATTTATTTGAGGTAACAGCCGTTAGCAAATCTGGATTTAAAAAAGGTTTGGAGAAGTTCCTGGAGAAAAGCCAATAGTCTGTTATTGAGATGGGCATGGGGGAAGCTACAGCTTGCCCTGGGATCAGTAGCATGGAATGTTGCTACTAATTGGGTTTCTGCCAGGTACTTGTGACCTGGATTGGCCACTGTTGGAAGAAGGATACTGGGCTAGGTGGACCATTGGTCTGACTCAGTATGGCTATTTACACTGCTGGAAACAGTTGCTAGGCTGCACAGAATGCTATACTGATTGATACCATAATTCAGTTGTTCACCATCTTCACCTACTGGCAGGAAATCATATACACAAGCATCTGGACTGAGCTGGAGGGACGATAAGGAAACATCTTGATCATTAACAAAAACAGCTGTTCAAGCTTCCTTGGACTGCCTCTCTCTCAACTGTTTCACTCTATTTAGAAGACAAGTAAATGCTTGTGTGTGTGCGCGCAACAAGTCCTCTAGCTACTTGGCTGAAAACTGGAAAAGTGGAGAGCACCACCCCAGTCTATCATCAGAAAACATCATGAGTACACCACATAAAGTCTTCAGCTTGGAGAAAAGGCGGCTGAGGGGAGATATGATAGAGGTCTATAAAATAATGAGTGCAGTTGAACGGGTAGATGTGAAGCGTCTGTTCACGCTTTCCAAAAATACTAGGACTAGGGGGCATGCGATGAAGCTACAATGTAATAAATTTAAAACGAATCGGAGAAAAGTTTTCTTCACTCAATGTGTAATTAAACTCTTGAATTCGTTGCCAGAGAATGTGTAAAGGCGGTTAGCTTAGCGGAGTTTTAAAAGGTTTGGACGGCTTCCTAAAGGAAAAGTCCACAGACCGTTATTAAATGGACTTGGGGAAAATCCACTATTTCTGAGATAAGCAGTATAAAATGTTTTGTACATTTTTGGGATCTTGCCGGGTATTTGTGACCTGGATTGGCCATTGTTGGAAACAGGATGCTGGGCTTGATGGACCTTGGTCTTTCCCAGTATGTCAATACTTATGTACATAATTATGTACTTAAGATTAATGATGGTGAAAACAGATCATTATAGGGCTACTCTGTCCATTTATTTCCTGCACTGCACAGGAGCTTGACACTTTCTTGGTGTTTTTCTATGTGAAAAAAATATATATCTGTGGAAAAACAGTTCATCTGTTTCATCTGAAGATCTCCAAGCACAGGAGTGCTATCTGAAAGAGAGCCACTGTACCCTCAGGAAGATGCTGATCACCTGGACAATGACCTGAAGGTGTGTGTTGCAAATGCCATGAATAGGTTACCATGAGGTGACGATCACAACTGTTCTTTCCCCTTATGTAGCAGCTTGAACCCCCTGTAGCTGTAGTACCATGAGGCCATTTTGCTAGGCATTAACAGCACCATTTTGAAGAAAGCAGCTGCCAGGGCAAGAGTGAGCGGGAATTGCTCCTGTCCCTATTGCCCCAAGGACCTCTGAGTGAGTCAGGTTATGCAGGTGGGTGAGCATGTGGGGGGGGGGGGGGGGGGGGGGGGGGGGGGGGGACTGGCTGGAAAGCAGCTGATGAAGGCAGGGAGAAGTTGGCTGCTTAGAAGAGAGCTGGGGGGGGGGGGTGATGTGGCACTATTGTGGGGTGGGGGCATTGATGCAAAAGTTGGCTCAGGGCACCACAATCCCTTGAGTCCTCCCTATAAAAGACCCATCCAATCTGGTCTATTTCATGCATGTGCAGATTTTACCCATCTTCTGGTTGGTTCTCATGGTTTAGAAGTCTAATTTGAAGATCTAGAGAAGCCTCTAGACTGCTGAAACTTAAAGCCAGAGAACTACAGTCAGTGTCACAAGGTTTAATCCTACATGCACAACTACAAATAAAGTTCCACTTTATGGTGCAATACTAAAGGTATTCTGAATTGGAAGCTATAGTCACCAAGACCCCTCATGGACAACTGTGATTTACGCTTGAGATAAAATTTGCAATTCTGTCACAGCTCAGTTTACCACACAAGTTCACAGGTTAGTGATTCATGCTGTAAATTCAAACTTTTTGTTGCTGCCATCAAAAACATAGCAAGTTCCTGGCTACAGAAATGTAAAGACAGTGGACCCAAAGTCAGGCCTGCAGCTTTTAAAAAGGGCCAGTGATTTAAGAAACCTTCCCACCCTCAATCTCCCAGTACCTAGGCTAGTGGGGAATAAAGGGGAAGAAGCGATCTCTGGTTGCTGCTGCTGCTGCCGCCACGTTAAGAGTCCAGGTTCAAAATGGCACCCAAATCCCCCTAGTGGTAGTCTCATGGCAGCTTCAGCCCTAGCTGTAGTATCACAAGACTATCACTAGGGGGATTTGGCAGCCAAAGGGACAGTAGCAACCAATGACTACACTTGGTATTTCCCTGGTGGTTGGGTGGGAGGGGAGAAGGGGGCATTTCCCGGATTTCACCGCCCCACAACACCTTGTGGGGCATCCTTGGCATCCAGTGGATGGCAGGAGCACTCCTTGGTCGCTCCATTCTCAGCAGCTCTATTTCAAAAAATGGTGCTGCCTGCCCCTTGTGGCAACTTAGTGGTACTACTTCTAGGGGGTCAGACTGTCAAAATTGAAAATAAAAGGCTACCACTAGGGGGCAGGCAGCCCTATGTTTTGAAAATGAAGTCACTGGGGCTGGAGCAACAAGGAAACTCCTGTACCACACTGCACAGCAGATATGCCCTTGTAGGTGCTGGAAAAAGTCCTATCTTTCCTTATCATCCTTCATACTCCTTAACCTTCCTATCTCTTTTCCTTTTGTTATCCCTTCTTTGCTTGCATTTATAGCTACACACATTTTCTCAAACCTTACAACTACTCGTTGACTACAATTTGCTATACTCTTCTCCAAACTCTGTAATTGTATTTTCTATGTAAGACAGATGACCAGTGATTTAGACACAGAAAAGATAAGTGCTTTAAGTACACTACCAGTACTCTGAGGAAGCTGTTAAAGTGTACCTGCTAAGAATTAAGTTAGAGTCCTGCACTTACTAACCTTACAGGAAACAAATTAGATAAGAAAAAAAAGAAAATTACAATATAAAGATTTATTTTTTGAACATTAAAATATTTGGAAGGTTTTTTTAGGCCGACGATGAAGAGAGGATTAAATGGATTCGCTAAGCTCTGCTAAGAAAGGCACATTAGAGAGCTCTTTGAGGCCTTTTTCCTTCCAGAACTGTAAAGTCATTGAAAAGCCTTAGTGGGTCTGAAACCGATAGTGGGTTAGAGTTTGATTTGTGTTATCTTGCGATATTGTTCTCCCTTTCCCCATTGAGTATGTTTAGTTGATACTAAATAAAAAATGTCAGTACATGCAAAATTGAATTTACAACTTACTTATGAACCTTAATACTGTATACAAAGTAACTTATTTATCATGGTGGAATTCTGTGTGTATTTTAGCTAAATATGAATATGCTGCGGCTGAAAAACATAACTCACTTGTTAAGTACAACAAAATATGGTCTCCTTTACTAAACTCACTACGTAATAACCTTTGTCAGAATTGAAATTATGTATTACTCCTGTGACTTATGATTATGATCTGTTATCGAAATAATCCCGGACTTGCTCTAACTTGAACATGTATGCTGATGCTTGTTACTCTTAACTTGTTAAGCTGGCTAATTGCTTTATTTTAGCCATTTGTTATCATTTATAAAACACAATAAAATATTGGAACTAAAAAAAAAAATACTGTATACGAATTTGGTTTCGTTAACTCATAGCAGAAAGAGAAACAAACGAAAACATGATTTTCTGAACAGGTGATGCAGGACTTTTTCGCACCACTGCACAGATTAATAAAGGGGAGAAATAAGGAGAAAAGAAAAAAAAAACCCACACACAAACACAAGATAAACTGCCACGACAGACTGGTACAAAAGGGACTGGGGAGAACTACAATAGCAATAGGAAAGAGAGAGAAAGGGAAGACAAAAACAAAAGGAAAATACAACTATCACTATTGAGCTCATTTTGGCTTGACTATAATTATGAGTGAATCTCTTAAATGTTGGTTAATTCCAGTTCCAGCTATTCTTTGCAGAATACGACACATGTAACAAGCAACATCACAATTAGATGGGGAACAAGGATAATTTCTTCTGATCTCAAATGAATGGCATTTCCAACAGAGGTCCCCTCCTGATGTTTGATAAATCAGTGGAGTGGAGGAGTGGCCTAGTGGTTAGTGCAGTGGACTTTGATCCTGGGGAACTGAGTTCTATTCCCACTGCAGCTCCTTGTGACTCTGGGCAAATCACTTAACCCTCCATTGCCCCTGGTACAAAATAAGTACCTGAATGAATGTAGTTGCAAAAACCACAGAAAGGCAGTATATCAAGTGCCATTAACAAGATTCCATGCACAATCTCAAAGAGTAGCAACATTCCATGTAGAACCCAAAGAATAGCAAGATTCCGGAATCCCAAGGAGTGGAAGAGAAGCCTAGTGGTTGCTACTATTTGAGATTCTACATGGAATGTTGCTAGTAGAGGAGTAGCCTAGTGGTTAGTGCAATAGACTTTGATCCTGGGGAACTGAGTTCTATTCCCACTGCAGCTCCTTGTGACTCTGGGCAAATCACTTAACCCTCCATTGCCCCAGGTACAAAAATAAATACCTGAATATATGTAAACCGCTTTGAATGTAGTTGCAAAAACCTCAGAAAGGCAGTATATCAAGTGCCATTAACAAGATTCCATGCACAATCTCAAAGAGTAGCAACATTCCATGTAGAACCCCAAAGAATAGCAAGATTCCGGAATCCCAAGGAGTGGAAGAGAAGCCTAGTGGTTGCTACTATTTGAGATTCTACATGGAATGTTGCTAGTAGAGGAGTAGCCTAGTGGTTAGTGCAATAGACTTTGATCCTGGGGAACTGAGTTCTATTCCCACTGCAGCTCCTTGTGACTCTGGGCAAATCACTTAACCCTCCATTGCCCCAGGTACAAAAATAAATACCTGAATATATGTAAACCGCTTTGAATGTAGTTGCAAAAACCTCAGAAAGGCAGTATATCAAGTGCCATTAACAAGATTCCATGCACAATCTCAAAGAGTAGCAACATTCCATGTAGAACCCCAAAGAATAGCAAGATTCCGGAATCCCAAGGAGTGGAAGAGAAGCCTAGTGGTTGCTACTATTTGAGATTCTACATGGAATGTTGCTAGTGGAGGAGTAGCCTAGTGGTTAGTGCAATAGACTTTGATCCTGGGGAACTGAGTTCTATTCCCACTGCAGCTCCTTGTGACTCTGGGCAAATCACTTAACCCTCCATTGCCCCAGGTACAAAAATAAATACCTGAATATATGTAAACCGCTTTGAATGTAGTTGCAAAAACCTCAGAAAGGCAGTATATCAAGTGCCATTAACAAGATTCCATGCACAATCTCAAAGAGTAGCAACATTCCATGTAGAACCCCAAAGAATAGCAAGATTCCGGAATCCCAAGGAGTGGAAGAGAAGCCTAGTGGTTGCTACTATTTGAGATTCTACATGGAATGTTGCTAGTGGAGGAGTAGCCTAGTGGTTAGTGCAATAGACTTTGATCCTGGGGAACTGAGTTCTATTCCCACTGCAGCTCCTTGTGACTCTGGGCAAATCACTTAACCCTCCATTGCCCCAGGTACAAAAATAAATACCTGAATATATGTAAACCGCTTTGAATGTAGTTGCAAAAACCTCAGAAAGGCAGTATATCAAGTGCCATTAACAAGATTCCATGCACAATCTCAAAGAGTAGCAACATTCCATGTAGAACCCCAAAGAATAGCAAGATTCCGGAATCCCAAGGAGTGGAAGAGAAGCCTAGTGGTTGCTACTATTTGAGATTCTACATGGAATGTTGCTAGTGGAGGAGTAGCCTAGTGGTTAGTGCAATAGACTTTGATCCTGGGGAACTGAGTTCTATTCCCACTGCAGCTCCTTGTGACTCTGGGCAAATCACTTAACCCTCCATTGCCCCAGGTACAAAAATAAATACCTGAATATATGTAAACCGCTTTGAATGTAGTTGCAAAAACCTCAGAAAGGCAGTATATCAAGTGCCATTAACAAGATTCCATGCACAATCTCAAAGAGTAGCAACATTCCATGTAGAACCCCAAGAATAGCAAGATTCCGGATCCCAAGGAGTGGAAGAGAAGCCTAGTGGTTGCTACTATTTGAGATTCTACATGGAATGTTGCTAGTGGAGGAGTAGCCTAGTGGTTAGTGCAATAGACTTTGATCCTGGGGAACTGAGTTCTATTCCCACTGCAGCTCCTTGTGACTCTGGGCAAATCACTTAACCCTCCATTGCCCCAGGTACAAAAATAAATACCTGAATATATGTAAACCGCTTTGAATGTAGTTGCAAAAACCTCAGAAAGGCAGTATATCAAGTGCCATTAACAAGATTCCATGCACAATCTCAAAGAGTAGCAACATTCCATGTAGAACCCCAAAGAATAGCAAGATTCCGGAATCCCAAGGAGTGGAAGAGAAGCCTAGTGGTTGCTACTATTTGAGATTCTACATGGAATGTTGCTAGTGGAGGAGTAGCCTAGTGGTTAGTGCAATAGACTTTGATCCTGGGGAACTGAGTTCTATTCCCACTGCAGCTCCTTGTGACTCTGGGCAAATCACTTAACCCTCCATTGCCCCAGGTACAAAAATAAATACCTGAATATATGTAAACCGCTTTGAATGTAGTTGCAAAAACCTCAGAAAGGCAGTATATCAAGTGCCATTAACAAGATTCCATGCACAATCTCAAAGAGTAGCAACATTCCATGTAGAACCCCAAAGAATAGCAAGATTCCGGAATCCCAAGGAGTGGAAGAGAAGCCTAGTGGTTGCTACTATTTGAGATTCTACATGGAATGTTGCTAGTGGAGGAGTAGCCTAGTGGTTAGTGCAATAGACTTTGATCCTGGGGAACTGAGTTCTATTCCCACTGCAGCTCCTTGTGACTCTGGGCAAATCACTTAACCCTCCATTGCCCCAGGTACAAAATAAATACCTGAATATATGTAAACCGCTTTGAATGTAGTTGCAAAAACCTCAGAAAGGCAGTATATCAAGTGCCATTAACAAGATTCCATGCACAATCTCAAAGAGTAGCAACATTCCATGTAGAACCCCAAAGAATAGCAAGATTCCGGAATCCCAAGGAGTGGAAGAGAAGCCTAGTGGTTGCTACTATTTGAGATTCTACATGGAATGTTGCTAGTGGAGGAGTAGCCTAGTGGTTAGTGCAATAGACTTTGATCCTGGGGAACTGAGTTCTATTCCCACTGCAGCTCCTTGTGACTCTGGGCAAATCACTTAACCCTCCATTGCCCCAGGTACAAAAATAAATACCTGAATATATGTAAACCGCTTTGAATGTAGTTGCAAAAAACCTCAGAAAGGCAGTATATCAAGTGCCATTAACAAGATTCCATGCACAATCTCAAAGAGTAGCAACATTCCATGTAGAACCCCAAAGAATAGCAAGATTCCGGAATCCCAAGGAGTGGAAGAGAAGCCTAGTGGTTGCTACTATTTGAGATTCTACATGGAATGTTGCTAGTGGAGGAGTAGCCTAGTGGTTAGTGCAATAGACTTTGATCCTGGGGAACTGAGTTCTATTCCCACTGCAGCTCCTTGTGACTCTGGGCAAATCACTTAACCCTCCATTGCCCCAGGTACAAAATAAATACCTGAATATATGTAAACCGCTTTGAATGTAGTTGCAAAAACCTCAGAAAGGCAGTATATCAAGTGCCATTAACAAGATTCCATGCACAATCTCAAAGAGTAGCAACATTCCATGTAGAACCCCAAAGAATAGCAAGATTCCGGAATCCCAAGGAGTGGAAGAGAAGCCTAGTGGTTGCTACTATTTGAGATTCTACATGGAATGTTGCTAGTGGAGGAGTAGCCTAGTGGTTAGTGCAATAGACTTTGATCCTGGGGAACTGAGTTCTATTCCCACTGCAGCTCCTTGTGACTCTGGGCAAATCACTTAACCCTCCATTGCCCCAGGTACAAAAATAAATACCTGAATATATGTAAACCGCTTTGAATGTAGTTGCAAAAACCTCAGAAAGGCAGTATATCAAGTGCCATTAACAAGATTCCATGCACAATCTCAAAGAGTAGCAACATTCCATGTAGAACCCCAAAGAATAGCAAGATTCCGGAATCCCAAGGAGTGGAAGAGAAGCCTAGTGGTTGCTACTATTTGAGATTCTACATGGAATGTTGCTAGTGGAGGAGTAGCCTAGTGGTTAGTGCAATAGACTTTGATCCTGGGGAACTGAGTTCTATTCCCACTGCAGCTCCTTGTGACTCTGGGCAAATCACTTAACCCTCCATTGCCCCAGGTACAAAAATAAATACCTGAATATATGTAAACCGCTTTGAATGTAGTTGCAAAAACCTCAGAAAGGCAGTATATCAAGTGCCATTAACAAGATTCCATGCACAATCTCAAAGAGTAGCAACATTCCATGTAGAACCCCAAAGAATAGCAAGATTCCGGAATCCCAAGGAGTGGAAGAGAAGCCTAGTGGTTGCTACTATTTGAGATTCTACATGGAATGTTGCTAGTGGAGGAGTAGCCTAGTGGTTAGTGCAATAGACTTTGATCCTGGGGAACTGAGTTCTATTCCCACTGCAGCTCCTTGTGACTCTGGGCTAATCACTTAACCCTCCATTGCCCCAGGTACAAAAATAAATACCTGAATATATGTAAACCGCTTTGAATGTAGTTGCAAAAACCTCAGAAAGGCAGTATATCAAGTGCCATTAACAAGATTCCATGCACAATCTCAAAGAGTAGCAACATTCCATGTAGAACCCCAAAGAATAGCAAGATTCCGGAATCCCAAGGAGTGGAAGAGAAGCCTAGTGGTTGCTACTATTTGAGATTCTACATGGAATGTTGCTAGTGGAGGAGTAGCCTAGTGGTTAGTGCAATAGACTTTGATCCTGGGGAACTGAGTTCTATTCCCACTGCAGCTCCTTGTGACTCTGGGCAAATCACTTAACCCTCCATTGCCCCAGGTACAAAAATAAATACCTGAATATATGTAAACCGCTTTGAATGTAGTTGCAAAAACCTCAGAAAGGCAGTATATCAAGTGCCATTAACAAGATTCCATGCACAATCTCAAAGAGTAGCAACATTCCATGTAGAACCCCAAAGAATAGCAAGATTCCGGAATCCCAAGGAGTGGAAGAGAAGCCTAGTGGTTGCTACTATTTGAGATTCTACATGGAATGTTGCTAGTGGAGGAGTAGCCTAGTGGTTAGTGCAATAGACTTTGATCCTGGGGAACTGAGTTCTATTCCCACTGCAGCTCCTTGTGACTCTGGGCAAATCACTTAACCCTCCATTGCCCCAGGTACAAAAATAAATACCTGAATATATGTAAACCGCTTTGAATGTAGTTGCAAAAACCTCAGAAAGGCAGTATATCAAGTGCCATTAACAAGATTCCATGCACAATCTCAAAGAGTAGCAACATTCCATGTAGAACCCCAAAGAATAGCAAGATTCCGGAATCCCAAGGAGTGGAAGAGAAGCCTAGTGGTTGCTACTATTTGAGATTCTACATGGAATGTTGCTAGTGGAGGAGTAGCCTAGTGGTTAGTGCAATAGACTTTGATCCTGGGGAACTGAGTTCTATTCCCACTGCAGCTCCTTGTGACTCTGGGCAAATCACTTAACCCTCCATTGCCCCAGGTACAAAAATAAATACCTGAATATATGTAAACCGCTTTGAATGTAGTTGCAAAAACCTCAGAAAGGCAGTATATCAAGTGCCATTAACAAGATTCCATGCACAATCTCAAAGAGTAGCAACATTCCATGTAGAACCCCAAAGAATAGCAAGATTCCGGAATCCCAAGGAGTGGAAGAGAAGCCTAGTGGTTGCTACTATTTGAGATTCTACATGGAATGTTGCTAGTGGAGGAGTAGCCTAGTGGTTAGTGCAATAGACTTTGATCCTGGGGAACTGAGTTCTATTCCCACTGCAGCTCCTTGTGACTCTGGGCAAATCACTTAACCCTCCATTGCCCCAGGTACAAAAATAAATACCTGAATATATGTAAACCGCTTTGAATGTAGTTGCAAAAACCTCAGAAAGGCAGTATATCAAGTGCCATTAACAAGATTCCATGCACAATCTCAAAGAGTAGCAACATTCCATGTAGAACCCCAAAGAATAGCAAGATTCCGGAATCCCAAGGAGTGGAAGAGAAGCCTAGTGGTTGCTACTATTTGAGATTCTACATGGAATGTTGCTAGTGGAGGAGTAGCCTAGTGGTTAGTGCAATAGACTTTGATCCTGGGGAACTGAGTTCTATTCCCACTGCAGCTCCTTGTGACTCTGGGCAAATCACTTAACCCTCCATTGCCCCAGGTACAAAAATAAATACCTGAATATATGTAAACCGCTTTGAATGTAGTTGCAAAAAACCTCAGAAAGGCAGTATATCAAGTGCCATTAACAAGATTCCATGCACAATCTCAAAGAGTAGCAACATTCCATGTAGAACCCCAAAGAATAGCAAGATTCCGGAATCCCAAGGAGTGGAAGAGAAGCCTAGTGGTTGCTACTATTTGAGATTCTACATGGAATGTTGCTAGTGGAGGAGTAGCCTAGTGGTTAGTGCAATAGACTTTGATCCTGGGGAACTGAGTTCTATTCCCACTGCAGCTCCTTGTGACTCTGGGCAAATCACTTAACCCTCCATTGCCCCAGGTACAAAAATAAATACCTGAATATATGTAAACCGCTTTGAATGTAGTTGCAAAAACCTCAGAAAGGCAGTATATCAAGTGCCATTAACAAGATTCCATGCACAATCTCAAAGAGTAGCAACATTCCATGTAGAACCCCAAAGAATAGCAAGATTCCGGAATCCCAAGGAGTGGAAGAGAAGCCTAGTGGTTGCTACTATTTGAGATTCTACATGGAATGTTGCTAGTGGAGGAGTAGCCTAGTGGTTAGTGCAATAGACTTTGATCCTGGGGAACTGAGTTCTATTCCCACTGCAGCTCCTTGTGACTCTGGGCAAATCACTTAACCCTCCATTGCCCCAGGTACAAAAATAAATACCTGAATATATGTAAACCGCTTTGAATGTAGTTGCAAAAACCTCAGAAAGGCAGTATATCAAGTGCCATTAACAAGATTCCATGCACAATCTCAAAGAGTAGCAACATTCCATGTAGAACCCCAAAGAATAGCAAGATTCCGGAATCCCAAGGAGTGGAAGAGAAGCCTAGTGGTTGCTACTATTTGAGATTCTACATGGAATGTTGCTAGTGGAGGAGTAGCCTAGTGGTTAGTGCAATAGACTTTGATCCTGGGGAACTGAGTTTGATTCCCACTGCAGCTCCTTGTGACTCTGGGCAAGTCACTTAACCCTCCATTGCCCCTGGTACAAAATAAGTACCTGACTATACTACTACTTATCATTTCTATAGTGCTACTAGCTGTACGCAGCACTGTACACTTGAACATGAAGAGACAGTCCCTGCTCGACAGAGCTTACAATCTAATTATGTAAACCGCTTTGAATGTAGTTGCAAAAAACCTCAGAAAGGCGGTATATCAAGTCCCATTTCCCTTTCCCAGTGTCTCAGGAATGCATTGGTGAAAGCACCTTTTTTTAAAAATCCTTGCCTGGTGTCCTCTCACTAGATGGTGCTGTTGGGTTAGTTTTGTACTCCTGGTGCTGCTTTCTGTAGAGAAAGTTCAGACTAAAGCAGGTGTTCTCAACCCAGTCCTTGGGACACACAACTAGCCAATCAAGTTTTCAGGCTATCTATAACTGAACATACAGGAGATAAATTTGCATGAACTATACACACTGTATGCAGATCTATCTCATGCATATTCATTGTGGGTACCTTGAAAACCTGACTGGCTAGTTCTGTCCTGAGGACTGGGATGAGAACCCCTGGACTAAAGCAAACTTCATCTGACTGCACCATCTTTCAAAACAGCAGGATCTACAACATACAGGGAAGCAGAACTGGGTGAAACGTCTTACAAAGGTGGCTAATAAATCCATATTAAGACTACTCCTCTGTTGCTTAACTTCCTGCTATCCCTCATTTGTATCTCCTGTTGTTTCCCCCCTTCCCCAGAGCCTTGCATGGTAGGATTATGTGGGATACAAATGTTATAAATAAATGTGGTTGCTTACAACACTACATATATTTCACCTGCTCTTGAAGTCTCTATATTCTAACAATAATCCCTTATAGCAGAGCTTGATTATGCATTTTTCTGCTTATGAGATCACCATTTTAGAAGTCCTAGCCTGGCCCTTCTTATGGGAGCAGCTGCAGCCAATGATAATGACCAAAAAGAAAGACAGCTCCTTTATTAGGAGTTCATATCAAGAGGGCCTTCATGGCAGATGGTTGATCTTTATAGATCAGTTTTCTACAGCTGAGTAGGGTGCAAATCAAGACTCATTTATGGGTAAAAGAAACCCCAAACAAACCCACAGTAAGCCAAACCAAGCATGCCCAAAACCCCCAAACAAATTAAGAACAGGGCCACCAAAGCCACTGCCCCTGCCCCCATCAGGCTGTTGCCACCGCTGCCCCCTCCCACTAGGCCCACCACCAGCCCCCACCCCTTACCTTCCTATGTCTGCTCCTAACTCGGTCTGTCACTCTCCTGCTCCTGAGTGCCAGGACCCAGGTTATCACGTTAAAGCAATCACCCGGGTCTGCCTGCCTCCAGAAGCCTTGCACAGCGCCAGGCCTGATTAAGAAACCATGAACTTTACTATTTACTTATTGCATTTGTATCCCACATTTTGCCACCTATTGGTAGGTTCAATACGGCTTACATGATTCTGGAGTAAATTGGTTACAGATTATATCAAACAAGTTTACAATTTCTGTGAAACCATGAGGGTCTGTAGTACATTTGCTGCAGTGTGTATCAAACAGGTGATGTAATTCAGTAAACTGGATGGTTAAGTTGATTCAGTGAAACTGAACTTCCTGAAAAGTTGGGCCTTCAGATGTTTTCAGAAGGTTAGGTAGCTGTCCTCAAGTTTTAGGTCTTTTGGTAGTGTGTTCCAAATCTTGGTGCATACGTAGGAGAAGCTGGAGGTGTAAGTTGATTTGTATTTTTATTTAAATGCTTTTACATCTTGGGAAGTGGAGGGTAGGTGAGATCTCACTGATTTATTTGTATTCCGGAATGGTAGGTCTATTAAGTTGATCATGTAGCCCGGTGAGAGGCCAAAAATTATTCTGTATGCCAGACAGCAGATCTTGAAGGCTATACGTGCCTTGATCAGTAACCAGTGTAGTTTTTGAAGAAGGGGTTTGGTGCTTTCGAATCGGGTTTTTCCGAAAATGAGTCTGGCTGCTGTGTTTTCTGTTGTTTCTAAGTTCTTTAAGATTTGTTCTTTGCATCTTGCGTAGATTCCATTGCAATACTCAACATGGACCAGAACCATGGTTTGGATCATGTTGCAGAATACATCTCTTGGGAAGTACTGTTTTATGCGTTTGAGTTTCCACATTGTGTGGAACATTTCCTTCGTAGTAACCTTGGCCTGGTTGTCAAGTGATAGGTCAAGGTCTATGGTGATGCCTAGGATTTTCAGGTTGTCTACTGGGAGGGATGAGCCTAGGCATTGATAGTTGTAAAGTGTTCAGTATTGTGCGGAGATGAGAGTATGAGGCAGCGTGTTTTTTCCCTGTTCAGTTTTAAGTTGAAGGCTGATGCCCAGGATTCCATGATGTTTGTGCTGTTAGTGATATCGGAGGTGATTTCTGATGGGTTATTTTTGAAAGGGATATAAATTGTAACATCGTCAGCATATATGAAAGGATTGAGGCCTTGTCTGGATAGGGACCTGGCTAGTGGGATCATCATTAGGTTGAATAATATGGGTGATAGCGGTGAGCACTGTGGGTCTCCACATTCTGCTTTCCAAGGTGGAGAGATTACTGAATTTGACTTTACTTGGTATGACCTGGTAGTCAGGAATCCCTTAATCCAACTGAGTACCTTCACTCCAATTCCTAGTTTGTCGTGTATTCTTAGTAGAATTTGGTGGTCTGCCATGTCAAATGTGCTTGACATGTCAAACTGGAGTACTAGATGTTTTTGCCTATTGAAATTCCATATTTGAATTTGGCCAGGTGTGTGAATAGTACTGTTTCAGTACTATGGTGGGGTCTAAAGCCTGGTTGAGATTCATGCAATATGGAAAAGCTGTTGATGTATTCTCTTAGTTGTTTGGCTACTATACCTTCCATCATCTTGTTCGTCAATGGTATTGATGCAACTGGGCTGTAGTTTGAGATATCGCTGTTTTGGTGTCTTTTGGAATAGATGTGAGCAAAATGTTTCCTTTTTCCAGTGGGAATAGTCCTTCCAGGAACATGAAGTTTAGGTGGGAAGTGATATCTACAATGAAATGGCTGGGGGGTGTTTTCATAATATAATTGGGACATGTATTTAGTGAGCAGTGAGCGGAGGAGAATTTTCTAATCGTTTGGGCTACTTTTGTCTCAGCGGAAAATTGGGAGAAATTTGTCCAAGTCTGGTCCGCTGGCGTTTCTTCTGGGTGTGGATTTAGTTTGTCTATGAAGGTTTCAAGATTGGAGTTTTCCTGAGGTAGATTTTTATGTAAGTTGATGATCTTTTCTTCAAAAACTTTGGCTAGTTCATCTGCGAGAGGGAGGTCTTCATTCGTTGTTGTCACTGATTTGATGTCTAGTAGATTGTTTACTAACTTGTATAATTTCTTTGTGTCCTTATAATTGGGACCTATTTGTTCTTTATAGAATATCCTTTTAGCTTGTCTTATTTTATGTTTCTTTCCATGTGGTTATTGTTTGTTCATTTTTATTTTTCTCCAGGCTCGTTCTTGTCTTCTGCTTTGTGTTTTTAGTTCTTTCAGTTCTTTGTTGTACTAAGGGATTGTGTTGTGTTTTTGTGAGATTTTGGTTCGTATGGGTGCTATTTCGTCTAGGATAGTAGTGCATCTTTTGTCCCATTCTGTGAGGAATTCCATGAAGTTGGTTGGTGATGACCATTGATTTTCGTACATGGTTTGCCAGAATTTTGTGGTGTTGACTTTCCCTCTTGTTTTCTATGAGGTTCGGCTTTAAGTTTGGTGAGTTCCTTTCTCATTCCAGTAGAGGGTCAAATTTAGTCTGAAATGGTCAGACCAGAGAGTTTCTGTCCATTTTTGGTTCTTTATTGAGAAGTTCTGGTCTGACGAGAATTTGTACGCTAGAAGGTCTAGTGTGTGACCTTTACTTGGGTTGAGGTCACCTGTGGCCACTGGAATTCCCACAGTTGAAGAAATTTGTTGTGCTCTCTTGTACAGTTTGTGTTTTGATCTTTTAGATGTAGGTTAATGTCTCCTATTTGGGACAGGTTTGGGTTTGCTACATATGTGTTTGATATAAAGTCCATAAGGTTTGTCTGAGCTTCTCTTCAGTTTCCCGGGGGTCTGTAGAATATGATGCAGCACAGGTGGTTAAGTAACAACTTGTCTTTTATCCAGATCGAGATGATTTCGAAATGCGGTGTTATGGATTCGGCGATGGTTTCCGTTGTAAAGTGGGATTTGTTAATTGATGCGATGTCCCCTCCCTTTTTTCTATTTCTGGTCCAGTATAGAATTTTATATCCTGGAGGGCAAAGATCCAAGATTATAGGATCTTGTCGTGAATCCATGTTTTGTTGATGAACACTAGCCTGAGGTCTTCATCCGTAATCCAATTCTTTATGGTTTCTGTTTTGTTCACTGCTGATATGGTGTTTATGTATCCCACTTGAATTGGTTGGTGGTTTTCTTCTGTAGTTGTGGTTTTGGAGATTTTTACTAGCTGTCAATTGTTCGTCATGTTGGATTTTTTTGGTCACTTTTTTTGTTGTTTGCTGTGCGAGTCCTTTCCTTTGTTTGATCAGTTTTTATCCTGATGAAAGGTGGTGTATCTGGTTGTGTGGTGTGGGTTGTACAGTATGGGTATAATGTTGTGGTAGTCTTCTGATAGGGCTTCTGTTATATTAATTAGTGTTAGTGTGTAGAGGCCTAGAAGTAGTTTTATTGTGTCTTCTTTTTGTGTAGGGAGTGTAGCTATGGCAATTGTTGATGGTAGTGTCAAGGACTAACCAGGAAATAAATGCCTGTTGCAATAACATCAAATGTGGAAAATAGCATACATGGTAGAAGAATGCATTGTGTGCTTGCGTACTTGTTAACACGTGGTTTTGCAATCAAGTGCGTATATATGTGGTAGAAGAATACATTGTGGTCTTGTGTAGGTGTCGGCTTTATGTAGTTGCTCAGATGATGGTATTATGGTGAGAGTAATAGGGTTGGGCAATGGTTATGTCGTTTCGGTCTTATTCTTCGTTGTTGTTGTTTAGAAGTTAGGACGATTGTTTGTTGTATGCTTTTTTGAATAGGTCCGTTTTCAGTAGTTTACGAAAGATGGTTATGAAAAATTGCCCTTTGTCTTCAGGCTAGGATGCAAAACATAGAGTAACACATACAGTAAGAAGTAAGTGTCTTAATAAATGGCTACTACTCAGTACTGTGTCTGTAGCCTCGAGGGAGAGGGACAAAAAAAAAAAAACTGAATATGGAAGGGGAGGGGTACTGTTCAAAGCCAAATTAGTTACTGCGTCGGTCTTGTTCCTGCATCAGAATATTCATTGTCGGCCGATCGAAGCGAAGGAAGTGAACGTTGCTGCCAGAGGGCTTAGGTGGTACTTGGGTACTAAGGAGCATGGAGATACTAGCGTGGTTGTAGAGGAGAAGGCTCCACTGATCAAGGCCTCCCTTGGCAGCCTGGAATTTTCATCAATCTTCCATTCAGAGTGACTGTGGGATATCGTGGGTAGAACGCCCCAAGCAGCCAACAATGCCTCACAGGCACGGAACTCTGTGTGAGACAGGCCCACATCTAAATTGATCCTCCTAACTGCTGCTCTTGTCCGGATGGCCAAGGTGAGCTTGCGTCACGGGTTAGAGAGCACCCGTGCACCCACTAGAGGTATTGATGTTGGTCCTCTTTACTGACACTCTCGTGCAGTCTGTCGTGTGGTCTGGACAGGGTAAGCTCATGTCTCGGGTTGAAGAGAACCCGTGTAGCCACCAATGGCACCACAGGTTGGGAACTTCGTGCTAGACAGCTCCACAACAAGGATGACTTGTGTTATAGTTCACCTTTGTTTGCTATACCACCTAAAAATTAACTATTATATTTTGTTGCACGCCACCTACATAAGAGAACACAGAACTACATAAGGAGGCTGTAGGATCTCACCTTTGTGGGGCCTGAGGCCTGGCTACAACATGAACCATCTTTTCTGAACCAATATAGTTCTGCAGCCTAAGGCTTGAACCATCTTTTCTACAAATAAAACAACATGGACTCTGCATTTCTTTCCTGGCACAACTATGCTAGTGACTTCATCCAAGGACAGGTTGTTTATTCAATTCAGACTTCCAGTTATCTCCTGGGAAGTTGCAAATGAGAGAGCTTAACAGAGCCAGTCTCTCCAGTAGCATCTGTGAACCATAGATGAAAGTTTGGCACTGCGAGACAACCACTGATAAGGTGTACTTCCTGGAAGCCCAAAAAGTCCCTTATTGTGATGACTGCATGTAACCTGCTGGACACAGGTATACAGTTTGTGACTGGTTCCTGATGGTCATCTGGGACCCGGAAGGCAATGTCAACTCTGGACGTGAGAAAGAGAGAAAAAGAAGAACAGGGGAGAAGAGAAGAAGAGCTGATGGTGTATGCATCTCTTTCGGAGGAGCGAGACTGATTTGCCCAAACATCTGTGAACTGAATTCTTTATGCTAAGTGCAGCACAAGGCCAAGTTCAGAAGAGGCTTTGTGGCTCGACCAGACTGGGTATCCAGCTGATTGCAGTGCCAGAACACAATGGACTACAACCTGCTCAGGAAAGGCTCGCAGGGATCTGCTAGAGCCTTCGAGAGGAGCCAACTCTGAAGCCAGGACCAAAGGGTGAGAGAAAGGGTTATTTTCTTTATAGTTCAGGGTTTATCCAGTTTTGTTTTTGCCAGTGAAGGATTGGTTACTGCATACTCGTAGCTGCTGAGTTGGTAATTTCTTCTCAGGATAATCTTATAGTGGTGTAACTACATTTACATAATATTTATATATCTATTTTTGATGTAATAAGTATTTTGGTGCACAGTACATTTTTTGTATCTTGCTTGCCATATTTGCTTATATATAATAAATAATATACATTTCCTCATTGGCTTTAGTCTTTCATTGTAGACAGCCTAGCCAGGACCCAAGGGCCATTTTTAGGTACTCTCATATCCCTAGCCAAACACGTCCAGAGTAATTGCTATATGAGTGATTATCTGTCTCTAGTAGTGCCTACAAGGCCTAAGTTACATTAATAAGATAATCTAATGATAAAAGTTATACCTAAGACAGAAATGGGGATGGGAAACCACAAACAAAATACACAAGACATGAAAGAGTCAACAGTGAAGGCGGCCAGGACAAACGCAGGGTTAAAACAAAGTAACAGTGGGAAACGCTAAGGTAAATAAGTTTTCAGAGCTCTTTACATGTCTTGAGAGATATTTCAGTGCACTTGTCAATAGGTAAGAGACCCCACAAAAGTGGGGGCCCCGAACATTAAAACATGACAATCAAGTACAATCGAAAAATACTGCCGAGAGTAGTGGAACAACCAGGAGATTATGCTGAGAGGATCTAAGAGTGCAAGTAGGCTTGAAAGGAAGCCAAAAAATTATAAAGAAATAGGGAACAATCAGAGTAATAAACCTGGTATGTTGTGACCAGGGTTTTAAAAGGATTACGGTACAAGATTGGTAACCAGTGCTTGGCAAATTTTTGGCACTATATTAATAAGTTAATTTTGTTGCTGTGATGCCTCAAACCACACTCATTCCTTGCTGTTAGGTACCGATTGAAGACATTTCAGTAAGCGATATCCAACTTATTGATTTTGTGGATAAGGAAAACGTGGAAAGCTGTAGTCTAGTCACCAGCCATACAGCTACACCTTAAAGCACAGATGGTGATAGAGCACTGGCCAGGCTCTTGGGAAATAGCATTTACCTCTTAAACTCATCGTGGTAGAACTCAGACTTGCACGCAACCATCTCGCTATTTTGATTATCATTATCACGGCTTCGAACCCCACCAAACACGTAGAGCTCTAAGCCCACGCCACATGCAACAGCGCCAAACCTAGAGGGGAAAAAGCAGAGCAAAGGATAAGTTTATTGAAAGAATGACTTCTGAGTTCAAGATTCTACTGTTACAGAAAAATATCCAAACTATGCTAGACATTTACATTTATTAAAATTTGCTATACTGCTTTACTTACTCAGATCTCAGCAGTGAAAAAAAGTAACCTTGGATGAAAAGAACTCCATTTAAATGATAGACAGACTTAACACAATCATAAAGCATACATCCATACATATCCCATATTGTATCTTGCAGACCATCCGGTTGATTGCCAAAGGCCAAAAGAAAAGAGTTTTTAATATAGACTTAAGTTTCTTCAAGTCTCCCTCTGCTCTAATCAAATCAGGGGAGTTTATTTCATGTTGGTGTTAGCCAGAAAAAAAAAATGCTGTCCCACATGGTCTCCCTTTGGGCCGTAGAGACTGGTGGAATAACCATCCTATAGTCCTGCAAGGACCTTAAGGCCCTGGCAGGGATATATGGAATGGCTAGACAGCTCAAGTATAGAGGTGTGCGTTCATAATTAGCATTATGGGCCAAAACTAAGGACTCTGTTTACTAAGCTGCGTTAAAGGCATGCTAAACATTAGCACGTGCTAACGCTAGAGACGCCCCTAGAAATATATGGGCATCTCTAGCGTTTAGCGTGTGCTAATTTTAGCACGAGTTAAGGCTAGCGCACCTTAGTAAACAGGACCCTAAGGTTCTAAATTCAATTTGAAAACAAACAGATAATCAATGAAAATCTTATGAAAACTGGGGCAACATTTATGTTGATTTCCTAAAACTTTGCTAGTTACATCTGATGTGTCTGCAGATGCTTCATGTTATTGGCGGAGATCCCAGCACAGATAACAGTAACCTGCCTACCCCCTATATATATATCCTTGTAGTAATAAGAAAGTCCACACTATAAACTGTACAGATTTCAAATCAAGTGACTTCTTGACTAGCTTACAACAGTGATCTCACATGTCACAAACACTAATTGTGAACTGGTCTGAAGGTATTGGTTCACCAGTAATACAACCGTTTGTGTGAACTGAACAGATTCTGCATCAATAATGAAACTCAAAGCCTGCTGACTAAACCAGCACATAAGTGCAATACTTCTGAAGCGCTGGACAAATAGTAATACTTTTTAACAGCTGTTCTATACGCTGGCACCTGCATTTTTAGGTGCTAATATTGCAATGTACGTTACAGAATACTAGTACTTTCAGTACACGTGTTCTTGGCGCCAGTAAGTGAAAGTTTCCCATGTTAAGTGCTAGGTGCTATGCTGTAACTGCCATGTGTAAGTAACTTAGGGCCAGATTTAGTAAATGGTGCTCAAAAAAAAGAGTTAGCCAAGCGCCCTTTATAGAATAGTGCGTAGCGCCGATTGCCATCCCCAACTTTGGGCACTAAGATTTAAGCCTTCTGAAACCAGGTGTAAATCCTGGCATGCGGATTTTATTTTTATTTATTTGTTGCATTTGTATCCCACATTTTCACACCTATTTGCAGGCTCAATGTGGCTTACATAGTACTGTGATGGCCAGTGGTGTAGCTACATGGTGCCATGGAATTCAGGTGCCCAGTGTTCTGGAATAGCGTGCAGACAGATGCATGTGCAAATCTTTACTGATGTTAATTGGCATTGATTGTTAATGGCTTAACTAATTAATTTATGCACATCTTAGGATTACGCTCAAATTTGGGCTCTCTTTAGCAGGTAACTGTAAGAGGGGAGTGTGCATGTGGGTGTCTCCAATTCCCAAATTTGCTTCCACCTCAAACAACTACCTCCCTACACAAACTGCCCCACACACCCAGAAACACTTTTGCAACTGTTCAACCATCCCAAAAATTGCTCCATCCTAAAAAAAAAAAAAAAAAAATCCCCCTCCACAACTGCCCCTACTTCAAAACTATTCCCCCCACAACTGCCTTGCAAACTGCAACCAATCACAAACTAATCCCCCCAACTGCATTACACCCTTTGAACTGCTCCTCCTCCTCAAAAACTACTTCCCAGTAACTGCGTCACCACCCCATAAACTGCCCCACACACTCCCCAGCTTCCTTACATACACAACACATAAAAAGCACACACACAAGACACACAAACCCACAAGGATTACAAATAATTCCATATATCTTTCCTACATCTTGACAGCCTGGATGGGTGTAATCCCCACGAGCAACATTGGAACTTGAACCAGTGACGTCGGGTTTCCAGGCCAGTACCCTATCTATCATGCTACAGCTATGCTTCTAGCTTGGAAGGGTGTTGCCCCCCTTACTCCTGTGCAAGTGCTTTTTTTTTTCTCTTTCAAGTTAGTCAGCAGTTTCTTTCCTCTATCAGTCCTGCACTGTTATACTCTAGATCTGGGCACAGGTTAAGCCCTGGAATCTATTTCTCTCACTCGCTTCACTAGGCAAAGAGGTTTATTGTGCTCCAATCACACTTCTCTCCATGCTCTCTCTCTCTCTCGTGGCTCTGTGTTCCCCAGTGCTCCCTGTCTTTTACTTAGATCAGTCAGGTCAGGCAACATCCTAGACTTGGGCCCTTACCTCCTCTAATTCAGGGTCTCAGAACTCACTAGTTCCACTGCTCCCTGGTATACAATCCTTTCCCTGATAAGGCCTGTAGGCCAACAGCATCTTCATTTTGTTACTCTCTATCCTCCATCTTCCTTCAGGGAATTCTGTCTCAGGGGACAGCTGTGGACCAGACTGGCATCGCCTATGCTTTCTCATTTTCCCTTAACTCCTAGAGCAGAAGCCAAAGCTCAGATGGGCTCCAGAGTGGGTTAACCCACCTACTGTTGTTTTACATCTCTTCCTGCTGGACAATCACTAGGGGAGGAAGAGAAACTCCTCCCTGGACATCTGAGTTGTATACTTCCAAACAAAAGTTAAAGCTTCAGTGTTATTGAGCTACTCTTGAGTTGACCACTCCCTGTTCTTTTTTTGATTGGTATCTCTATGGAGCAGGAGCCCAGAATGTTCTTCCTTCAACTGCGTAGGAAGGCACATTTTGGTAGCATGATGCAGGCATGTGCAAACTACAAACATACTTGGGGATTAAAGTTTAGGGGAGCCCTCTCAGATGGGCTCTGAACTCGAGAGTTTGACAACTATCTGACCTTCTGGATTTTACAGATTTTTACATTAATGTTCGTAAGTTAGAAGAATGGCTAACATATCTAGACATTTTTGGGAGTTCAAAACTATCGACAGATCTCCACATATAGTGGACACACATAACCCACAGGACTGCATAAAACCAATGTTTTTCCCGCTTGTATAAAAAATAAGTACTACATGTGCCTTTCCTGTTACTCACCCTACTATAAAATTACCTTCTACATTAGTATGTGTCATGTGTACATTTGAAATCTGGCACAGTACCTGTTTGGTTCAGTGTCCAAATTCTGAAAGAAAAACTTCATTCTGAAGTCAGGTATTTTGGGGGTTGTCCATGTCTTGTCCCTGTGGACTGGAAATGTTTAAGCATAGTACCCCATTCACTCCTGCACTCACCGTCTCTCTTTCAAAGGACAGATAGCTGTCCACTGCTGTGTCTTCGGGTCATAGCACTCAACAGATTCAAACAGTTTCCCGTACGAGCCCCCGCCCATTGCATAGATCTTCTTCTTCATAGCTGCATAGCAGCCAATCTGCGAATAGAGCAGCACATGAGGACACAGAAGTTCAGAGCAGAAAAGAACATTGCAGGTGGGGTGGGCAGGAAAAGAAATATCTGCAGCCTTTGGCACTTTAGATCACATTGTTCAGAGCTGTATTTTTTTAGTTGAGATTGTTGAGTAAATTGAAATCACTCTTTGTCACAAAACGCCTAGCACCCTCCTGGGGCTACCCAGCGGTCACTTAGAGGGTCTGATCCCCAGCACAGCTCAGGTCCACTTGCACCTGCCGCTTGTGCTGTATATTAGCACCCTCCTCCCACCGACTGGGTCCCAATTGCCTCTGGATGAGTCTCCTGCTCTCAAATTATTGCCCAGTAATTTCTAGGATACTAGGGGCCACACTCCCAGTGGTCCCATAGTTCCTAGAAAGCACTCACAGATCTAACACACAAACCACCAGGATTCTTAGTCAGTCCAGGACATCAGAGCCAATAAACAATTATTTTTATTTTCATAAAAATATTGAACAGTGAACTACAAAAACAGATGGAAAATAACTGACAAATAACAGATAACTGAATAAGGATCAATTATAAAACTATCTAAACATTTTATCACTACCTGGATAGTGCCTGGGAAGTACAGGAAATAAAGCTGCTCACAGATTACAGAATATAACTGCTCACAGGGCCTCAGTAAAAAGGTCTCTCTCTCTCTACTTCCAAACTGAGACTTGGGTAAAAGACAGTACATCTTGGCTGAATTTGAGCTCCTGGGCCCATCATAGCCCAGAACAACATTTTTAAAAAGTAGCTGGCTACATCACTGCAGGTTACTTCCTCTCTGTGTTAAACTAAAGAAGGAACAGTCATTTTTTTCTGTGACAGCTGTAAACATAAACATGCACCATCTGCTGGCCAACCTAGAGAAATACACTTCATAAAATCTCTATATATAAAAGGCACCACCAACGTTCTAAATGAAGCCTCCAGCCGGAAGTGTGAAGGGGGAGAGATATCCGGTTTCCCCATGAGTGTCTGCCCCGCCCTCGCTCTCTCTGTAACACAAACAGTGAAGGAAAACACAGCAAAGCACAAAATCAAATCGCTCTCTCTGTAACAGTGAAGGACTCAGAGGGGGGAGGGGAGAGAGGGCAGAAGCCCTCACTATCTCTGTAACATAAACACAGCACAGCAGGAAACTTAACACTGAAGGACTCGACTCCGAGGGGGGAGGGGACAGAGAGGACAGACAGCACAGGGGAAGGGAGAGAGGGCAGAGGGCAGGGACACACACACTCCCACATGCACACAGAAGAAAACCTTGCTAGCCCCCGTTTCATTTGCATCAGAAATGGGGCTTATTTACTAGTATTCTTATAATTCATATGTATAATTCATATGCTGGAAGATTCACAATGGTATTCAGTACTATAGATTACTATAGTATTGTCAACCTTGGTCTCTCAGGCTTCTGTATTCAAGCGCTTCAGGTGGTATTTAATTCTGCTGCAATACAAGCATATATCTATCCACTTGAGGCATTTGAAATGGCTATCAATTCGCAATAAGATATTGTTTGAACTGTTAGTGATGCTTCATCAAGCACTGTATTATGACCAGGGCTTTTTTTGTACTGGTATGGTGTTCTGGCACCTTTTTTCCTCCCCAGCGAGTCCTGCACCCTTCCTCTCACTCCCCTACTTACTACTAAGTCGGACTCAGCAGAGCAAACAGTGCAGGCAGCAATTGAGAGAGGCTGGCAGCGTCGGAGCTTCCCTCTGCGAGTCCCGCCTACGTTGTTTCAACTTCCTGTTTCCGCATAGGCGGGACTCGCAGAGGGAAGCTCCGATGCTGCCAGCCTCTCTCAATCGTTGCCTGCACCGTTCACGCTGCTGAGTCCGCTGGCAGCCTTTCTATCACTTCGCTGGCAGGCACTGGAGATGGAGGACGGGCTGGGAGAAGGAGGATGGGCTGGGGGAAGAAGAATTGCTGGACATCGATGGGATGGGAGGGGAGGGGAGGGGAGAGAGAATTGCTGGACATCGATAGGATGGGAGGGGAGGGAAGAGAAGAGAGAATTGCTGGACATCGAAAGGATGGGAGGGGAGGGAAGAGAGAATCGCTGGACATGGAGGGGAGAGGAGGGAAGAGAGAATCGCTGGACATGGAGGGGAGAGAGGAGAATCGCTGGACATGGATGGGAGGGCAGGGGAGAGAGGAGAATCGCTGGACACGGATGGGAGGGCAGGGGGCAGAGAAAATCGCTGGACATGGATGGGAGGGCAGGGGAAGGAGGAGACATACTGGATATGGATGGGAGGGGAGGTCAGGGAAGAGAGATTCGCTGGACATGGATGGAAGGAGAGGGCAGGGGAGAGAGGAGATATGCTGGACATGGATGGAGCGGAGGGAAGACAGGAAGGAGATGCACATGGATGGGAGGGCAGGGAAGAGAGGAGAAATGCTGGAAATGGATGGAGAGGAGAGCAGGAGATAGAGGAGAACTGCTGGATATGGATGGATGGAGGGGTTGGCGGGGAGAGAGAAGAAATGCTGGACTTGGATGGAGGAGAGGGGAGAGAGAATTATTGCTTTATATGGATACAGGGGAGGGAAGAGAGGAAAAATGCTGGACATGGATGGAGGGAAGGAAAGAAAAATGAAGAAGATGCACATGGACGAAGAAAATAGGCAAAAGCTGGATTCACGTTATACATCCTCCAGTCAATTCCACGGAGGAGGACCCGGCTTTTACTTATGGATGTATGGCAAGAAATGAAGAAGAAAGGAGGAAAGTAAAGAAATAAATGGAAAGGAAGCCCTGGAAACGGAGTTAAGGGAACAGATAGAGAGCAGCAGAATCAGAGACTGGGACCAATAGGGATAGAAAAACAAAGTCACCAGACAACAAAGGTAGAAAAAAATCATTTTATTTTCATTTTAGTGTTTGGAATATGTCCAATTTGAGAATTTACATCTGCTGTCTTATTTTGCACTGGGTATACTGGAGCTGTAACAGCTTTCAGAAATTATTTATAATGAAAAAAATCATGTTATTTTTTTCTCCTATACTAGTATAATATTTTCAATGATGTCTGTTTATATGCGCCATGGCTGGTATCAGGGGTGTGGCTAATGTGGATGTGGCTATCATCGGGTGGAGCCATATGTGGTGACCCCGTCCATAATGAGAGCGGCACCTTTTTTTCTACAAAAAAAGCACTGATTATGACTACATATTATTTGCGTCATGCTGTAAGGTGATATTTACCCTCTCAATCTTTGAGATCACAGTATAAACATGAACTTGTTGTTTCTGCACTTCCAAATATACGGCTGGAGATTATATGGGCTGGAACGTTTTCTGTTTGTGGGCCAATTGAACGGAACGGATTACCCTTCGGCTTAAAGGTGAAGCTTCCCTGTCTACTTTTAAGAAAGGCTTGAAGGAATTTTTACTGTACCAGGCTTATCATGGTTCTGTTTAATAGATGGACAAAAAGGACAAGTAAAGACTTTTTGCTGGTGAGGTGTATTGTATTTTCTGTAATTTTTGTATTTTACATATTTTGTGCCCCGCCCTGGATAAAGGCGAGTCAGAAGTAATAAATTTCAATTTCAATTCACTCAGTGTCTGCAAGGATTGCCAATGCACTTTCATAAATTAAAACCTGGCAGTTACATGCATAAGTGCTGGGTGTTATTTTAAATGTATACGCCAAAGTTGCTTAGGGCCTTATTCTATAAAGGTTATGCTCCTAAATTTAAGCTCCTAAATTACGAGCATAATCCATTTTGGAGCATAGAGTATGCTCGTAATTTAGGAGTATAAATTTAGGAGCATAACCTTTATAGAATAAGAACCTTAGTACACAATTGTAAGATGGGTGTAAACAGGGACAGAGCATGGGTGGGCCACGGGTGCGTCACCAAGCAATGCACGAACCTTATAGTATATCAGTTGTGTGCATTGCATATTGAACTTAGGTGCACCAGCTTATGCCCAGCATTGACATACCTTAAGAGGGCATGCCAATGTGGTTTTGTGTTAGTATTCTATAACTCAGACTGGCAACCATGGTCCTTGAGGGCCACAACCCAGTCAGGCTTTCAAGATTTCTACAATGAAAATGCATTAGATTGATTTGCATACAATGGAAACGGCACATGCAAATCAACCTTATGTATATTTATTGTAGAAATCTTGAAAACTCAACTGGGTTATGGCCTTTGACGACAGTGGTCACCTACCCCTGCTATAACTGCTTAAGTGTGCCCTGAAGTTGTTACAGAATTGATGTTAAGCATGTCCCATTGTGGTACTTATATCTGGCACCAAGTTTTGCACCCATGCATTGTAAAAATAATGAAACACCTCCTTCCATTCTAGAGGAGATTTTGAATTTAGCTCATGCCTTTTTCAGTTGTAACCCAAGGTGTGAAGTACAGTAGGTAGGTATTTTCCTGACCCCAGAGGGCTTACAATTTAAGTTTATATCTGAGGCAATTGAGGGTTAATGGGCTTGTCCAAGACCACAAGCAGCAGAGGCGGGATATGAATCAGGCTTCCCTGGTTCTCTGTTCACTGCTTCAACCATTAAGGAAAACTGATGCAATGAAATTAGTCTGAACAGATTTTGCTCTTTAGAATAGTTGCCATTCTTCCATTTCTTTTGGCTGAAAATGAAGGCGTATGCATTCACATAAGGGTTTTTATCCTCGAGTTCTGCAAGCACTCTGTTTCAGCTTTCTACATCCACTGAGCAGGGGACCTCTTCCTGTCAGATTATTGGGAGGTTCTTACCTTTCTAACCATGGTCAGGTCTGGTTCCGTGCTCCAGGATTTGGAACAAATATTGTACGACTCCATGGAGATTAGCTCCCGGTCATTATCTTCGCCTCCAAGAACATAGATCACACCATCGATCTCCACCATCCCAAAGCTATACCTTGCCTACCGGAGACACAATGAATATTAGCAACAACCTTCGCTGGCTGGCCCACTGGTTCACTCACAGCACTAAGCAGAGGCCCAGGTCCAACTTTTGCTTGCAGTGTAGTCAAAAAAAAAAAAAAAAAAAAAAGGGGGCTGCTTTAACAAATCCAAAAATGAATTATATCATGAAGAGAAACAAAAACCACTGTGATTCTGAAGGAACCAGGCTGAGGAGGTAGAGTATCACATCATCACTCTTGTAGTCACAAATTTAAACGAGAGGAAGTAAGGATGCTTTGAAACCCACATCCCCAAAATCAATCCTCAGGCGTTCTATATGAGGCTCCTTCTGCCCCCATCCATACTTGTGGCTGCCTCCTCTGCCAGCTGGCTTCAACTGGCACTTTGAACATGAAGCGTGCTGGGGTCTTGCAAAACCTGCAGTAACCATGGAGTTCAAAATGTCAGACAGAAACCATTCAGTGAAGGTAGTCACAGGAGAATGCCACACTCCTGTAGCTAGGGGGCGCTGGAGAAGAGGCCTGGTCTAATACAGGAGCAAGCTCATAGACCAGGGGTGGGTGACCATGGACCCAGGGCCACATTTTCAAGATTTCTGTAATGAATGTGCACATGTACTGCTTCCATTGTATACAAATAGGTATCAGGTGGAAATCTTGAAAAACCAACGAGGCTGTGTCCCTTGAGGACCGTGGTTTCCCACACTGCCACAGTGAGATGAGTGTGGGGGGGGGGGGGGGGGAAGGGGGAGAAGGGAGGTTCTGTTGTGAGAGTCAGGAATATGATGTGAGACAGACAGATGTTGCTTTTTGGCAGAGGGATATATTGCCCTCCTGCCTATAACAAAATTGCCAGTAGAGAACCCAAGACAAAACTCATGTCTCTGGTGCTATGTGCTGCCAAGTAAGACTTCACTACATCCTAGGCCAGGATTCGGGCTGTAAGATGCTACAGGAGCAGTGGTCACATCCGGGGGGAAAAAAAGTGACTCAAGCCCCTTATCTCCATTTTAAAAGATACCCAAACACTGTCAAACGGGTCATCAGTTTAGCAGGGCCAGCTTTAGGGGCAAGCCAATGAGGCACCGAGTCAGGAGCCAAAAGTCTGCCTCACTGGCTTGTCCCTTCACAGCGGCAGGAGAATGTTCCTTTGCTCATCCTGTGCTCTTCCACTGCAAAAGGCTGTACAGGTAGTTTCAAATATGAAACTTCTTTCCCCTATTCTACATTCCTCAAGGCTTTTTAGGCCATCATTGCAGTGACAGTGCACCAGGGCTTCTTCTGGAACCAAGAAAACATGGGACCTGACTGCTGAGTAACAGAAGAAGCCACTACGCATCATTCTTCAGTGATGTCCCCGATTCCTCCCCCCTCCCTTCTTCCGAGGGGCTGTAAACCCTGATTCTGCAGCATCCTTAGCCATGGCTTACATGGAATACAGAAGACCAGACTCAGGAATCAAACAGGGGTCCTTCCACATAGCAGTGCTCAAGACCTGCCACTAAGACCCAGGCCTAGACTTCAAGAAGTTCTGACACATGATACTCTCTGAATATCACTCAGCTTGATTTTTGTTGTTCAACCATCCTATTGAAAAAAGGATGAAAAAATATAGCAATTCTGATTGGCATCAGATGGGAGGGATATGTGAAGTTACCTGCAGCAATACCACCGAAAAGTATTTCTTACAACTGAGGCAACAGCTAGAAGAATCAAAATCATTATGATTTCACCTCTTCTCAGTTGCTTCCCCTTTTTTGAATATTAGGTAAAAAGGAGTGCTGTCAACAGTCCTGCGAGTATTTGGGGCTCATTTTTTAAGCACTTAGACTCACAACGTTCCATAGGTTACTATAAGGCTCATTTTCAAGAGAAGGACGTCCATCTTCCAACATAAATCGGAACATGGACGTCCAAATCTGTATAATCGAAATCTGATTTTGGAAGTCTCTAGTGAAAGTCCGTCGCAAGGACGTCCAAATATCAAGGGAGCGTGTCGGAGGCATGGTGAAGGTGGGACTTGGGCGTGCCTAAGACTTGGACGTCTTAGAACCATAATCGAAAAAAGGACGTCCTAAAGTAAAACTTGGACGTTTTCACCCGGACGTGTTTTTTTTTTTACGAATAAGATAAAAAAGGTGCCTGAAATGACCAGATGACCACCGAAGGGAATCGGGGATGACCTCCCATTACTCTCCCAGTGGTCACTAACCCCCTCCCACCCTCAAAAAACATCTTTAAAAACATTTCGTGCCAGCCTCAGATGTCATACTCAGGTGCATGACAGCAAATGCAGGTCCCTGGAGAAGTTAGTGGGTACTGCAGTGCACTTCAGACAAGCGGACCGAGGCCCATACCCCCCTCTACCTGTTACATTTGTGGAGGAAACAGCGAGCCCTCCAAAACCCACCATAAACCCACTGTACCCACATATAGGTGCCCCCCTTCACCCGTAAGGGCTATGGTAGTGGTGTACAGTTGGGGGTAGTGGGTTTTTTTTTTTTTTTTGGGGGGGGGGGGGGGGTGGGCTGAGCACACAAAGTAAGGGAGCTATGTACCTGGGAGCATTTTATGAAGTCCACTGCAGTGCCCCCTAGGATGCCCGGTTGATGTCCTGGCATGTCAGGGGGACCAGTGCACTAGAAATGCTGGCTCCTCCCACGTCCAAACGGCTTGCATTTGGTCATTTTTGACATGGACATCTTTGGTTTCGAAAATCGCCGAAAATCAAAGACGTCCATGTCTAGGGACGTCCAAATCCAAGGACATCCATGGTATTTTTGAAACGAAAGATGGACGTCCATCTTTTTTCAAAAATACGGTTTTCCCCGCCCCCGGATTTGGACGTTTTACAAAGACGTCCAAATCCCAACTTGGACATTTCTTTCGAAAATGCCCCTCCACGTAACTTTGTAAGTCTATGTGCTTTGAAAATACTCCTCCACATCACCCCAATACATCCAATGTCTAAACCCACAACTGCAGTGAAACTCAAGGAAAAACAGATATCTAAAGAGAGAAAGGAGGGATGACTTAAAAAAAATGGGAATGGAGAGTTATCCTGACAAATGCAAGGCGGTCACGTCTCTTTAGTGCTTTCAGTGTTTATCAAGCCCCCCACTCCCTTACCTCGTCCATGGGAGGTAATGGACTCCAGGTGTTGGTATCAGGGTCGTACTTCTCCCCGGAGCAGAGAGGCTCTTTGTTGTCATCCTGGCCTCCAATAACAAACAGGAAACCTTCTGCAATTAACAAAATTTTAAGAAACATGATTAGAGCAGTTACAAATACGAGCCTAGTATTGATAATGTAACCATGCAGCAAAGAGATGGATTATTGGCTGTTGGGGCACGATTTCCTGTTCCATGATACCAACAATATGACTACACTTGGTGGAAAATCTCCAACACTGAACAACGGCCCTGAATGATCAGACAAGCTTATATTGCATTCTTGGCAGCGGCTGTCAGTCAGCATGTTAGGATCAGCCTTTTTTCTTTGTTTCCCACAGCACCTAAACTTGGAAGAATAAACCTTGTGTTTGCTTAACTTAAAATGTGGAGATCCCTGAAGTTGCTGCGTGAGGAGAAGGCAGTAACAATACCAGCTGTAATCGTTAAACATGCAGTTCTGGTACCTGCTGAAAGAACTCCGTGATTAATTCTGGGTATACTCAGCGGTGCCAGTTCAATCCACAGCTGTCTGTTGGGGTCATACAGGGGACACATGCAACGCATGGCTGCTGTTGGCTTCCGAGAACTGAATTGGGAAGAAGCAGGCATGTCAGCTTCACATGTAATTCCAGCCTCACCACAACACACAGGTAGAAATTTCAAGTTTAACCTGTTTCTGCCCACTTTCTGAAAACTGAGCAACACCAAAACAACTGGGAGAGATAAACACAAAGGTTTGGACTACTATAGGTGACAAAAAAAAATGGCAAGACAACAGTGAAAAAATGAGGAACCTAAGAAAGCAAACACAAGGACGTAAAATGGTTTTAATTCTATCAATATACTGTACCAGGTATGTCAAGCAAAAACACCACAGAATTAACTTTTCATGTGGTACATCATGGCAGTCAGTCCATGGGGGTGGAATTTCCTGGCATATGTGCATCTGGAACCCATCACAAGAACAACCTGGCTGATATTCAAATGCACTTATCCAGTTAGCGGATGCCGTTAACTAGGCAAGCACACAATCTGGACAGTGCCAGGGTGCAGCTTGGGAGGACCCAGAGGTAATCCATTGTGCTAATTAGACAAAACAAAAAGGCTATCCCAATTTTATCTGGTTAGTGTTCTGAATATCATTGTTAACCAGAAAGCCTTGCCAATTAGCACCGATTCCCAGATATTCAGCGCTAGACAGTATCCAGATAACGGCGCTAAAATGTCCAGGAGCTGATAATAAGCCTAACGTTATCTGGTTAGAAATCTGAATAACCTATGCATCCAATTTCTCCTACTTAGGTACACAAATGTGGAATGCACTACCAAAGAGTGTGAAAACGATCCATGACCATCTAAACTTCAGGCGATCATTAAAATCCTGGTTTGCAAGGCCTACTCTACTGATCCAACTTAAATGCCTTAACTCCGTAATGCATCAAAACCTCACACTGAAATGGACATTGTATATTCCCTAGTTCCTTGACCCTTGTTGTACTTGTATACCCTAACCTTCCTCATTTTAAACTGTATTTGTTTAATATCTACTGGACCTGGCGATCGCATTGACGGTATTATGTAAGCCACATTGAGCCTGCTAATGGGTGGGGAATTGTGGGATATAAATAAATAAATAAATAAATAAATGCCATCTACATAATCCCCAGTTCTGCCCAAGCTGCATCCACTGACCGGTCTAGTCCAGTATAGATAGTACTGAAGTGGTCAGAGGGAACATTCAGGACACTCTCTGGTTAGAGTCACTTAATATTGGGCCCAACAGATGTGCACTATCATTTTCGATGGGTCACAGAAGTAGGAATTGAGACGTGCAGGTTAGTGTACCTTAATTTTCACCTGTATTACAGAACAAAATCTGCCGATGTAGAGCCCGTTCTAACATACGGGTACATGCAGCATAAAAACATCAATTAAAAACCATATAGAAGATAGATGTTTAATAAGCTGCCATATAACCAATTATGTTTGTAAGACTGCAAAGATAACCGGTTATGTTCCTGATGCTTTCAACAGTGACCAGGTTTTGTCAGTTTGGCATCTGTAGTGCCAAAATCCACTGAGGGATCAAGGAGGCACCCCCCTCCCAATCCCTCCAGTAGAGCGCTGCTCAACAGTACCTGGTCACTAAGCATGCTTGGTAGCAGGTATAATTCACAATGTCATTCTTTTAGGACTTAGACGTTTACCCTCGGATTCTATATAGTGCGCTTAGATTTAGGCGCCGAAATCAGCGCGGATTCTATAACACCACCCGTAACTTAATTGGCTGAACAAGATGAGTGCTAATAACAGCACTAATTGCCACATTAGAATTTAGGCGCACAACCTGTTAAGCATATATTCTGTAACGATATGCGCTGAACTTCTAACATGTGGGGGCAAAACGGGGCGTGGTTATGTGTGGGGAAATGGGAATTTCATGGGCTTTACAAACTTTAGGCACCTATTTACAGAATATAGCCCAGTGCGCCTAAATCTACGTGCCGAGATGGTGGAAATAGATGCACGCAGATTATCAGTGCTTAAATATCAACTAGCGGGGTAAGCTATCCACCTAAGTGGATGAACACAAAATCCCACGAGGTAAAGATACAGATAAAAAGAAAAAGTGGGAAGTGGACCAATGACTCCAGGACGCTGAGACTGTGGTGGTATATAAAGGAACAAACTTTATTGTAGACTCAACACAGTACTGTGTTTCGGCCACAGGCCTGCCTCAGGAGTCTTGAGTGATTTGAAAAAAGTTCCCAATACAGGTTGGTTTGTCACTGGCCAAATAGAAGCAAGAGATTCTACAGCTTGTTTACCGATGCATGATAACCGCCCGTCCTATTGAAATACTTCAACAGCTTACATACTCAAATCCGTCTTAAGCCTAAATCTAGGTGCCGATTACAGAATACGCTTAGTCGGCACCAATTTCCTTGCCGATTTTTTAGGTGTCATATATAGAATCTCCTCTTTAATCCCCTTCCGAAATAGGGACTGAATGTCTATGAAGTTGCCACACCCTTGACCTGCCCAGGCCACACCCCTTGCCATTTGCACACTTGGGTCTAACATGTGCACATCCCAGTCTTTGCAACATGGAGACTTCAATGTTTCTCAAGATAAGCGTTTTAAGTGCTGGTTTATGAATGTATTGAACCCAAACGGATCTTGTAAACTGAGGACCATAGAAGTTCGCCTAAAGGGTGCATTCCAATGTTGCTAACAAATCTGTAGCTATGGTCAGCTCCTGAGAAGTGACACTTAAAGGTTTAAAGTGGGGAACAATTCTTCCAGTAACTGGAAATGACTCATCCAAAAGAAAGAAAAATCTTCTATAGAATAAACCAACAGCAACACAAAAGTGGAAGAAACCCCACACTATATGCTCTGGAAAAATACAGAAGCTTATTGGCCAAGAAACCAAAAACAAGTTGACATGTTGACCCAACACAGTCTGTGCTTCGGCAATTCTGCTTTCATCAGGGGGTCACAGCCGCTGCTCTGTCCTCTCCTGGTTCTCCTCTTATCTCTCCCACCATACCTTCAGAGTACATTCTCATGGATCTTCCTCCACCCCCATCCCGCTCTCTGTTGGTGTTCCTCAAGGATCTGTCCTTGGACCCCTTCTTTTTTCAATCTACACCTCTTCCCTGGGCTCACTGATCTCATCTCATGGTTTCCAATATCATCTTTATGCTGATGATACCCAGCTTTATCTCTCCACACCAGACATCACTGCGGAACCCAGGCCAAAGTATCGGCCTGCCTATCTGACATTGCTGCATGGATGTCCAACCGCCACCTGAAACTGAACATGGCCAAGACTGAGCTCATTGTCTTTCCACCCAAACCCACTTCTCCTCTCCCTCCACACTCTATTTCAGTCGATAACACCCTCATCCTCCCCGTCTCATCTGCCCGCAACCTCGGAGTCATCTTTGACTCCTCCCTCTCCTTTTCTGTGCATATCCAGCAGATAGCCAAGACCTGTCGCTTCTTTCTCTATAACATCAGCAAAATTCGCCCTTTCCTCTCTGAGCACACCACCTGAACTCTCATCCACTCCCTCATTACCTCTCGCCTTGACTACTGCAACCTACTCCTCACTGGCCTCCCACTTAACCATCTATCCCCCCTTCAATCCATTCAGAACACTGCTGCACGTCTTATCTTCCGCCGGGACCGATATACTCATATCACCCCTCTCCTCAAGTCACTTCACTGACTCCCGATCAGATACCGCATACAGTTCAAGCTTCTCCTACCAACCTACAAATACACTCAATCTGCAGCCCCTCATTACCTCTCTACCCTCATCTTACGCTCCTACCCGTAACCTCTGCTCACAGGACAAATCCCTCCTATCAGTACCCTTCTCCACCACCGCCAACTCCAGGCTCCACCCTTTCTGCCTCGCCTCACCCTATGCTTGGAATAAACTTCCCGAGCTCATACGCCAAGCTCCCCTCCCTGCCCATCTTCAAATCCTTGCTCAAAGCCCACCTCTTCAATCTAGCTTTCGGTACATAACCATTTACCTCTATTCAGGAAACCTAGACTGCCCCAATTTGATAGACTGCATACTTTGTCCTTTAGATTGTAAGCTCCTTTGAGCAGGGACTATCCTTCCTTGTTAAATTGTACAGCACTGCGTGACCCTGGTAGCGCTTTAGAAATGTTAAGTAGTAGTAGGGTCCTCATCTATGGGACATAAATCACTGTAAATGCAAGGCGTAATGTAAGAGCTTAGATAAATGTCAGGAACAATGGCACTTGAAAAAGCGCTATCTCAAGAGATTGTACAGACTGTTTCTGATTGAGCTGGAAGCCCAAAAGTGCAAAAGGAAATGTGGCCAAGGTCATCCCTCTCCACTAAAAATGCAACTTTTCATGACCTTAGTAGCCTCAGCTTGAAACAGATTATTCACAGAAAAAAATCATCTGGACCCAGCTAGTCTGCAGGTTTTCTTTTAACTGATTTTTTTTTTTTGCATCTTATCTCTTCAACAAAGCATACTACAACAATCCATCTTAAGAACTGTAACGCATTAACGCTTTATCTGTTATTCCGAATGTGACCTCTTCATACTGTTTGCTTAATTCTATTATGTCACCCATGTTCTTTATGTAATACTAATCGTATCTTTTACTCTGGAATGGTGATTGCCATGACGGAACAATGTAAGCCACATTGAGCCTGCAAATTGGTGGGAAAATGTGGGATACAAATGTAACAAATAAATAAATCACTCTTTGTAGTGGTCCAGCAGGACTGCTTTCTGCTTCCCAACACTACCTGCAGCATTTCCTGGAATCAAAAGTGCAACACTGATGACCCATAAAAAGAGTTTGCAGACAAAATTTGACTATTTTCTTTTCCACACCTGGAATATTCTGTAAGAGAGCACAAACTGGATGTACCTCCGACATATACTGTAGCATCACAAGCTGCACACAGAAAACTTCAAAATTAATCACAAAACAAAAAGTATTACAGCCCTGCAGCCTGAAAGTGGTCATGTTAGTGTCAGAAATTCCTAATTGGTCCACGCTGGCTATGACATCATAAAAGACCACACATTTGTATATCTGTAAGGGCCAATCAGATCCTTTTCTACATGAGGTCATTTGTGCCACTCTTCTGATCATGGTTACTCCCAGGAGCATGGGGGGTAGAATGGGACACCATAGTCTCAAAATTTCAGAAGAAATTACAGTAGTGCGAAATCAATATGGCAGGAAACTGCTGTGTGCACTGGTGAAAAAAGTGTACCATACGATGAACCCAAAGTATCTTCATATGAAATAAAATAACTAAAACCTTCCAAACTTGATTATCAGCTCCCACCAAAACGGTAACAGAAAATCATAGACCGCTTTCAGAAATCAAAACAAAGCAGCCCAGTTATCCGCTAGAAAGATTTAAAGTAGCTGTCTGTGTAGCAGAGCCCATGGAGGTATAGAATGAAAGGAGAAAGCTGAGCCATATGCAGTGGCGTTCCTGGCCTGGATGGCACCCGGGGCGGAGCGCCGATGCGCCCCCCCCCCCCCCCCCTGCTAGATGACACATCCCCCCCTCCGGCGAAATGACCCCCCCCCTCCCCTGGGTGCACACCGCTGGGGGGGGGGGGGGGGGTGCCGCGGCGCGCGCCTGCTCCTCCGAGTTCGCTAAACTTCATTCGTTCGCTGCAGCTCCCTCTGCCCTGGAACAGGTTACTTCCTGGTGCAGAGGGAGCTGCAGCGAACGAACGAAGTTTAGCAAACTCGGAGGAGCAGGCGCGCGCCGCGGCACCCCCCCAACGGCGTGCACCCGGGGCGGACCGCCCCCACCTTGGTACGCCACTGGCCATATGCCTGGAAGAGGATAACATCAGGTTTATCAGAGATACGCAGGCAAATGCTCTGATTGTATACCATCAATTGTTTTTCCAGCTGTCTGCTTCCTATTACATGCAAGCACAGTTTAGTACATGTAATGTTGGCACTCTGACAAAGACCTGGCAGAACCCACAAAACCTACACAGATCATTTTTTTTGTGTGCAAGGTACACATGCTTTCACACAACCAAAAGAAAGCTGACGTCAGAATTTTGATTCAAGTTGGGACACAGCTATCATCTGATGTAGTCCTGGGAGGGATTTAGGAGACAAACATTCTTACTTTTTCTCCTAGGCCCAGTCGAGAGACTGGATGTGCAGGAGGCTACATTAATTCTGAAAAGCTCATGTTACAGAAATCCAATTACTTACTAAAACGATGGAGAACGCTCCTGTTAAAGTTGACTATGTGGTCATTAAGACAAATGGCTTTCCTGGTTAGAATCCAAGATAGCTCATTAGTGTGGCTTTTCTCCTACATCTTAAAAATATTGGGAATGAATGAGTTCATCCTTTTGATATTATTTTCAACCACACTGCCCAGTGCTTGAGGATTCTAATGTTTAATCAACATTTCTTTTGGACCGGTGCCTATTATCCTATGTGCCCTGTCATAAAAACTCAAAAGTAAGTTACTGAATACAACACAACTTATTTTGAAGCAACCAGGTCTTCCATATGCGTGTTTACGGGATTCAGTGAATATATGTTAAGCTAACACTTCTGAATTTTAAACACCAGCCTCAGGAAAGATGGGTCTAATTTGTAATTTTTCTGAATCTGCACAGTTAGGCTTATCTCTGAACAGATAGAACATAAGCGTTGCCATACTGGGAAGGTTCTTCAAGTCCAATATCCTGTTTCCAACAGTGGCCAATCCAGGTCACAAGTACCTGGCAAGATCCCAAAACAGTAAAACAGATTTTAATCTGCTTATTCTAGAAATAAGACGTGGATTTTCCCTAAGTCCATTTTAATAATTGCTTATAGACTTTTCTTCTAAGAAATTATCCAAACCTTTTTTAAACCCTGCTAAGCTAACTGCTTTTACCACATTCTCTGGCAACAAATTCCAGAATTTAATTACACATTGAGTGAAGAAATATTTTCTCTGGTTTGTTTTAAATTTACTACTTAGTAGCTTCATTGTGTATCAGACTCCTAGTATTTTTTTGAAATATGCTGAGCTCATACAGGACTACATAAAACCATTTATTAAACTTTTTTTTGGCTCACCGAGGATAGACAATCAGGATGTGAGAAATGAAGTTTAACAGTACCACACAGGCTCTCACATCAGGGTTGATGCAGAAAACCACACAGCAGAACCAAGCTTAAACTGCGCCATGCAGGAAGCTAATGTTAAGCAAATTTTATACATGCAGAACTTCCACATTAGTAAGGGGATGGCTGTAGGACACATGCGCACAAAAGTTCAGCAGTAAAGTGCAGATTCTTGTGTGCATGTCCAAAGAAAAAAGTAATAAATAATGATATCTGGGCTTTCAGTGCGCAGCATTAAAGAGTTTCCCCCCCAACTGCAATAGCAGGCAATAACACAGCAATGCACTTAAGTAAAATCTAACCCATACTTTTAAAAACTACGTTTTTATTGTGAGGACTAGCCACGGAGCTCAGACATCTTCTTTGTCAGTGTTCATTGAGCCTGGGCCTGCTGAGGAGGGGGGCACATTCTGTTCTACGGAATGAAGGAAAATGGCTCCTGTTGGTCAAGTAGTCTAGAAGATGCCTGTGAGTGGGGTGGGGAGGACCTTCTCCCTCAGGCTTTCAAAGCTCCCCCACAGTTGCCCAGAAAAGCCATCTAGAGTGAGAAGGTGAGGTGTTGAAAGATGTATGGTAAAAGAGGGAACAAAACGGGTGAGAGAGACAAAATCAAGTTGTTTAATATGAAAAGAGTAAGTTCCACTTACGCTCTCTCTTCACCACCCACAGTCACAATGCACTCAGAGTAGCCTCGAGGTTTAAAAGAAGCTAGCAGTGCCTCGCCCTGTTGTGGCTGACTGAGTGGGATGTTGCTGCATTCCTTGACTATCTCCCGTGCCAGTGGCTCACTCATCATCTGCTCTCGTAAATAGCTGGAGTCTAAGCCAGTTACCCACAAGGTCGACGCAACATCCTTCATGTACACCTAATGAGTCGGAAAGAAACGCAAAGGAAAAAGGTTAAAACATAACAGCACGATCAGTTTTGCCCAAGGTGACGAACCACCAGTTCATATCAAACAAGTGGATTCTAGAAAGCAACACCCACAGTAGTAAGCAAAATTGATAAACAGGGCAGAATATAGGCACCAAGTTTCCTGTACTGGTGGTGAGCAGAATAGTAACTTGGGGCCCCTTTTACAAAGCGGCGGTAAGCCCAATGCAGGCTTACTGCTCTCTAAAAAGGAACTACCCCTGGGATACCGCAGCAGCCCGGCGGTAGTTCCCACCCCCAGCACGCTGTCATTTATTTATTTATTTAGATTTTGTTCACACCTTTTTCAGTAGTAGTAGCTCAAGGTGAGTTACACTCAGGTACTCTGGATATTTCTCTATCCCAGGAGGGCTCACAATCTAAGTTTGTACCTGAGGCAATGGAGGGTTAAGTGACTTGCCCAAGATCACAAGGTGCAGCAGTGGGATTTGAACTGGCCACCTCTGGATTGCAAGAGTGGTGCTCTAACCACTAGGCCACTCCTCCACTAGCAACATTCTGTATAGAATCTCAAATAGTAGCAACAGAATCTCAAATAGTACCAACATTCCATGTAGAATCTGAAATAGTAGCAACATTCCATGTGGAATCTCAAATAGGGAAAGGGAAATTGGACTTGATATACCGCCTTTCTGAGGTTTTTGCAACTATATTCAAAGCGGTTTACATATATTCAGGTATTTATTTTTCTACCTGGGGCAATGGAGGGTTAAGTGACTTGCCCAGAGTCACAAGGAGCTGCAGTGGGAATTGAACTCAGTTCCCCAGGATCAAAGTCCACTGCACTAACCACTAGGCTACTCCTCCACTAGCAACATTCCATGTAGAAGCCTGCCCTTGCAGATCAGCAATGCGGCCGCGCAGGCTTCTGTTTCTGTGAGTCTGACGTCCTGCACATATCTGCACATATTTTTGTAGCGCTGGTGTGTACCCGGTGGTAATTGGGCAGTGCCGTGCGCTGCCCCGGTTACCGCCAGGTTAGAACAGGAGCCCTTACCGTCACCTCAATAGGTGACGGTTAAGGGCCCCCCCCCCTGAAATGGCCGCGTGGCTAGTGCATTTCCTGCAGAAAAGAAAGACCTACCTTTTACTCGACTGCACGCATCAAAAGCACGCACCTACGCCGGCACAGGCCCCCTTTTGCCACAGCATGGTAAAAGGAGCCCATAGTAAATAACAGCAGATAAAGACATGAATGGTTCATCCAGTTTACCCAACATGATCAATTCATAATTAAACCAACAACGAAGGTGATAAAATACTTCACATGGTCTTTCTTTGGCATTTCTGGGACACGGACCGTAGAAGTCCGCCCGGCACTATCCTTACATTCCAACTACTGGAGTTGCTGTCTAAGTCCACTCCAGCCTATTAGAATCTGTCTTCTCATTTGCGGGACACAGACCGTAAAAGTCTGCCCGGCACTGTCCTCACGTTCCAGCTACTGAAGTTGCTGTCAATGTCCTCTCCAGCCCATTCTAAACAGACTGCCACATACAAGACACAGACAATACAAGTCTGCCAGGCAACAACCTCAGGGATCCTTTTACTAAGGTGCGCTGAAAAATGGCCTGGGGTAGTGTAGGCACAGGTTTTGGCTATGCGCAGAATCTTTTTCAGAGTACCTGTAAAAAAGGCCTTTTTAAAATTTTTGCCGAAAATGGACGTGCAACCATTTTGGGTCTGAGACCTTACCATCAGCCATTCACCTAGCGGTAAAGACTCACGCAATAGCAGGGCAGTAATGCCTATGCGCATCAAATGCCACTTGGCACGCGTAGCTGTCACGCGACAGAAAATAAAAATATATTTTTCAGACGCGCATAGCAGACGTGCCAAACATGAAATTACCCCAAGGATCACGCAGTAGCCGGGCGGTAACTCAGAATTGGTGTGCGTAGGTGCTTATGCGACTAAGTTCTTCACTGCCGGAGTCACTATCTATATGGCACTTGACACAACACACACACAGCCATTTAAGGGGTTTTTTTTTTTGGGTTTTTTTATACCACCCATTTTCTAATTAGAGATCCTCTGTGTTCATCCCATGCCTTTTTAAATTCAGTCACTGTTTTCGTCTCCATCACCGCCACCCTCGGAAGGGCATTCCAGGCATCGGACCACCCTCTCCACGAGAACATCAATACACCTACTACTGGTCAAAGAGAGTGAGTAAGAGGGACTGCTACAGATCTCTACACAAACTATGCAAACAGAATACCGCACCTTGGTCACAGCCAAAACATAGCTACATAGGAACCAGTTCTTTGGACCCAGTGGGTGCTGAGCACTCCCAATTTTGAAGAAACTATTTTTTGTCCAGGGAGGGGCTACTGTGTGGCACCCCCACTCATTTTGAAACGCTGGCACTTCTGCATAAATAGGCCTTCATCAAATTCAAATATGAAAACAAAAATTGAACAAGTAACCCCAAGAATACAAACTCGGCATGTACCACAACACTGGAGAACGAAAATCAAATTCATTTACTCTCATTTTTAACACAATACAAAGACATCCACAATGCACATTTCCACAAAACTAATGTATTCCAGTTCATAAATTCAGAATAAAAACATTTTTTTCTACCTTTGTCTGGGTATTTTATTTCTGTAATCATGTTGGTCCTAGTGAGTTTCTCTCTTTGTCTGTTTTCTTCTTGATCTTCCCCCATTTCTTTTCTGAATTTGTCCAAATTTCACCCTCCAGTTCTCTACCACCTCCTTATCAACTTTCCATCTTTATTTCTGAATCCCTAGCTCTCTCATCTAATCTCCTTGACAACCCCCTATGGGTTTTCCCCCCATAATTCCACATGGTCGCAGATCTTCCCTTCCTCCACTTTTATAACTCAGCATTTCCTTTCTTTATCCTTCTCTCCACTGCATAGCATCTGGTCTCCCCCTCTCCAACCCCCACCCTTATAGCCTAACATCTTCTCTCGCTCCTCTCCCCACTCTTGTAGCCAAATACCTTCCATCCCCCCCCCCCCATTTGTAGCCTAGAATTTCCTTTTCCCTCCCTTCCCAACAGTGCAGCTTCTCCCCTTTTGCCCCCATAATCAGCATCCTCCTCTCTATCCCTTTCTGGTTTCCCCAGTCAGAATCTCTCCCTCCCATTCCTTTTCTTTCCCACCATATTCAGCAACTCCTCTGTCTCCTCCCTTCCCTTGTCTCCCATTTTCCTCTCTACTCCCTGTCCAGCATTTCTCCCCCCCCCCCCCACATGGCCAGGCCTCCCCCCCTCCATGGATAACCATTTTTTTTCTTTCCCTTCTCCATGGACTACCATTTTTCTCCCCCCCCCCCCCCCCCTCCATGGACCTGAATATTTTCCTTCCCTTTCCCTCCCCCCAGCCAGCAATCAAGCTTCTCCTCTTGTCGCTCTGTGCTCCTCTGTGTACCTTTTTAAAGTGGTCTTCGGTTGCTGGAGGCAGCCGGCAGTAAACAGCAATTCAGATGGGTTGTTCACGCCCACCACAGAACCTTCTCTCTGATACTTCCTGCCTCTGCGGAAACAGGAAGCACATCAGAGAGAAGCCTCTGTGGTGGACGCGAACAGCCCGCCCGTCTGAATTGCTGTTCACTGCCGGCTGCCTCCACCAACAAAAAACACTTTTTAAAAAGGTATACCCTGAGGTGTTAAGAGGTAAGGGAAGATATTGGGTTACTAGCTGGGGGTGGGGGCTAAGACAGGAGGGAGAAAAGTTGGACCGAGCGGCGGACAGGAAGGATGGTGTGATGATTGTGATGATGTCACTTCCAGTTACAAAAAAGCGCCGGAACACTGTTCCACCCTATTCCGGCACACATTAAGCTCAGAGTATTTTTTTTTTTTTTTTACATTTGTACCCCGCACTTTCCCACTCATGGCAGGCTCAATGCGGCTTACATGGGGCAATGAAGGGTTAAGTGACTTGCCCAGAGTCACAAGGAGCTGCCTGTGCCTGAAGTGGGAATCAAACTCAGTTCCTCAGTTTCCCAGGACCAAAGTCCACCACCCTAACCACTAGGCCACTCCTCCTTTTCCTTCACTAAAGTAACTAATCTTCAAGTATCACACTGCTTCTGCCCACTTACAGGAATGCCTTGTTTCTATAGTAAAGAGAAGGGAATCTTCCAAAAATATTTCAATTTTTAGCAGTAAATTTATCTCTCTCCTCCCCAAAAAACTGCACCCTAACATTCCCCACTAGAACTATAAAAAGGTGGAGGAGTGGCCTAGTGGTTAGGGTGGTGGACTTTGGTCCTGGGGAACTGAGGAACTGAGTTTGATTCCCACTTCAGGCACAGGCAGCTCCTTGTGATTCTGGGCAAGTCACTTAACCCTCCATTGCCCCATGTAAGCCGCATTGAGCCTGTCATGAGTGGGAAAGCGCAGGGTACAATTGTAACAAAAATAAAATAGATACTATTGGAGATTCTACATGGAATGTTGCTACTATTGAAGATTCTACATGGAATGTTGCTATTCTACTACCAACATTCCATGTAGAAGGCTGCGCAGGCTTCTGTTTCTGTGAGTCTGACGTCCTGCACGTACGTGCAGGACGTCAGACTCACAGAAGCAGAAGCCTGCGCGGCCACATTGGTGATCTGCAAGGGCCGACTTCTACATGGAATGTTGCTAGTGGAATAGCAACATTCCATGTAGAATCTCAAATAGTAGCAACAGTGGAGGACTGGCCTAGTGGTTAGGGTGGTGGACTTTGGTCCTGAGGAACTGAGTTCGATTCCCACTTCAGGCACAGGAACCTCCTTGTGACTCTGGGCAAGTCACTTAACCCTCCATTGCCCCATGTAAGCCGCATTGAGCCTGCCATGAGTGGGAAAGCGCAGGGTACAAATGTAACAAAAAAAAAAAAAAAAGTCACCCCCCCCCCAATTTTTTTTTTTTTTTAATTAAAAAGGAAAAGAAAGTAGGCAGAAAATAAAAAACACTGCCCACACACACCCTGGTGACTTTCATCTACCATGAGGGATACTGATGGTAATTACCTCATCTTCCAGTCCATATGGTTAATACTGCGCAAGAATAAACAATCCTCAACAAGGCAAAAAAAAAGCCAGTTGTGTCTATATCAGGTTTTGACTGCTGGTTACTCTGGTCCTGAAAAGTCATGAAGCTTTTGAATCTTATGTTTATGTTTATTTGTATCCTTCCTTATATCCAAGGCGGGTAACAACACAATAACAGTAAAACAAAAACACAATACAGACCACTAATCAATACAATGAAAATGATTCATCATAAATTCAATAGCAGTATACAAGATGCTAAGCATCTTGTCTGAGCCCTGATTCTTTTTATTTGGAGTGACACAAGCAATATCAAGATTTTGGACCCAATCAAAACATTTTTCCATTTCTATGAAGTGTATTGCTTGTCCTTGATAGGTAAAAAGATTAAACCAAACAGGAATCTCCATATCTGTACCATACCCCCTTCTCTCAAAGGTGTTAAGGCCTAGGAATGCTTTTCCTGTACTCCAACGTCTGAAAACACTGACTCCTTATTTTGTATGGCTCTCATTAATTTCTGTTTACCATCAACATATGAAAACAGACATTAATAGGTCTTGGTTTTGAGCCTTTAGCATCAGCTCGGTATGTGGACCACCAGTGCACCAAGTCTATCTGAACCTCTTTACCCTTAATATGGGACACAAACCTGAAAAATCTAACAATTTGAAAAATGTCTGCAATATTTCCCCTTCAGGAATTCCAGTAATATGTATATACTGCTAAAAGCCCACCTTTTTGATGCTGCTTTTGACTCCTAACCCTTATTCACTTGTTCAGAACCCTTATTTTATCATCCTCACTTTAATATTCCCTTATCTCTTATTTGTCCTGTTTGTCTGTCCTAATTAGATTGTAAGCTCTGTCGAGCAGGGACTGTCTCTTCATGTTCAAGTGTACAGTGCTGCGTACGTCTAGTAGTGCTATAGAAATGATAAGAAGTAGTAGTGTTTGGGATTCCGGAATCTTGCTACTCTTTGGGATTCTACATGGAATCTTGATTCTCTTTGGGATTCCGGAATCTTGCTACTCTTTGTCCTTAGCCCTTATGCGTGCTGTTTGTCTGTCCTGATTAGATTGTAAGCTCTGTCGAGCAGGGACTGTCTCTTCATGTTCAAGTGTACAGCGCTGCGTACGTCTAGTAGTGCTATAGAAATGATAAGTAGTAGTACTGCACCATTGTTGTTGATTTTCCCTAAATGTCTTTACACTGATCCTGCAAGGTTTTGTTTTTCGCTTCAAAACACGTGGTTGCATCTACCTGTTCACTCATGTTTATTTCATTTTGAGACATCCTTTCTTCTAGGGTTTTGAAGTCCAATTTGAATTCACTAATCACAGCATGAACGTCTGCCCTAAAGAGAGTTTAACCTGATTTACTAACTCAGCAAGGTCCGCATTGGTAAGAGACATGCTTTCAGAGGGGTTGGCTTCTGGCTGCTGATTTTCCATTGTAGTGATATATAAATGCTTAGGGTTGTCTGCTATATTTTGCGAATCTCAGAATACTTGGGTTTTGACACCCTATAACAGTGCATCTCAATTGTGCAACGGCATAACATTAGAGATTAGGACGGTATAAAATCAAAAGTATCCCAGGAAACTCATCCATCAAAGCCCTATATGAACAGGGTACCCTAAAAGGCCAGTCCTTAGATTTTGACTGACACATCCAAGCAAGAACAGAGAATGAACCCTGCTGCTATTTGTAAATTATACTGTGTGATCTGAGGATCATCTTAGTGACCCATGAGGCTCAAGGCCTGCTCCCGTTCTAAAATTCAGCGCTGCAGGCTTTTGATGCACCGCTCATCAAAATTCCAGGAGCAAGATGAAAGATTGTGTGGGGTGCTGAGAAAGTTTGAAGAGGTAAATTATAGGGTCTGCCCAGGATATTGCTCTCCCAAGATCGGCTGCTGAGAGCTCTCTCTGTGTCTGCAAAGGTATCTGATGGCAACGCCCAAGCCGTGGCACACCCTGGATGCAGCAGAAACGCTGCACTTTTGACCTACTCCAAAAACACTTCTCCAGCACTGAGCTTCCAGGAGTCAGACTGACAATCTGCAGGTTCTCTAAATATTCTAAAACGACTCTCTAAAGGAACGGGAGCATTATATTGTAAAAACTCATTCATCTCTTATCAACTGACTGAATACAAAGCTGAGGGGTTAAGCGGCCATCTTGTATGCATCCAACCCCCCCCCCCCCCCCCCCCAAAAATAAATAAATAAATAAATAAATAAAGATATTTAATGTTAACTAATGGGGATTACAGATATCATAACAGGAGAAGAGAAAAGTCTGAAAGAAGAGGATAAACAACAAGGCTGACGTTTTAAAAGCACTGAGCTTCAGTCTGTTCTTTTAAATCCAGTAATTAGCTGCTGCCAGACATTTGCTGAATGGGGAAAGGTTAGATGTACAGGGATATAACTCAATTAATGTTAATACAGACACAGCTGCTCAACAATGATTTCCTAGAAAGGTGTCTTGCTTTTGCATTACATATAGAGATTTAGAGTTGGAGAGGATTTTACAGACATGTCCACTATAATTAAACCTGAGGCTTGTGTTGGTGGAGGTGTACATTGTACTTATGAAGGCCTGAACCAAGCAGTTTCAGTGCTGCTAAGTATCTAATATCTAAGAATTAACGTACAGACGATGAGAAGTGGAAATTTCTCTTTTTTCTGTAAATTACAATGATATTAAGCAGGCCAGGTGAAGCAAGTACCCCCACCTCTTCCCCCACTTTCCTCTGACCAAGCAAGTGAAAGACAATGAGCTCCTGCCATTTGTTGTCCATTTGCTGTTCACATGAATGTGTGTATTAGCCTTTGAGAGACTTTTAGGATGCAGATCAAAGGAAGTTCCAGGTGTAGGGGGCAGGGCTGACAGAGGAGAGAGAGAGATAGAAATCCTGTAGTAAGGACTGGATAAGAAATATTATTGCAGAAGGGGGAAAATCTCTCCCTTTGAATATGGCCAGGCTTGGAAGTAAGGCTACTATCCAGGACAGAATTACCCTTTTACAACCACACTCAGGTAACATCTTATTTCCTTCTCTGCCTAGAACAATTCAAACACTATCTCCCTGGTCCCTGGAGTCAAAAGCAATAGTTCTATTGACAAGAGAAACCTAACACCTCTATAACAACTCTATAAGAAAACAATAATTAACCTTTTTCTCCTCTTTCAGAATAGGAGAAAATACTAATTAAAGGTTTGAAAAATATATGTCCAAGACACTTGGGGGTAGATGCATCAAGCAAACGTAAAAAAATCAGAAACGTTAAAACCTTTACCGAATTTAAAATAACGAAGCATGCTCCAAAAACACAGCCCCAAAAAGTTTGGTGCGGTATTGGAAAGAACGATGCACCAATCCCCGTCGGTAATCGGCTCGTAAAGCATGCGCAAAGCAGCCAAGCGTTATGCTGGCTGCTCTGCGCATGCCAGAAACGTTCAAAACACAGTCAAATCGCAAGCACATGGCTCCCAAATCAAAATAAAAATAAAAAAAGGATCGGGAGGGGGCAAGGGCGCTCATCAGGAGCGTCCTGTACGGACGGCCTTGCCCCCCCCCCCACACTTTCCGCCGCTCCCCCCACCCCGAAAAAGCAAACTTCTAGAAGCCCCTGCCCCCCTCCCTTCCTCACTACTCTGTCACCTCAGCTCCGCCTCCCGACATCCTCCGTCCGTGCCCCGCCCCCTTTTGGGGTCGTCGCCGCCATTCCCCTCCTCCATCGGGCCCCCCTTCCTCTTACCGGGCCCGTGCAGCGCCTCTCTCCTCTGTCCGAAGGCGCTGCACGGGCAAGAAGAAAGCTGAATCAGCTGATGCCTGCCTTCGCCTAGCTTCGATAGAGCGTCTTTCTCCTCCTGGGCCCGCCCCTGTCTGACGTCAGTAACCTACGTAGGTTACTGACGTCAGACAGGGGCGGGCGCAGCAGAAGAAAGACGCGCCATCGCGAAGGCAGGCATCAGCTGATTCAGCTTTCTTCTTGCCCGTGCAGCGCCTTCGGACAGAGGAGAGAGGCGCTGCACGGGCCCGGTAAGAGGAAGGGGGGCCCGATGGAGGAGGGGAATGGCGGCGACGACCCCAAAAGGGGGCGGGGCACGGATGGAGGATGTCGGGAGGCGGAGCTGAGGTGAGAGAGTAGTGAGGAAGGGAGGGGGGCAGGGGCTTCTAGAAGTTTACTTTTTCGGGGTGGGGGGAGCGGCGGAAAGTGGGGAGCAGCGGGGGGGGGGGGGCAAGGCCGTCCGTACAGGACGCTCCTGATGAGCGCCCTTGCCCCCTCCCGATCCTTTTTTTTTTTTTTATGTGTTTTCTGAGGTCCTTTGGACCAATCACAGCGCTTTTAGCTCTGCTAATGCGCTGGGATTGGCTCAAAGTTTGTTTATTTTTTCACTTAACACTTTTTCCTGCCACGGAGCTGTCCTAACGAGAGGTCCAGACCTCTCGTTAGTTTTCCTGCCTTTTTCCTGCGTAAAGGCAATCGGAAAAGGTTAGTGCATGTCGTTTCAATGGGGTTTTCACACTAATTGCTCATCTCCATTCCGTTTTCGTTAGCTGCTACTGTCGTCGGAAAATAGGCTTAAGTGCATGGAAAGGATAGGAAATTCTTCCCTGAGGGCTCATTTAACGATGAAAAACGTTTAGTGCATCTACCTCTTGGACAGCAGACTAAATGCATCCTCAAAAGGAAATAGAAACAGATGCTATATATTTCTTTATTGTCAGGAGATCCTGCCTGACTATGGGATGCTAATTAAGAGGGTGTGACAACCCCTCCCCCTTGTGCTCCCTTTTTGTCTTGTAAGGGAAAGTTCTATATATTATGTCTTTGCCAGATAAGAAGTGGTCAGTGTCTAGTGCACTCTGCCCCATGCCAGGGGATGGAGAGCCTGACCTGATCATTTCCATTGTCCTTTCATGTTTTTTCTCCTCTTTTCTATACTAGACTATACTTGAATATTTTCTTATTTTTTTATCCTAATCTCTGGATAATTAAATAAACCTGTGTTAACCCCAGGAAGTGCTTCCTTGGTCTCTTTTTGTCTTTGTTGCAGTCTAAATAGTGCTACCAGTTGTCTGGTTCTTTTAAGGTACCGGGGTCGAGGGGATTGCATTTGTGTGAGTAGTGCCCAGCCGTGATTAGACTCTGGAGGCGTGGCACAAAAAGCACAAACACTTGTTATAGCCACATTCTACAAATTTGCTGAACAGGTCGAGCTTTACAAGATGCTATACTCCATTGGCGTAGCCACAGGTGGACCTGGGTGGACAACAGTAGCACACGTTTAGTGGTAGCTGTGGGATCCCAAGCTCGGCCAGCTGAAGACTTCCTCCAGATGGTAATGAAAACGCTACTCTCCATGATACCGGCACCTGCCTGCTGCAGACTGCCATAGTGGAAAGAAGCGTTTTCACACCAGCTGAGATATTTTTTGGGTGGTAGTTGGGGGGGGGGGGGGGGGAGAACAATTGGTGCCCACCCACTTCTTCCCTAGGCCCACCCAAAATCTGTTGTCTGGCTACGCCCCTGCTATACTGAAGAACTGTTTCTACAGGGGCAATTCTATACAGGATGCTACAATTCTGAGGTCCATAAAGTCAATGTTAAAACAGTATTCTCTAACGAACAAACTGTGTGCCAAAGCTGGTATATAATACTAGTAAAGGCCTGCCTGAAGTTAGGCATAAGCGCTTATAACTGCTCGTGCCTCAATGCGACGATTGTGTGCATCGCTGCCAGTATTCTGTAAAGTGAGCGGTAAAATAGTAAGCAGACCCCTGACTGCCCATACCGCACCCATGCGTATGCCCCCATTGGATTTAGGTGCCAACTTTATAAAATAGGGTTACACCTCACTAATGCACATAATTGCTAATCAGTGCCAGTTCGAGCAATTGACAATTAGTGGCAGTTGTGCCAATTTAGGTCCAATAAAACAATGTCGTTGCCTGCGTGAGGTATTCTATACAAGTGTGCACACATTTTCACACGCAGCTGCGCGCACCATTTAGAATTATGGGGTACGGACCAGATTCAGTTAAAAAAAAAAAAAACACACCTAGCGCTATTCTATAAAGGGCACTCCTCTCCCCGACCCTTGTGATCATCCCAGCAGTCCCTTCTTTAACTACCCCCTCCTTCCATTATACGTCACGACAGTACTTGAGCACTGCCTTTGATTGATCTTCCACTAAGAAATTCTGAGCCTGCTGCACGGTCATATCTTCAATTACACTTCCCAAACTGCAAGGGTGTCAAATATAAGATGATTTTTTCCTCCTCTTTCCGCTATTGTTGCCCAAAATTGTGGAATGCTTTGCCGAAGCACCTCAAAATGCAAATGGACCACACCCTCTTCAAGAAAATGCTGAAAACATACGTACTCTCCTAGTTACTCTGCTGTCTAATATTCCCCAATGCATTCCCCCTCTTGCCTAGTTTTCCGCAGTTAGTTATTGTTCCCCTTGTATATCCTTTGTTCACTTTATCTGTATCTTCACAATTTGTAATTTCTTTGCTAAATTCTTCTGTAAGCCAAATTGCGCCTGCAGGTGTGGGAAAATGTGGGATACAAATGAACTATAAATAAATATATGGGCCCAAAGCTTTCCCATAGCAAATCCAAACCCCCATATTCTGTTTAAGAAATTCTGGCTTGTTAATCAAATTGTTCCTTCTGGACCTTCGGTCTATACTATCTAACTATTCTACCCTTTTCTCCGTCTCCTCCTCTGACCATTTATTGTTCTAACATAGTAACATAGTAGATGACGGCAGAAAAAGACCTGCACAGTCCATCCAGTCTGCCCAACAAGACAACTCACGTGTGCTACTTTTTGTGTATACCCTACTTTGATTTGTACGTATGCTCTTCAGGGCACAGACTGTATAAGTCTGCCCAGCACTATCCCCGCCTCCCAACCACTAGCCCCGCCTCCCAACCACCGGCTCTGGCACAGACCGTAATAAGTCTGCCCAGCACTATCCCCGCCTCCCACCACCGGCTCTGGCACAGACCGTATAAGTCTGCCCAGCACTATCCCCGCCTCCCAACCACTAGCCCCGCCTCCCAACCACCGGCTCTGGCACAGACCGTATAAGTCTGCCCAGCACTATCCCCGCCTCCCACCACCGGCTCTGGCACAGACCGTATAAGTCTGCCCAGCACTATCCCTGTCTCCCACAACCGGCTCTGGCACAGACCGTATAAGTCTGTTAACCGCTTAGCTGCCATTTAGCTATTGGTGGTACATCAAATGAATTCCCACACCAGGACTTATGCCTGCTGAAACCAGATAAAAAACACCGAGGTAGAGAAACTGGATCCACTACCAAAGGAACAAATCGGCAACAGAGGAGCAGCATGGTCAACAAGACTCTTCCAAAAGCAAAGGAGATGGGATAAAGAGATATACACTTTATTAGTAAACGTATGGTTCGGGATAAGGTATCTTTCAAAGATATCACCAAACCAGGGACGATAGGATATCCTGATAGTGAGGTTGCAAAAGAGACCGTAGTAGATCAGGTGTTCTTAAATAAAAATAAGACAAAAGATTGCAAATTAATACTGTCAAGTACTAAGCATCATGTAAATAGAAACAACAAACATACTTTGAAATGTCTATATGCGAATGCGAGGAGCATAAGAAATAAGATGGGAGAGTTAGAATATATTGCATTAAATGAAAAATGAGATATAACAGGCATCTCTGAGACCTGGTGGAAGGAGGATAACTAGTGGGACACTGTCATAACGGGGTACAAATTATATCGTAGTGATAGGGTAGATCGAATTGGTGAAGGGGTAGCATTGTATATTAACGAGAGCTTTGAATCAAATAGATTGAAAATTCTGCAGGAAACAAAACACTTCTCGGAATCACTATGGATTGAAATTCCACGTTTAAAGGGGAAAAGGATAGTGATAGGAGTGTACTACCGTCCACCTGGCCAGGATGAACAGGCAGACGCAGAAATGTTAAAGGAAATTAGGGACGCAAACAAACTGGGCAACACAATAATAATGGGTGATTTCAATTACCCTGCTATTGACTGGGTAAATGTAACATCGGGACACGCTAGGGAGGTAAAATTCCTTGATGAAACCAAGGACAGCTTTACAGAGCAGCTGGTACAGGAGACGACGAGATAAGGAAAAATTCTAGACCTAGTCCTTAGTGGAGCGCATGATCTGGTGCGGGAGGTAATGGTGCTGGGGCCACTTGATAACAGTGATCATAATATGATCGGATTTGATATTAGCCTTGAAGTAAGTATACATAGGAAATCAAATACGTTAGCGTTTAACTTTAAAAAAGGAGACTATGATAAAATGAGAAGAACGGTGAAAACAAACAAAAAAAAAAAAACTCAGAGGAGCAGCTGCGAGGGTCAAAAATTTACATCAGGCATGGATGCTGTTTAAAAACACCATCCTGGAAGCCCAGGCCAAATATATTCCGCATATTAAAAAAGGAGGATGGAAGACCAAACGACAGCCGGCATGGTTAAAAAGTGAGGTGAAGGAAGCTATTAGAGCTAAAAGAAAATCCTTCAGAAAATGGAAGAAGGAACAGTCTGAAAATAATAAGAAACAACATAAGGAATGTCAAGTCAAATGCAAAGCGCTGATAAGGAAGGCTAAGAGGGACTTAAAAAAAAAAAAAAAAGATTGCGTTGGAGGCAAAAACACATAGTAAAAATTTTATATTAAAAGCAGGAAGCTGGCAAAAGAATCAGTTGGACTGCTAGATGACCGAGGAGTAAAAGAGGCGATCAGGCAAGACAAAGCCGTAGCGGAGGGATTAAATGAATTCTTTGCTTCGGTCTTCACCGAGGAAGATTTGGGTGGGATACCGCTGCCGTAAATGGTATTCGAAGCTGATGAGTCGGAGAAACTTAATGAATTCTCTGTAAACCTGGAGGATGTAATGGGGCAGTTCTACAAACTGAAGAACAGCAAATCTCCTAGACCAGATGGTATTCATTCCAGAGTACTGATAGAACTGAAAAATGAGCTTGCGGAGCTATTGTTAGTATATGTTATTTATCCTTAAAATTGAGTGTGGCACCGGAAGACTGGAGGGTGGCCAATGTAAGGCCGATTTTTAAAAAAGGTCCTAGAGGAGAGCCGGTAAACTATAGACTGGTGAGTCTGACGTCGGTTGCCGGGCAAAATGGTAGAGACTATTATTAAGAACAAAATTACAGAGCATGTTCAAAAGCATGGATTAATGAGACAAAGTCAACATGGATTTAGTGAAGGGAAATCTTGCCTCACCAATCTACTACATTTCTTTGAAGGGCTGAACAAACATGTGGATAAAGGGGAGCCGGTTGATATTGTGTATCTGGATTTTCAGAAGGCGTTTGACAAAGTACCGAACACCCACAGAAGGTGATCTCTCCACAGGAGAACGGAAAGTCAAATGTACAACCAGTGGATCCAAAAAAGTCCTCTCACAAATGGTGTTTCCCAAACAAGGTCTTTATTAAAACAAATAAAATGACCCGACACGAGTCGTGTTTCGGCCACAAGGGCCTGCCTCAGGGGTCTATAAATAAACATAAATAATCAAACACACATATTATAAAAATATATGACGATAATAATAAGAAAAATATTAATGAATAATATTCATGATAATAATGATAAAAAATGTAAGATACATACTAGTTAAATAAACCCTAAATAATAAATTAACATATAAAGTTGTTGAAATCAAACATATAAACGGCGAGTGACCGACTCACTCGCAAATGCGCAGTAGAGACTTCCTTCTCTGTCCCGCCCCCGCGTCAATACGTGATGACGAGGGCGGGACAGAGAGGGAAACTGCACCGCCGAGGTTGATACCGCTCCCCCCCCACCCGCCCACCCGAGGTCGCCGCTACCGTTACCCCCCCCCCCCCACACACACACCCGGCCCCTCTCTCCGCTACTAAACTTACACATCCATTCGCTGGAACGCAGCACGCACATCAGCTGAGCTGCCGTCGGCCTTCCTTCCCTGCCTGTGTCCCGCCCTCGCTGACGTTACGTCACAGGAGGGTGGGACACAGGCAGAGAAGGAAGGGCCGACGGCAGCTCAGCTGATGTGCGTGCTGCGTTCCGGCGAATGGATGTGTAAGTTTAGTAGCGGAGAGAGAGAGGGCCCAGGCCGGGTAGAGGGATGGCGGCGACTCCCGGGGGGGGGGGGGGGGGACGGTAGCGGTGGCGACCTCGCGGGGAGGGAGGGGGAAGGAAGGAAGGAAACCCCAATACCAGCCCGTTTTTACGAGCTCAACAGCTAGTATATGTATAAAACATACTGAAAGGAACGTACCTATAGACCTTTTGTGCAAAACGAATAATAAAACAAATGACTCACGGACAGTTTGTATAAAAAGGTATCTAGGATAAAACATATGTAAAATAATACATCAGGGTGCGTCACTAAAAAAAACTTACGTACAGAGAAAGTTATACAATACTATACATAAAGAATGTACCATACTATACATAAAATTATTAATAAAAATTATATTCCATGAAAAAGGCAATCAGGAAACCATTTGTAAAAACCAAACATCATTCAAAGAAAACTGCTTCATTCTATATATCGAAAAAAGGAACCATATGTAAAAAATGTATATAAACCAGTATATGAAAAAGAAGAATATATAAAAGAAAATTGAAGTGAAAGAAATCTGCATTTACATATACATGATAGTTAATAGTCACACATAGAGGTTACAACTAAAATATTTTAAATCAATATTCCTCAAAAACAATATGTATAAACAAAATAATAAGCAGATGAAAAATGTAAATTCCATTTGCATATATATGATTATCGATACTGTCACACATGGAGATTACAGCAAGGATTTCTAGACTCTCGTGTATGACCGAAATGAAAAATATATAAAAAATGGGTGAACATTAAAAGGCATATAAATATAATAGGGAATGACAAAAGAAAAAAAAATTAAATTAAAATTAAAAAACAAGAATATGAAAATATAAAAAGTGAAAAAATGAAACAAATATGAAAAAATAAATAAAATAATAAAAAATAAAAATATATATGAATGCATGACCTCATATGCACAAACTTCGAAAAATCTACACAGCCACAACTAAAAAATATATCCACTGAAAAAAACATATTAACTGATCTTATATACCATGTCTCTGAAAACAATACTAAAACACGACTGCAGACTAGCAGACATCTAAGTGATCATTGAATGCACCTTTCAAAGGGCAATTCCCACAAATTGAAAATACAGTAAATAAATTAAAAATGAATGCCTAAAAATGAACAGTGAATCAATAGGAAATATGTGCTACATGTGTATCGCCACTACACAGAAGTGCCCATCAAACATCTTATAAATAGGCAAAGTTATGCGAAGAAACTCATAAAATGGAAGTAACGTATGCCTGAAAAAACTTACGACTAACCGGGCAGGGACAACCCTGAACAGTTTAGCGGACACTTTCGGGATGAACATTTTGCCACAGCGTGTTGCTCACAAAACTCAAAAAAAGAAGAAAACCATGACTGAAAAAAACAGATGTCGACTATGAAGTGATAGCGGGCACTTTCGGGTTAAAATTCTGCCATGCCGTGTCGCTCACAAAACTCAAAAAAGAAAACCATATCTACAAAAATAGATGCCGAATATGAAGTGTAAATATCTAATAGATGGCAAAACAAGGTGACTTACCGCATCTAAAACGCCGCTCCAACAAACTCCCTATCGAGAGTATGTAACGGTACAAAGAAATTGAGAAAAAGAACGCCCGCAAAGAAACGGGCATTTAAACTGGAACTAAAAGTGACGACACTTCTGCTTTGCGCTTCTCCTACTTGGCGCCAAAATTTCAAATGTAAACGTTCTCTGATCGATTAAACGTCAATGAAACAATTAAAAGTGAAAATAACTTCAATATGTGGAATTGAATCAATGTTTATAAAACATTACATAGTGATGCTGACGCACAAAATAGGTGATCTAAAAAAAGTTGGCGTTTCTAATCACTAAAAACTAAATGAATAAATGAATTACTAAAAAGCTATAATGAGATAAAAGATTAAAACAAAAATGAATAATGTTGAATATATATATATATCCTTCATTATCAAAACTCATGTCCTTTGATATGTATTTAATCTAAATGATAGATGGAATTATGTCTCACATTATTTAGAGCTAAAAAAAAAATTAACAATGTATATCTATTAATATCTCACATTGTTCAAAGTATGCTGCCTAATATATTACATAAAAAATAAAAATAAAAAAATGTATGAATGAACCTAAAAAATAAAATAAAGATGAAATGAATGAAAAATAAAAAAGGTGATAAATGACCGTAATTGCATTAATAAAGTGATACCAGAAAATCTTAATCTCAAAAAATAATAATAAAAACAAAAATATCATGTATGTATCTTTTGTATGAATATCAATATGGAAATAAAAATGAGGATGCATATATAAAAATACATTAATGAATAAAAAAATGAATAAAAAAAGAAAAATAATAATAATAAAAAATGATTAAAAAACGAATACAAAAAATGAAAAATAATAATAATAAAAAATGATTAAAAAACAAATACAAAAAATGAAATGTGAAAAAGTGCTTACAAAAAAGAGCTAAAATCCGTGTCTGTATTGAGTCCATTAGGTGTGACTGTATCGAGTGTATATATTGTCCTTTGTTCCTCTCTAAGTAATTTGACATCTATGTCTCCCCCACGCCATGACATATGTATTTTTTTGAATACAAAAAAAATCGAAGACCATTAATGGTATGATTCTTCTCAATCCAATGTTGGCCCAATGGGGCACTTTGTACACTTTGACAAAGTACCTCATGAAAGACTCCAGAGGAAATTGGAGAGTCATGGGATAGGAGGTAGTGTTCTATTGTGGATTAAAAACTGGTTAAAAGATAGAAAACAGAGAGTAGGGTTAAATGGTCAGTATTCTCAATGGAGAAGGGTAGTTAGTGGGGTTCCCCAGGGCTCTGTGCTCTGACCGCTGCTTTTTAACATATTTATAAATGACCTAGAGATAGGAGTAACTAGTGAGGTAATTAAATTTGCTGATGACACAAAGTTATTCAAAGTCGTTAAATCATGAAAGGATTGTGAAAAATTACAAGAGGACCTTACGAGACTGGGTGTCTAAATGGCAGATGACGTTTAATGTGAGCAACTGCAAAGTGATGCACGTGGGAAAGAGGAACCCGAATTATAGCTACGTCATGCAAGGTTCCATGTTAGGAGTCATGGACCAAGAAAGGGATCTAGGTGTCGTCGTTGATGATAAATTGAAACCTTCTGTTCAGTGTGCTGCTGCGGTGGCTAAGAAAGCAAATAGAATGTTAGATATTATTAGGAAAGGAATGGAAAACAAAAATGAGGATGTTATAATGCCTTTGTATCGCTCCATGGTGCGACCGCACATCGAATATTGTGTTCAATTCTGGTCGCCGCATCTCAAAAATATAGTGGAATTAGAAAAGGTGCAGCGAAGGGCGATGAAAATAATAAAGGGGATGGGACGACTTCCCTATGAGGAAAGGCTAAAGCGGCTAGGGTTCTTCAGCTTGGAGAAAAGATGGCTGAGGGGAGATATAATAGAGGTCTATAAAAGAATGAGTGGAGTTGAACGGGTAGATGTGAAGCGTCTGTTTACGCTTTCCAAAAAATATTAGGAATAGGGGGCATGCGATGAAGCTACAATGTAGTAAATTTAAAACGAATCGGAGAAAATGTTTCTTCACTCAACGTGTAATTCAACTCTGGAATTCGTTGCCAAAGAATGTGGTAAAGGTGGTTAGCTTAGCACAGTTTAAAAAAGGTTTGGACAGCTTCCTAAAGAAAAAGTCCATAGACCGTTATTAAATGGACTTGGGGAAAATCCACTATTTCTGGGATAAGCAATATAAAATGTTTTGTACTTTTTTGGGATCTTGCCAGGTATTTCTGACCTGGATTGGCCACTGTTGGAAACAGGATGCTGGGTTTGTTGGACCTTTGGTCTTTCCCAGTATGGCAATACTTATGTACTTATGAATTGATGCAACACGGCACCGTGTTTCACCAAAAGTGCCTGCCTCAGAAGTTTAAAAAAAAAATCACAATAAAAATACATAAATGCAATCATATAGAAATCCAGTACAAAGCCATGTATACAAGTATATGTAATATAGAGATATTTAATAAGACAAGGAATCATGTTAAAAGCATCATGAGTTGCAAAGTAGGTACGAGAGGAACTTATCCTATATAATCCTATATAATAATTTGCACCTCCAACGTTCTACGTCTGGATGCCTGGGTTCGTAACACAATTCCCACTGGTCCGCTCTTGCGTCGGAATGTGATGACGTCAGAGGGCTGATCAATGAGAGGGAAGGGAAACCAGCACCAGCCAGCCACAGAACGTTGGAGGTGAGGATTCAATCACAGGAGAATCGCCCCCCCCCCTCCCTCTCCCCCCCCCCATCCTCCAAGTTCCAGGCCCCCCTCTCCTTCGAGTTCCAGACCCCCGCGCCTCCCTCCCTCTCTCTCCCCTCCGAGTGGCAGCCCGACCTCTGTTGCCTGCCCTCGTCTCCCAGTCCTCCGCCTGCCCCTTGCTTTCCTGCGTGACAGCCTGAATTTAAAAATCCACAAATCCAGGAATAACATGTATAAAATGTTTGTACGTTTGGGAAGCTTGCCAGGTGCCCTTGGCCTGGATTGGCCGCTGTCAGGGACAGGATGCTGGGCTCGATGGACCCTTGGTCTTTTCCCAGTGTGGCATTACTTATGTACTTATGTACCTCGGGGTCCGCCAGCAGCACTAAAAGGTGAGCAGGCTGAAGTGCAGTGCCTGCTCGACTTACACTGCTGCAACTGGACCACGAGGTAACTTTTTAATTACAGCCGGCACGCAGGAAGGCGAGGGGCAGGCAGAGTACTGGGAGAAGAGGGCAGGCAACGCAGGTCGGGCTGCCACTCGGAGGGGAGAGAGAGAGAGGGAGGGAGGCGCAGGGGTCTGGAACTCAGAGAAGAAAGGGGGGCCTGGAACTCGGAGGGGAGGGGGGCCAAGCTGGAACTCTGAGGATAACCTTGCTACCGCCCGTTTCATTTGTGTCAGAAACGGGCATGTTTTACTAGTAAAATATATGGGTGTACTTAAACAAAAGTATACGTGTACAGGTAGACAAACATATTGGTGACAATATAACAAGCCATCACACAAAGCTGACCTGTGTATTGTTGTAGCATTCAAGATATTGTATTTTTAGACTCCTGAGGTAGGTACGTTTGCCAAAACACGGTTCCGTGACAAGTCCATTCTTATTACTAATAAAGAGTATATCTCTTCATCCCATCTCCTTGACTTTTTGGAATTGTTTTGTTGACCACGCTACTCCTCTCAGGACAATGCCCTTTTATCTCTCTTTAGGAGTGGAGGAGTAGCTTAGTGGTTAATGCAGCAAGCTTTGATCCTGGTGAACTGGGTTCAAGTCTCAACACAGCTCCTTGTGACTATGGACAAGTCACTTAACCATCCATTGCTCCAAGTACAAAATAAGCACCTGCATAGCTTAATGGTTAGTGCAGCGGGCTTTGATCCTTGCAATCTAGGTTTGATTTCCACTGCAGCTCCTTGCAACCGTGGGCAAGTCACTTAACCCTTCATCGCACCAGGTACAATAACTTAGATTATGAGCCCTCTAGGGGCAGAGAAACCACCTGCATATAATGTGTACAGCGCTGCATATATCTAGTAGAACTATAGAAATGATTATTAGTAGTAGTAGTATAATATGGAAACCACTTTGATTAAAAACATAGAAAGGTGGTATATCATGTCCCATCTCCCCTTTATAGAATTCAGGGGTATATGTATTAAAAACCAAAACCATACAAAAATAGATTTTACTAGGTTGGCCCTGGCTGCCCATATTGGGAGAAATTAGCTCATAGCTGGAAGGTACCATACCTTTCTGACTTCTGGGTCATGGGATATCCACCTGAGCACTGCTTCAAACACATATTTTTCATTCCCCACATTCAGTTTCTCGAGGGAGAGCACCTCCTTTAACTTCTGGTGCCCCAGTTCCAAGAACTCCTCTGTGCTGCTAACGTCTCGGAAGTGCGTCTCCAGGTACTCGGTGGCCAGGTAATAAACGTGATTCAGACAATAATGCAGTGCAAAATCACGAATACCGATACAGTTCTCTGCAGCAATGCAGCCTTCTAGAAACTCACAACACAGTGTCTTCAGATCGGTGAGAAGAAGTAAATCCGCAGCCTGCACAACATCCTGGATCGTTTCCTCACTCAATCGGATCTACAAAAGTGAAAGAAATAGAACTGTCAGCAGTCCTGGAGCCAAAATAAAACCCTCCCACAGTTAAAGAGTTCCATGGGCAAAAACTGCTACAGCTCAACTATGAACCATGATATGAGGTGCTTCCCAGTCTTTAGGAAGCTGGATTCTTTGCAAAACGTGAAAATCCCGAAGAATGATCCCTATCTCATCGTTGTAGTGTTCTTATGTAGACTGTATCATCCTATGCCAGCGATTTTCAACCGCTGTACAAATCAGTGGCGTGGCCACGGGGCCCCCGTAGATTTGGCCCTGGACCCCTCCCCCCGCCAATGACCCTCTCGATCCCCCTCCCGCCACCAACCCTCCCCAGCCGCCGTGGGCTACCTTTGCTGGCGGGGTACCCCAATCCCCTCCAGCCGAGGTCCTCTTCTTCCCACGAAGGCTTCGTTCTGTTTCTGACGTCCTGCACGACGTCAGAAACAGAACGAAGCCTTCGCGTGAAGAAGAGGACCTCGGCCGGTGGGGATTGTGGTCCCCTGCTAGCAAAGGCAGTCCACAGCAACGGCGGCGCAGGAGGGTTGGCAGTGGGGGGGGGGGGGGTCGAGAGGGTTGTCGACAGGGGTCGTCAAAGTTGGTGGTGGCAGCGGGGAGGGGAGGTCTAAAATGTGCCCCCTCACCTCGGGCACTGGACCCCCCTCTCACAAATGGTCAGCAAGTGTGCTGCAGGAGTTTGGGGGAGGGTCACAGTTCAAAAAGCAGTTAGAATCTCTCCCTGCCTGGGTCCAGTTCTAGCATCTCTTCCCCCCCAGATCATCTGGTTGCTGGATCCTCCAAAGGCTGCAGCAGGTTGCAGCCCAGACAGCTCTGAAAGCTGCCTCTCCAGCCAACAGGGCCTTTACTCTGCTGTGACCCATCGCTCTGATGTGACTTCCTGGGAGCCAGATGCGGCAGAGGAAAAGCTCCCGAGAGTTTTTCAATGCTGTCTCAGCCACGACCCACTGCAGCCTTTGGAGGAACCAGCAGGCAGATGAGGAGCTGGGGGGGGGGGGGGGGGGGGGGGGAGCGAAGCTTCTGTAATGAAGTGTCTGTAATAAAATCACAGATTTATCTCCACATTAAAATTATCAGTACACACTGAAAAAAATCTCACTCACTATATCATCACTACAGTGTTAAAAATGTGTTGAAATTAAACAGCAATAGCTCTCTCTGAAAATTGTACCCCTTTGTCTGTTTCAGCACATGCATGCCAAAAACGGATACTTTTTAGAGGAAATTAGTTCTTGTGTGCTGTATGCTTGTGAGGAGCTTGGGGGGGGACAGATGCTTTTGGGGATGGGGGAAATACAAGCTTTTTGGTTATCTTCACTGGGCCCTACCTGCGCCTACATTTTCCAAACATTCACCCTCTTATATTTGCTGAATTTTCAATTTCAGAGCTGAGCTGTAGACTGTAATGTGGCTTATCTGATGATCTCTTAATTGAAGAATTGATTTTCTACAGGACAAATCATTTTAACCTACATCTTAATATTCTTATATTAAATGGTAAATTGAAATTTATCCGTAACAAAAACGAGTGTGCCTTGACAATTTTAGTGCCTTGTCAGTGTGTCGTGAGATGAAGAAGGTTGAAAAATCACAGACTGAAGAGGGGGAACAGAACATACATATCTAATATAGGGATGCTTTTACTAGATTACGTAAAGCCCTAACGCGGACGTCGGGAGGGGGTGTGGCATGGGTGGGGATTGGGCATGGAAGCACTAACCAGTTAGCACGTTCACATTTGCACCTGCTAGCAGTAAGTACGCCCCCATTAATATTTTTCAAGTCATGCTAACAGTAAAATTAGCATGGGACCTGCTAAAATAAAGAAAAATATCCCTAGCAACCCCGAGGCTTCACCTGTGGTGACCGCCGTTCCCCGAGGGTTGAGCCCCAGGTGCTGGCAGCCGACAGGACTTCCGGATACAGGCAGGGGTCCGAGGTGGCCGCAGACAGCGAGTATCCGAATTCAGGCAGTAGTCAGTGACAGCCAGCAGGCAGAGAATGATCCGGGTTCAGGCAGGGTCAGTAATGAGGAGTCAACAAAATAGATACAGCGCAAACAATCATCTACCGGAGTAGAAGCCGAAGCACTGAAGTGGAGAGCAGACTCTCCAGAAATAGCCCCTACCATCAAAAGGAAAGAAATCAGCTGGCAAAGGAGGCTTCCGGTTGGCAGGTTGCTGGAGGCGGAGCCTGGGTGCGAGGCTCCAATCCGGAGAAGCAGAAGGCGGGGCGAGGGTGGTTTCAGCGTTCCTGGACCGCGCAGGCCCACAGCCAGCCAGGAACGCAGCAAGGCGCGCACACCTGCAGACAGCCGGGCACACAGCAAGCCCGAATCCCATCCCAATGCGAGTCCCGTGCCCAGAAAGGAAGGGTTGGGACAGCGGCTCCGCCACGATGGCCGGCACGACTCTGGAAGCGCCGGCACCGTCAAGATGGCCGGCGCTCCACTTCACGGGAGCGGAGGTGAGGAGTGTGACATGTAGAAGAACAATCTAATCCTGGTGTTCAAGGAACAATGCAAGAGCTCGTCTTCTGTGCACTTGCCATGCCTCTAACCTTGCCTTCAATGGTGCCCTCCGGCGGTGCAGGACTCCGTGCCGTCTTAGCTGGCCCAGTGCTGCTTCCAGCAGAGCGGTTCTCCCGCCATCATTGCCGGTGCAGTGCTGCACGACCAACATCCTTGAGCGACGCTCCTCTCTTCCCTCTCGATGTTTCGCTCCGCGTCCTTGTGCGCACTGGTTGGGTGACGCCTGATGCTGTTGCGGGATTGCCGATCCGCCTCTCCGTTCTGCTGGGACTGGCCATCTCCGTGGGCGGCTTCCTATTTTCTCTCTCTCCCTGCCTTCTTAGCCTATGGGCTGTCTCTGGTCCACTCTTGCCTGCTGCCTGCCTATTTGATCGTAACTTCTTCCCGGACACTCAGTGCCTGCCCCTCTTGGCATCTGTTCTCCAGCCTCTGCTTTTAAGTCCTGCCGGCCGCCTGCATCTGGGGGCTCAACCTCTGGGGAACAGCGGTCATTGCAGGTGAAGCCGCAGAGTTGCCAGATCGCCGAGTTAGAACCTGGGTCCTCTATTCCCAGACTCTTCAGCATTCTACTTGGCACAAGAACTCATGCGTCTGACAGCACTCCTTTGCATTGGAGATGTACAGCTAATAGCTTAATTAGCATCAATTTTAATATGCACACTTTTCCTGCATCAATCCTTAGTTAGGTGATTATAAACAGTTACATTCCACTAACATTGCTGAATCACACTCAGATTTAGTGGCTGTATTTACCTGCCCACTGAAGACGTAATCCAGAATTTCTCTCATAACAGCGACCGATATGCCGTCCATCTCAATCCTATATGTAGACCCATCATCCTTTGGGGGATTGTAGTTCAGTTTTGTTCTGCAAGAAGCACATGAAAAGAGATGGAAAGTTCAGAAGTGTTGTCATCTTACAATTCACGTATTTTATGTGAATCTTGACCTAACAAACAGTAAATCAGATTCAATATTTTGCTGAGACTAGCCACGAAGAGAAAATATTCTCAAAGAACAACAGGGCAAATGAAAATCTAGACGTAATCTCATTAGAGATTGTTTCAAAATACTTTTCTCCTTATTTCCACCATGAAGATAATATGTACAAGGAAAACAAGATTCCTAATACTGACTTTTTGTAAACTTTTCCAAAATAACATTTCCCTAAATGGTGTTTTTTTAACAAAAGAGTACACACACACACTCTCTCTCTTTATATATGAGTCTAAAAAGTTATAAAACAAAGATATTCTTGCATCTTCCCAATTTTTTCATTTTTTTCAAAAACGACCAGGCACAGTTCTGTCACCATCACATAATGTTTTAAAACTAAGATATCGGTCAGTTATGGAAAGTCATCTAAATAATCACTTCTAAAAAATGGGACAAGTTTTGAGATTGAAATTAAGGTATAGGTAAAAGATCTTAAAATATACAGGTGGGGTTAAATTCCTATTACCTAAAATACCCAGTCAATGTATCAGTAAAACAAATATTCACTTCAATATCTGCTTAAATTGTCTCGTACAGATGATTATGTATACATATCTTATTCTGAGTGACAAAAAGTTGCAATGGGTAAACTAACAGCTCTTCAATTGGTATGAAAGTAGCAGGTAGGTTGCTTACTTATACCAGGATATTTTCTTTTTTTTTTTTTTTTTAATTGTATTTTTATTAATTTCAAAATAAAGCTTAATATCAGTCTCATAGTCTCATCCGACGATGAGAAAGCCACATACAACATCCAAAAGTCACTGCATTCCTATAAACAATTCAAAGCCCCTAACCCCTCCAGCCTCCTCCCGCCCAACCCCTCCCCTCCCTATTCCCCTTCCACCCCCTTCATTTCTCTGGGGATCACCTATTCCCCACCCTCAAATCTCATTATGTGACATATTAGAAGTGTCTCACGTGGATAACCACCGCTCATATTGTTCCCACGTTTTGCGGTAGAGAGTCAGTCGTCCCGTGCGTAAGGCTGTAAGTTTAGATAACAAACAAATGTTGTCCAATTTGCGTTTAATAGCTTGTAGATCTGGGAGGGATGGCTGCTTCCATGCCACCGCCAATACCAGTTTGCTTGCAACGAACAGCTGTGTTGCAAACCGATGTGTGGGCTTCCGAATTCCCGGTGGCTTAATATGCAAAAGGCAGATAATAGGATATGTTCTGAAGACAACAGGATTGATAGGCACACAAGTGGGTGATGTCATCACACCACCGGCAAGGAACAGCTCCACCAGAGCTCACAATGGACTCACAGTCTTTCCCATATGCAGCAGTCTCCTCAGCTAGCTCTATAGCTCAAGGAGAAATGCAACTCTTGGAGAGATGGGAGGGTTTGTGTACCTGATCAATCCTGCTGTCTATGGAAATACCTGTTACAGGTAAGCAACTTTGCTTTTTCTGTCAACAAGGACTGAGTCAGGCGCACAAGGTGGTGACTCATTTTTATAGATATGACCATTGTGCAGAAGCAGCCTGCTCAAGCAAATAATAATACTAGACTTGCAAAGGTAACAAGACAAGTTGGTGAATAAAGGGAGACTAAACTCACTGTCTTTGACTGAGGATTTAACAGAACAGTAGGGAGAAGTAAACGTATGAAGCAAGGGCCAAGTGGCTGCTTTGCATAGGCTGTCCAGTGAAGCAGATTTCAAGAGAGTCTCTGTGGATCTCATTTGATAAGGTTTGACTGTACTGGTTAGAGCAATGATTCAAAAACTGTAGGTCGTGATTTCAAGAGGGATCATAAAATCCTCATTTGGGATGAAGATCACAGAAACAGAAAAATGGGAGAGTGGCATCACCAGCCCGCACAGACTGACGAGGTACTAAAATGGCCTCCTACAAGGACTTAAGGGCTGCCAGGAAAGGCTTACCTTCTTTGGAAGAAGAGTATTCTACATGAATGCCCGCTGATCCTTCTCCTCCTCCAATTACTACTACTACTATAAATCACTTCTATAGCGCTACCAGTCGTACGCAGCGCTTTACAATTGAACATGAAGAAGACAGTCCCTGCTCAAAAGAGCTTACAATCTAAATCAGGACAAACAGACAGGACCAAAAAGGATAAGGGAAGGACAGACAGACAGAAGGACACATAAGGATAAGATAAAAGTTACAAGTCAGGAGTCGAAAGCAGCATCAAACAGGTAGGCCTTTAGCCCGGATTTGAAGGCAGCCAGGGATGGAGCTAGACGTAATGGCTCAAGAAGCCTATTCCAGGCATAAGGTGCGGCGAGATAGAAGGATAGGAGTCTGGAGTTAGCGATGGAGGAGAGGGGTGCAATTAGGAGAGATTTGCCTAGTGAACGGAGTTCTAGGGAAGGAGTGTAGGGCGAGATGAGGGTGAAGAGGTAGTGAGGGGCTGCAGAGTGAATGCACATAGGTCAACAAGAGGAGCTTGAATTGTATATGGAAACAGATAGGGAGCCAGTGAAGTGATTTCAGGAGAGGGCTGATATGGGCATAACGACTTTGGCGAAATATTAGTCGTGCAGCAGAGTTTTGAACAGATTGAAGAGGAGAGAGATGGCTGAAACAAGCCTTCCTTTGAGGATATTTCACATCCAAGATTTGTTCAGGTCACACCCAAAGAGGTTCCTTTACCTCAAGGCAGAGTCCATGTCTGATGGTTTTGAACGCTGAACTCAAAGTTCAAAGAGGCAGCAAATGCCACGGTGACCATTCCAGTTCATGGTCTGCTGCATGAATAGTAACTCCTTTTGCGGCAAACATCACTTAAAATTCAGTCTGGTTTCTAAAAAGCTGGATTTAAACTACAAAGCACAATCAGTTCCTGGACTCAAGGTATAGCTGTGAATTGGTGCTGAAAAAAGTGCAGGGAACTTGAGACCTGGAAAAGGATTTCAGATTACTGGATCATTTATCTGCAGAGATCGTGGCTCAACTTTACATGGCACATCTGCTAATTGAGAGGACACACCTTCACTGAAGCCCAAAACCCCTAGCCAAGCAAAAGTCCAAATTCCAGAAGAAGTCTCAGTTACCACAGGGGTAAATTTGTAAAATCATTTTTGCATGTGGCCACATTCATGCATAAGTGACCTGTTGTAAAATTCTAACATATAAGTACATGTACACCGCCGATAGGCAGCTCCAGGGGCAGAGTGCAGGTGGAATTTGCAAATACTGCTCCATCCTGGCGCTGTGTGATGAAAATGTCTGCAAGATTTCTACCATTTACAATAGTATTTTATAGATATACATAGAGGCATATTTTCAAAGCACTTAGCCTTCCAAAGTTCCATAGAAACCTATGGAACTTTGGACGGCTAAGTGCTTTGAAAATATGCCTCATAGGCAACTATCCCCCAAATTATATAAATGGTGCTAAGAACTGAACATGAACATTTGGGTCCTAACAATTATTGGTTCTAACTTCCTTTAAATTACGCATGTTGTTACAGAATAAAGAGAATCTGCACCTATTTTAGGCATGGAGATTTACACCAAGGTGTAGTTGGTGTAAATGGTCAAGTCTAAATGTAGTTACAGTTCCCGGCGTTAAGCGCTATAAGTTTTATTTAATTATTTATTTGGATTTTGCTCACACCATTTCAGTAGTAGCTCAGGGTGAGTTACATTCAGGTAGACTGGGTATTTCCCTGTCCCTGGACAGCTCACAATCTAAGTTTGTACCTGAGGCAATGGAGGGTTAAGCGACGACCAAGATCACACGGAACAGCAGTGGGATTCGAACCGGGCACCTCTGGATGTCAAGACTGGTGCTCTAACCACTAGACCATTCCTCCACTCAACTATTGAAGATCTTTTGAGTTCTGACTGGGGATCACTCTTGCTCTGAAGACCCACTAGACCACCAGGCGGTCTGAAGGTAGGCTCGGGGAGGGAGGGCATTTGGGTGGCTGATGGGAGAGAAGGAGGGGGGATTTGGTTTCAGCCAAAACCGAATTGCAAATTTCAGTTGTTGGTTCGATTTCAGTCAAAATCGAGAATCCTGGTTTTGGTCGGCCTCCACTTGACTTGTACTGGTCTGCAGAACAGTTACATCTATGCTGGGAGTCTGCTAAGCTCTTTACACTGACGTAAAAAAAGAATGGGTCAGCGCTACAGTCTTGCCGAGGCTTTAAGTGGCACATATTGGGCCAGATTCAGCAAATGACACTCAAAGCTAGGTGCTGGGAAGAATCTGCGCTAAGTGCCATTCTATAAAGGGCGCTTCGGGTGGATTCCCGTGGACTCACACCTGTTAAAACCTGGTGGAAATGCTGGCATACATCTCGTGGCAGCTGGATACATAAATTAACCTATTCTATAACACTGCGCTTAAATTTTGAGAACACCCTCTCCCATGGCCACATTCCCTTTTGGCGTGGCACGCAAGACAATTTAAGCTCTTAGCGTTATAGAAAAGCATGGAAGCAGAGCCACACACCACTGCAAATCAGTGCCAATTAATGTCAACTCATTAACTAGTTTGCACACGTATTTGAGATCCATGCCATAATTTGGGCAACCTTCACATAATTCAGGAGAGGCTACATCCTGAAGATCACCTGCAGTGAGGCAACAGCCGTCTTCAATGCTTCAGAAAGCACCTTTGAAGTTGCCTCAAACTAGCTGAGAGACTCACGCCAACTTCCAGGTTCCATGGCATTGAACTTTGTGACTGATCCTTAAAGTCACTGCACAGACACAGATATCATCCACAGACCTAACGAACTGTGCAGAATCAGCCGGCCAATCTCCAAGTAGATGTTTTCATTCTATGCACAAGGAGAAGCCTCTTCGTCACCTCAACATTTTTGTGGAATAGGTTCAAAGGTTCAAGCTTATAGAAACATCTCACCACAGTGTTTACATCCAGCCTAGTTAGGATCTGAGCCTAGAAAAATACGGCATCTGGAGTGGGTGTCAAAATTCCTGATTATTCTGGAACACTGAAAGTATGGCCAGAACCCCAACTTGGTCTGCGACATGTCCCACAAGGAAAGAGAGAGAGATGATGAAATACAATGACAGAAGGAAAAAAACTTTTAGTTTATCAGAAATATAGGATTGCATCTGTTCAATAGAACAGGGGGAAAAAAACATCCCCACACACAGAGGGACCAAGGAGATCACTGCAAGCGTGCAGGGTCATGTAACGATCAGAGCTTTACACAGTCCTGAGCTCTGGGAGAGCAGTTTGTGCTGGTGCCACACGATGACATCACCCACTTCTGTGCCTGACTCAGCCCTGCTTAGAGATGGAAAAAAAAAATGCTCCAGTTTTAACCTGTCTTTTCAGAAGGTCATACGCAGTCGTTTTGAAAAGCACAGAAAAGGGTATTAGTAACAGCAGAACTTCCTGAGAAAAAGCTAGGTGTGGAAATTCAGAAAAAGAGATTTTCTTGACAGGTCTTCCATCTTTGAAAGGATAACGCTCTTAATGCTGAAAGACTATCAAGCTTCTTTGAAACTGATTAACCCGAATCAAAGGACAAGCACCAGAGCAGAAGCCAATACTGTACTGGCTTGCAATCTACCCTATAGTAGCAAACAATTTTCAGGTGGATATAATTTTGGTTACCAACATTAAGAGCAAAGGATAAAAACTGGGTAAACAAAGAAGCCCACTCAGAAAAAAAATTTCTCTGCCCTAGTTCCATAAGTTTAATATTAAACATTAATGTCTGGATACAAGTATGGACTGAAAAATAAGATCTGTTTCTACAGGATGCAATGTGAATTTGGTAAATGAAAAACCTAGAGATTGAAGAGCTTTTTTGAGCATTAAATTAGTTATATTACTTTCTTCAGAACAATTTTCTATCCCTTTTCTATCCCATGAGAAGGGCCGGCCCTACCATTAGGCCTATTAGATTGTAAGCTCTTTGAGCAGGGACTGTCTTTCTTCTATGTTTGTGCAGCGCTGCGTACGCCTTGTAGCGCTATAGAAATGCTAAATAGTAGTAGTAGTAGGGGGCCTCAGGCAGCACTCTTCTGAGGCGGCCCTTACTTTCCCCAACCCCTTTCAACCAATTTACCTTTTCTTTCTTGGTTGTTTTTTTTTTTAAGGCGGTGGCAGTGATTCCCAGAGGCCGCCTAGCCCCTTCTGTCTACTGTGGCCCACCTCTGACTGGAAGTTAAGCCCCAGTAGAGAGAAGAGGCTGGGCCCGGTGGCAGGGCAGCCTCTGGGAATCGCTGCCACCGACTTTGAAAAAAAATGAGAAAGAAAGGTAAATTATTTTTTTATTTTTTGTTACATTTGTACCCCGCGCTTTCCCACTCATTGCAGGCTCAATGCGGCTTACATGGGGCAATGGAGGGTTAAGTGACTTGCCCAGAGTCACAAGGAGCTGCCTGTGCCTGAAGTGGGAATCGAACTCAGTTCCTCAGTTCCCCAGGACCAAAGTCCACCACCCTAACCACTAGGCCACTCCTCCTCCACCCATTAGTAGAAGGGGGGCTGGGGAAGGAAGGGGGGAGATGGCAGCCTGTGGCAGGGGGTGGCAGCAACAGCAGCAGCTCATTCCTTATCTCATGGAGGAGGGCGGTGGCGGCAGCAGCTCACTCCTCGCCTCGAGGGGGGGGGGCAGAGGTGGGAAAATGTGGGATATAAATGCAATACATAAATAAATTGTCTTGGGCCACCCCTGCCCACAAGTGTTATTTCCACTGTCCAAGAAGGCACAAATGGAAAGCACACCTGGTTTCCTTCCTCTCTCCACTCTAGTCATAAGTACAATCTGAGAGATCCCTTGCTTTCACATACTGAGCCAGTAATAAAATCCACACAGGGAGCACATCACTCTAAGGTCTGCTTAGGTTGCCAGATGGGAAAAATTTTCCCCACCCAAAATCAGCCTTAAACCAGCCCAAAACCCGCCCAATGTCAAACCCCGCCTCCAACGTCATCGACCCCGCCTCCAACATCACCTACCCCGCCCCTGACGTCACCTCTGATGTCATTTCCACGCCCCCAACGACACCTCTGGCGTCATAAACCCCGCCCCCCGATGTCAACCCCGCCCCGGAAAAGCTTCTATTGGACCAAATTGGACCAATAGAAGCCCCGGAAAAGCTTCCATTGGACCAAATTGGACCAATAGAAGCCCCGGAAAAGCTTCTATTGGACCAAATTAGACCAATAGAAGCCCCGAAAAAAAGAACCCACACCCTGCACAGCTGCAGTGAAAAAGAAGCCCAATTTCCCGCAGCCCGCAACCTTCGATAATTTCCCACATCCTGGCTTAAAAACCAGCCCAATTGGGTGGGAAACCAGCCCACGTGGCAACTCACTTTCCTTTCTGTACTCAGCAGCTGGTCCCTTTACAGAGTACAATGAATAATTGGAGGAGTGGCCTAGTGGTTAGGGTGGTGGACTTTGGTCCTGGGGAACTGAGAAACTGAGTTCGATTCCCACTTCAGGCACAGGCATTGAGCCTGCCATGAGTGGGAAAGCGCAGGGTACAAATGTAACAAAAATAAAACAGATACTATTGGAGATTCTACATGGAATGTTGCTAGCAACATTCCATCTGTGAGTCTGATGTCCTGCACGTACATGCAGGACGTCAGACTCACAGAAGCAGAAGCCTGCGCGGCCATATTCGGCACCTAATCACAACACCTCTACTCAGGAAATCAAGACTACCCCAACTTGACATTTTGTCCTTTAGATTGTAAGCTCTTCTGAGCAGGGACCGTCCTTAGTTATTAATTTGTACAGCGCTGCGTAACCCTAGTAGCGCTCTAGAAATGTTAAGTAGTAGTAGTAGTAGTGATCTGCAAGAGCCGACTTCTACATGGAATGTTGCTAATGGAATAGCAACATTCCATGTAGAATCTCAAATAGTGGCAACAGTGGAGGAGTGGCCTAGTGGTTAGGGTGTTGGACTTTGGTCTTGGGGAACTGAGGAACTGAGTTCGATTCCCACTTCAGGCACAGGCAGCTCCTTGTGACTCTGGGCAAGTCACTTAATCCTCCATTGCCCCACGTAAGCCGCATTGAGCCTGCCATGAGTGGGAAAGCGCGGGGTACAAATGTAACAAAAACAAATAAATTGCATGTTCTGTTGAGAGGACTCTCGTCCTAACTCATTTAGGTACCACCTTTCTTCTGAGACTGGTTTAATAAAAGTGGCAAGTTTAATACAGTGGCCTCACACTTTCTCAGGAGGCCAAAACTTTTTGTGTTAAAGTGAAGGTAGTTTTCATAACAAAACAGAATAAGAAGCTTATTTCAGAATGTCTTAAACTGAATAAAAGACATTTTTATTTCAAAGAATGGGGTGGTTTGACACAACCGTATAAAATGACGAATGTATACATACGATAAACATGGCATCAAAAAAATGGTAAAAAATGGTATTCTGGATGAACAGGAAAGATCATCTTCAAGGCCAATGATCTGATTTGGCAACATGAACACTGCTGCCCCCCTCCCCCAACCTTTCATGCATTGTTGTTATTCATGGTTGCTACCAAATATGCACCTCAGTGGCTTCAACAATACAAGTGAGAGAAAGGCATTCTGAGGGGAAAAATCTCCACCCAGTAATTAGCTGCTTTTACTTAGGCAGAAAGCCAGGAATTAGGCAACTGGGAGAGACACAGAATTCACTCTACAGTGCAGAGCACAAAACTACCTCCCTTCCCTGCCCCCCAAATCATCCTTCAAATGCAGAAGGACAGTTTTGAGTGTCATGCTAACACCCCTCTCCTTCTGCAACTGATCTTTAATCAGTCATATGTTTCTTTGTTCTTGTTATTTTACCATTTGCTCGATGTAAAATGAGGAAATGTTCGTCTCGGTGTGTCAACAGAATAGAGCTCACTGCTCAAATTGGTCTAAAAATGACTTTGTAAAAACTGTGCCTAACAGCTAATATACAGGAGGTTTCAATTCTTAGGGAGAGGAGTGTGGTAGCCGTGTTAGTCCACTCTTAAGGTTATCAATAGAAATCAAACAAAATAAAACATGGAAAAGAAAATAAGATGATACCTTTTTTATTGGACATAACTTAATACATTTCTTGATTAGCTTTCGAAGGTTGCCCTTCTTCCTCAGATCGGAAATAAGCAAATGTGCTAGCTGACAGTGTATATAAGTGAAAACATTCAAGCATTACTATGACAGTAAAATAGATACCATTGGAGATTCTACATGGAATGTTGCTACTATTGGAGATTCTACATGGAATGTTGCTATTCCACTAGCAACATTCCATGTAGAAGGATGCGCAGGCTTCTGTTTCTGTGAGTCTGACGTCCTGCACGTACGTGCAGGACGTCAGACTCACAGAAGCAGAAGCCTGCGCGGCCACATTGGTGATCTACAAGGGCCGACTTCTACATGGAATGTTGCTAGTGGAATAGCAACATTCCATGTAGAATCTATAGAAATCAAACAAAATAAAACATGGAAAAGAAAATAAGATGATACCTTTTTTATTGGACATAACTTAATACATTTCTTGATTAGCTTTCGAAGGTTGCCCTTCTTCGTCAGATCAGGTTCTACATGGAACGTTGCTACTCTTTGAGATTCTGCTGTGGAATCTTGTCACTCTTTAGCATTCCGGAATCTTGCTATTCTTTGGGGTTCTACATGTAGAGAGGTGTGGTAGCCGTGTTAGTCCACTCTTAAGGTTATCAATAGAAATCAAACAAAATAAAACATGTATTAAGTTATGTCCAATAAAAAAGGTATCATCTTATTTTCTTTTCCATGTTTTATTTTGTTTGATTTCTATTGATAATTCTTAGGGAAAAATCAAAAAAACAGTACAGCACAGTGGGGACCATTTTATAACACAGCACCTATGTTAATAGTAACATAACAGAGGGGCATTTTTGAAAGAAACGTGTGGTAGCCGTGTTAGTCCACTCTTAAGGTTATCAATAGAAACCAAACAAAATAAAACATGGAAAAGAAAATAAGATGATACCTTTTTTATTGGTCTAAGTTGGAATTTGGACATCTTTGTAGAACGTTCAAATTCGGAGGCGGGGAAAAGGTCATTTTCGAAAAAAGATGGATGTCCATCTTTTTGTTCAAAAATGCCTCGGACGTCCTTGGATTTGGACGTCTTTGATTTTCGGCCATTTTCAAAACCAAAGACGTCCAAGTCTAAAACGTCCAAATTCAAGCCATTTGGACGTGGGAGGAGCCAGCATTTTTAGTACACTGGTCCCCCTGACATGCCAAGACAGCAATCGGGCACCCTAGGGGGCACTGCAGTGGACTTCATAAACTGCTCCTAGGTACACAGCTCTCTTACCTTGTGTGTTGAGCCCCCCTAAAACCCTCCAAAACCCACTACCCCCAACTGTACACCACTACCATAGCCCTTACGGGTGAAGGGGAGCACCTATATGTGGGTACAGAGGGTTTCTGGTGGGTTTTGGAGGGCTCGCTGTTTCCTCCACAAATGTAACAGGTGGGGGGATGGGCCTGGGTCTACCTGTCTGAAGTGCACTGCACCGCGCCTACTACTAAAGTACTCCAGGGACCTGCATGCGCTGTCATGGACCTGAATATGACATCTGAGGTTGGCAAGTAATATTTTTAATCATGTTTTCTGAGGGTGGGAGGGGGTTAGTGATCATTGGGGGAGTAACGAGAGGTCATTCCCAATTCCCTCCAGTGGTCATCAGGTCAATTCAGGCACCTTTTCGTGTCTTATTCGTAACAGGTCTGGGTGAAAACGTCCAAGTTTTAGTCCTGGACGTCTTTGCTTTTTTCCATTATGGCTCAAACGCCGAAGTCCTGCCTCAATCAATCCTCTGATATGCCCCCTTGAGGAGATTTGGACGTCCTTGCGACGGACTTCTGAGAAAGACGTCTAAAATCGGATTTCGATTATACCGATTTGGACATCACATCCAAGTGCCAATTATGTCACTTTTTGGACGTCCATCTCTTTCGAAAATGAGCCTGATAGTAACATAGTAGATGACGGCAGATAACGACCTGTGTGGACCATCCAGTCTGTCCAACTAGATAAACTCATAGCAAGAGGTATGATGTGATACTACATATGTACACGTAAGAACATAAGAGTAGCCATACTGAGTCAGAACAATGGTCCATCTAGCCCAGTATCCTGTTTTTCAAACAGTGGCCAAGCCAGGTCACAAGTACCTGGCAGAAACCCAAATCATGGCAACACTCCATACTACAGATCTGAGGGCAAGCAGTTGCTTCCCATGTCAATCTCAATAGCAGACTATGGACTTTTCTTCCAGAAATTTGTCCAAACCTTTTTAAACCCAGATACACTAACTGCTGTTACCACATCCTCCAGAAAGGAGTTCCAGAGCTTAACTATTCGTTGAGTGAAAAAAATATGTCCTCCTATTTGTTTTAAAAGTATTTCCATGTAACTTCCTCAAGTGTCCCCTAGTCTTTGTAATTTTGGAATGAGTAAACATTGGCGGGTAGGCAGGTACAGTCCAGAGATCAAGGCAGGCAGTACTACAGCGGGTAATCAGGTCCGGTCCAAAGGTCGAGGCAGGCAGCAACACAGCGGGTAATCAGGTCCGGTCCAAAGGTCGAGGCAGGCAGCAACACAGCGGGTAATCAGGTCCGGTCCAAAGGTCGAGGCAGGCAGCAACACAGCGGGTAATCAGGTTCGGTCCAAAGGTCAAGGCAGGCAGCGATACAGCGGGTAGTCAGGAACGGTCCAAAGGTCAAAGCAGGCAAAGCAGACGAGTAGAAGTGAAGCAGACGATACAAGCACCAAACCTCTAACCAGATAGAAGCCGAAGCAAAGATGGTGTCCCAGGCCACCTCTTAAATAGGCCTCCAATCAGAGGATCCTGGTCTCAGCTGAGAGGCGAGAGATCTCATAGGGCACGCCCAAAAGACATTCAAGATGGCTGCCTCCTTGTTGAGCTACCTAAGATGGCTGCTCCTCAAATGATCCTTCCAAGATGGCTGCCCCTCAGATGATCTTCCCAAAATGGTTGCTGCTCAGATGATCCTGCCAATATGGCCGCTGGGATGCAACAATAACGCAAGTGTGGAAATTGTGACACTGCCCACACTCCTCTCCTCAGCATGCCAACTTTGGAAGTACACAGTGTCTTGGAGTGCACTTTTAGATGCGATTTAATTTTTCTCAAACCCATCTACGTGTGTTTAACAGCATTAAGAGCAAATTTCAAATCCATTTGTTCATGGAAATAGATGCTCTAAAAATATCCCACCCTGTGTGCTGATCAATACACACACAATCCCCAAGATTCTATATATGGTGACTAAAGCTGTGCGTGCAAATCAGTGTGCATTGCTGATTTGCACGTGCAACTTAATTGATTGAGTCAACCAGCGCCAATAGTTGGCTAACCAATTATTGGTGTTAATTGGCCTTAATTGGGATTTACGTGTGGACTGTATTCTGTAACGATCTGCACGTAAATCCTAGGATTCATATTTTTCTTTCTTTGGGAGGGAGTAGCTGATCCATCCCTAATTTAGGTGTTGGCATTTACATCCGATTTCAGCTGGCGTAAATGCAGGCGACTTAGGTTAAGCACCTAACCCACATCTAGGCGCTATTCTATAAAGTGCGGGCATCCTTTATAGAATACCACTTGGTATGATTTACTGAATCTAGTCCAATGCGCTCACATTTACCTTCACTGTAGCGGAAGCGTTCCTGGTGTGGGATTAGGTCAGGGAAGAAACCACCATGAGCAGTTCTGAATTTTCAGAAGTATTCACGTGTTATCCACACAACAATCAGCGGAAGTGTCGGCAGGTTAAAGTAACTATGGGTTTTGTAGCTATGAGGGCAGCAAGAAACTGACCCTCAATATGGACGAATCTTTCGTTTCAGAAAAAAAGCTCAAGATTCCTGAACTTCATGGATTACATTTTGAAAAGCTACGTATCTATGAATACACTGGTGTGCGCATACATTTACCAGAGATGTGGGTTCCCAAAAAATTTTGTTTTGGAAAAACTTTCACACGCAATTTTGTCATTTCATAAATATATTTTTCATAAACATTTTAACTATGCAAATTTTCCTGATGCCTAAATAGATATGTGATCCATTTTGATGTGCGATATTTGAGCTATGTTCATCTATGTCCAGAAACCCTCACCATATTAATTTCCCATAATTATTCAAGCTTATTCAAGAAGCCCAGTAACTGAACGGAAATATTTGATTTGGAGGAAGAAAAAAAAAAAAATCAATGGAGCTAATTGGGTTATTTCAGTAAACCACACTAAAGTTAACATAAATTAGTGATCACATTATTTCCAAGGGAGCTTACTGACAACAGAAGTTAACCGGCATCAATCTTACTTTGGATTAAGGCATGGTTACTGCAGGTTATTAAACAGTAAATGACCCCTCTGACACACTATTTACTAAGCTAATACCGACACAGCCCATTCACTTTGAATCGGCTGTGGTGTCATTGCAGCGTGGCTTAGTAAACCTGGGGGGGGGGGTGGGGGATAGAGAGCTAATAGTTATCACATGCTAATACAGTTATCACATGTTATCTGCTGAAAGGTCCATTTTATTTGTATGGGCCCTGTGGTAGATAACCATTGCCATAATGGGACAGACCAAAAGGTCAATCAAGCCCAGTATCCTGTTTCCAACAATGGCTAATCCAGGTCACAAGTACCTGGCAAGATCCCAAAAGAGTAAAACAGATTTTATGCTGCTTATCCTAGAAATAAGCATTGTATTTTCCCAAGTTCATCTTAATGGCCTAAGGATTTTTTTTTTTTTTTTTTAATAGAAATTGTCCGAGCCTTTTTAAAACCCTGCTAAGCTAAACTGCTTTTACCATATTCTCTGGCATTGAATTCCAGAGTTTAATTACACAAGTGAAATTTTGTACAATTTGTTTTAAATTTACTATTTAATACCTTCATTGCATGGCCCTTAGTCTTTTTTTTTTTCTTCCAAAAATACGAGTAAACGAGTGATTCACATCTACTCATTCCACCCCACTCGGTATTATTTATAGACTTATCTCCCCTCAGCTGCCTCTTCTTCAAGCTATAGAGCCCTGGCCTCATTAGGGAAGCTGTTCCACCCCCCTTTATCACGTGCGTCACCTTTCTCTGTACATTTTCTAATTCCACTATATCTTTTTTGAGATGTGGTGACCAAAACTGCATACAATATTCAAGTTGCGGTCAAACCAGGAAGCAATACATAGACATTATTATATTTTCAGTTTTATTCTCCATTCCTTTCCTAATAATTCTACTACTACTACTATTTAGCATTTCTATAGCGCTACAAGGCATACGCAGCGCTGCACAAACATAGAAGAAAGAGCTTACAATCTAATGGACAAAAAATAAATAAAGTAAGCAAATCAAATCAATTAATGTGAACAGGAAGGAAGAGAGGAGGGTAGGTGGAGGCGAGTGGTTACAAGTGGTTACGAGTCAAAAGCAATGTTAAAGAGGTGGGCTTTCAGTCTAGATTTAAAGGTGGCCAAGGATGGGGCAAGACATAGGGGCTCAGGAAGTTTATTCCAGGCGTGTAGGGTGCAGCGAGACAGAAGGTGCGAAGTCTGGAGTTGGCAGTAGTGGAGAAGGGAACAGATAAGAAGGATTTATCCATGGAGCAGAGTGCACGGGAAGGGGTGTAGGGAAGGACGAGTGTGGAGAGATACTGGGTCTTGCGGAGAGGGGTAGTATGAGTAAAGCGACCCTGGCGGAAGACGAGACGGGCAGCAAAGTTCTGAACCGATTGGAGAGGGTTGCTTTACTCATACTACCCCTCTCCTCAAGTCGCTTCACTGGCTCCCTATCCGTTTTCGCACCCTGTTCAAACTTCTTCTACTAACCTATAAATGTACTCACTCTGCTGCTCCCCAGTATCTCTCCACACTCGTCCTTCCCTACACCCCTTCCCGTGCACTCCGCTCCATGGATAAATCCTTCTTATCTGTTCCCTTCTCCACTACTGCCAACTCCAGACTTCGCACCTTCTGTCTCGCTGCACCCTACGCCTGGAATAAACTTCCTGAGCCCCTACGTCTTGCCCCATCCTTGGCCACCTTTAAATCTAGACTGAAAGCCCACCTCTTTAACACTGCTTTTGACTCGTAACCACTCGCCTCCACCTACCCTCCTCTCCTCCTTCCTGTACACATTAATTGATTTGATTAGCTTACTTTATTTTTTGTCTATTAGATTGTAAGCTCTTTGAGCAGGGACTGTCTTTCTTCTATGTTTGTGCAGCGCTGCGTACGCCTTGTAGCGCTATAGAAATGCTAAATAGTAGTATGCACAGGCCCTCGCACTTCTAGGGGCCCCGCATCTCTAGCATGTCTGTCCTCCTGTCTCGGAACACCTCCATGCTCCGTACCTTAATGTGCATCCACATTTCAGTAGGGAGCATCAGGCAGCGGCAGCAATTTTCATATCTTGTCAGCTGCCGAGCCCAGAGCCTCCTCGCTGCTGTGACCCGCCCCTTTTTGATGTCACTTCCTGCTTCCGCAAGGGCTGGATGCAGCAGCGAGGAGGCTCTGGGCTCGGCAGCTGATGGGATATGAAAATTGCTGCTACTGTCTGCTGCTCTCTACTGAAACGTGGTGGATGCATACCAAGGTATGGGGTGAGGTGGGGTTCCAAGAGCTCTAAACCTCCTTTTAAATTGATACATTATGACTTATGGAGGTGGGAGCGGGGGGGGGGGGGGGAGGCACTGAGCTGGTTTGCACAGGGCCCCACAGTTGCTAAGCGGCCCTACTTTTACCCCTCAGTCATCTAGTGGTCCAACGGATTTTTACTGGCGTCATGTCTCTAATATACTATCCAGCTTATTATCGAAAGAGAAAAACGCCTATAGTGCGACCTAAATCGGGAGATAAACGTTTGTCTCGCAAAGGCGCCCAAATCAGTAAAATCGAAAGTCGATTTTGGGCGTTTCCAACTGCACTCCATCGCGGAAACTAATAAAGTTGACGGGGGCGTGTCGGAGGCGTGGTGGAGGCGGAACTGGGGCGTGGTTATCAGCCGAGGAGAGATGGGCGTCTTTAGCTGATAATCGAAAAAAAAAGGCGTTTTTACCGCGATTTTGGGTCACTTTTTTGGACCCTTTTATTTCACGAACAAGTCCCAAAAAAGTGCTCCAACTGCCCAAATGACCACTGGAGGGAATCGGGGATGACCTCCCCAGACTCCCCCAGTGGTCACTAACCCCCTCCCACCAAAAAAAAACCCACTTTAAAAACTTTTTTTCCAGCCTGTATGCCAGCCTCAAATGCCGTACCCACCTCCATGACAGCAGAATGTGTTCAATCCTGTCACAGCCTTTCCCTGGGTCAGATGTGGCTCTCGGGTGCAGTACAGGGTCACATCAGCATTGCATTGTGGTGGGTGTAGGGTATTGGGCTCCGTGATTTCATTAGCTTGTGTTACAGTCTCACAATGTTGGTAGTTGTTAGGCTTTTCTCCCATGGTGCTTTTCCCCCTACTAGGTCAGAGTGTGCCCTGTTGTATTTCCTGTTGTAGTCCATGCGGTAGTGGCCATTTTTGTAAGCCAGTTTTAGTTCCCTTTCCTGTGTTAGCCACGTTAGACAACTTAGTTCTTCCGTTGAATGTGGCTGAATGAGGGCACTGTACAGCATTCTTCCAGTTCTGACCTACTGCTCATCTCAGTATCAGGGAGACTCGTTGCCAGTGGGGCACAACCTCTGATCTGCAGTTAACTGTGATTAAAGGCGGTTATTCCAATAAAGGACGTTTTCGCAGAGATTAGTCTTCAGGTGTCAACTGGTGTGCCAAGGTTATATAGCAGCAACCAGTCCTAGAGGCCTGTGTGTATGCAGGTCCCTGGAGCACTTTTAGTGGGTACCGCAGTGCACTACAGCCAGGTGGCCCCAGGCCCATCCCCCCCCCATCTGTAACACTTGTGCTGGTAAATGGGAGGCCTCCAAAACCTACTGTACCCACTTTCCTATGAAGAGAGGCTGAGAAGGCTAGGGCTTTTCAGCTTGGAGAAGAGACGGCTGAGGGGAGATATGATAGAAGTGTATAAATAATGAGTGGAATGGATCGGGTGGATGTGAAGCGACTGTTCACGCTATCCAAAAATACTAGGACTAGAGGGCATGAGTTGAAGCTACAGTGTGGTAAATTTAAAACGAATCGGAGAAAATTTTTCTTCACCCAACGTGTAATTAGACTCTGGAATTCGTTGCCGGAGAACGTGGTACGGGCGGTTAGCTTGACGGAGTTTAAAAAGGGGTTAGATAGATTCCTAAAGGACAAGTCCATAGACTGCTATTAAATGGACTTGGAAAAATTCCGCATTTTTAGGTATAACTTGTCTGGAATGTTTTTACGTTTGGGGAGCGTGCCAGGTGCCCTTGACCTGGATTGGCCACTGTCGGTGACAGGATGCTGGGCTAGATGGACCTTTGGTCTTTCCCAGTATGGCACTACTTATGTACTTATGTACTTATGTAGGTGCCCCCTTCACCCCTAAGAGCTATGGTAGTGTTGTACATTTGTGAGTTTTGGGGGAGGGGGGTTGGGTGTTCAGCACCCTTGGTAAGGGAGCTATGCATGTGGGAGCTTTTTCTGAAGTCCACCGCACTGACGTAGGGTGCCCAGTTGGTGTCCTGGCATATCAGGGGGGCGAGTGTACTACGAATCGTGGCCCCTCCCACAACCAAATGGCTCGGATTAGGACGTTTTTGAGCTGGGCGTTTTTAGTTTCCATTATCGCTAAAAAAAAAAAAAAAACCGCCCAACTCTAAAACGTCAATTTTTTTCGAAAATACGGATCGGCCCGCCCCTTCACGGACCCATTCTCGGAGATAAACGCCCATGGAGATAGGCGTTTCCGTTTGATTATGCCCCTCCACGTATTTTTTTCTCCAAAGCAACCTTTTTTCAAAGTCTCCTTTTGCCTTGCACCTGACTTTGCTATTCCTTATGTTGTTTCCTATTATCCTCAGCCAGATCCTCCTATTTTAGCTCTAATACCCTCCTTCACCTCCCTTTTTAACTATATAGGCTATCGTTTGGCCTTCCTTCCACCTTTTTTAGTACGTTCAATAATAGTGTTAGCATACAATAACGATTATAATTACTCATTTCTGTTTCAAAGTGCAAGAATCTGGGATACTTCACCCCAGGAGCTAAGACAAATTTCATCTTATCTTTGTTTTAGAAAGGCTCTGAAAACATATTTTTTTGAAGATCTAATATGATTATGTTGCTAATTATACATCCTTCATACATTGAGGTTTTCTGTTGACTGTAATCCACTGCGAATCCCGTATAGAATATGGACGGAAGACAAAACATGGATAGAATAGAATAGCTTAAAACAGTAAACCAGCCACCGAATATGGTTTAAAATGTTACACATATACAAAGCTTGAAAATTACCATTCTTCCCAAATTTTGCATTGCAATCTATTGTTTGTTAATAGTGAATTTTATAGAACAATGAACTTTTAGAAATGCCAAAATTGTGGGGTGGAAAGTTTTCATGCACACACAGATATACACCATGTTAAGAAAGGCCTTTTAACTCGAGAATGATAAAGCATGCTCTTAAAACTAATTATTGTACAAAGGAAGCAGCACAGTATCTTGTTCTGGTTAAGGCCTTGCCCTGAAGCACCATCCACACACAAAGAACTAGCGTCCACACCACACCCTGCAAGCACAGAGCCAACAGGTTTTAACACCAGCAACAGAAGCATTTTCTAAAACCAGTAATACCAAGCATGCCAAGCTTTTAAGCCGGTTTCTCTTATTTATTTGGATTTTGCTCACACTTTTTTCAGTAGTAGCTCAAGGTGAGCTACATTCAAGTACACTGGGTATTTCTCTGTCCCCAGAGGGCTCCCAATCTAGTTTTGTACCTGAGGCAATGGAGGGTTAAGTGACTTGACCAAGATCACAAGGAGCAGCTCTAACCACTAGGCCACTCCTCCACTCTGCTCTTAGGCGCTTTCAGTGAAAACAAACTAGCTGTGGAGTTTGTGCAGGAGAATGTGGAATTCGTTGCCGGAGAATGAGGTAAAGGCGGTTAGCTTAGCGGAGTTTTAAAAAGGTTTGGATGGCTTCCTAAAGGAAAAGTCCATAGACCGTTATTAAATGAACTTGGGGAAAATCCACTATTTCTGGGATAAGCAGTATAAAATGTTTTGTACATTTTTGGGATCTTGCCGGGTATTTGTGACCTGGATTGGCCACTGTTGGAAACAGGATGCTGGGCTCGATGGACCTTTGCTCTTTCCCAGTATGGCAATACTTATGTAGCTATTTTTGCCCATTTTCTTGTTTAATATTTTTTATTGGATTTCAACATAATACAATAGAAGCAAGCGCTCACCACAGTTCAACAAGCAACAGTTACAAACATGGCAAAACTGGAGCTCACATTCAAGAAACAACTATCCACAACTAGAAACACATTAAGAAAAACGGGGGAAGAAAGAGGAGGTGGAGAAATAAAAATAAAAAAAAAAGGAGGGGGTGCTGGAGGATACAAATCCAGACATGGAACATGCATAGGCCACAAAATACATCAACCTCAGTGCTTAACTCTGTACCGAAGCAAAATAGGACACCAGTGGCAGCCATTTTTCCCTATAGGAAGCGAAGCGAGAAGATTTCTTCGCCAGATGTAATTCGAATTTGTACATTTGGAGCAATGAGTTCCACCATTCCTGATAAGTGGCCTGATGTAAGGACTTCCAGTGAGAGAAGATCACCTTCAATGCCAAAGAGACCATGGCACCAACAAGAGCCCCCTCGCTAGGAGTTAACTGACCCCCAAAGGACTGTTCCCGAAGAATCACAAATTGATAAGAGATGGAGCCAGGGAGGGGAAAAATGGCTACCAGCTGGGACCAGAGTTCTGACCAGTACTTGTGAAGGCACACACAATGAAATATAAGATGCCTGAGAGTACCCGTTTGGGAGTGGCAAGACCAACAGACAGCTGGACTAGAAGGGTTAATAACATGCAACTTATACGGCGTCCAGAGGGATCTATGCAGAAAGAAGTACATAGACTGCGTGGTGGTAGAACAGTTAGAGCACCTGAAAATTCCCACAGCTTGCCAGAAATAGGTTGCTGCAAGTCTTCCTCCCAGCGCCTTCGCAAACCAGCACATTTAGTGCTGGATTTACAAAGAAGATATTTGTAAATGTGGGAAGCCACATGACCAGAGCGCTGAAGCTTCAGACCAAAATCCAGAAGCCCTGGGGTTTGGGAGAGGAACTGGGCTTGAAATCCACCCTTGTACTGCTTTTTTACCATGGAGCCAAGCTGAAGCCACTGGTAAAATTGGGCGTCAGAAAGACCAAAGTCCAGTTTCATTTCTGCAAAGGTTTTCCAAGACTGCCTAGTTGCATGTATCAAATCCTCTAAAGTCCAAATGCCGATACGTTGCCACTGAGACCATGAAACCTGCTTACTGCCAATTTTAAAGTTGGGGTTATTCCAAATAGGGGTGAGAGGCGTAGCAGACCAAGGGATATCCATTAATTTATCAAGGGACACCAGTAATTTAAAGGTTGCATGGATGAGCGGATTAGACACGAGGCCCCTGGGAAGACGCATACCCAGGAGATGGGAGTGCTGCAACGGACCCATTTTCAAATCCAGGCTAAAAGCCCACCTCTTTAACATAGCTTTTGACTCCTAATCACTGCCTGTACCTTTTATCCCCACCTCTTTAATTCCCTTACCTACTAATTGTTCTGCCTGTCCATCCTATTTAGATTGTAAGCTCTTTGAGCAGGGACTGTCTTGTTCATGTATGGTGTACAGCGCTGCGTACTCCTTGTAGCGCTATAGAAGTGTTAAGTAGTAGTAGTAGTAGCAGCTAATCCCACACAGATTACTACTGTAAAATGCAAGCTGATGCAAGACTGGAGGGTAGCCAATGTTACTCCGATTTTTAAGAAGGGTTCCAGAGGAGATCCGGGAAATTATAGACCGGTGAGTCTGACGTCGGTGCCGGGCAAGATGGTGGAGGCTATTATTAAGAATAAAATTGCAGAGCATATACAAAAACATGGACTGATGAGACAAAGTCAGCACGGATTTAGTGAAGGGAAGTCTTGCCTCACCAATCTAATGCATTTTTTTGAGGGGGTAAGCAAACATGTGGACAATGGGGAGCCGGTTGATATTGTATATCTGGATTTTCAGAAGGCGTTTGACAAAGTGCCGCACGAAAGACTCCTGAAGAAATTGCAGAGTCATGGAATCGGAGGTAGGGTATTATTATGGATTAAGAACTGGTTGAAAGATAGGAAGCAGAGAGTAGGATTGCGTGGCCAGTATTCTCAGTGGAGGAGGGTAGTTAGTGGGGTCCCGCAGGGGTCTGTGCTGGGTCCGTTGCTTTTTAATGTATTTATAAATGACCTAGAGATGGGAATAACTAGTGAGGTAATTAAATTCGCCGATGACACAAAATTATTCAGGGTCGTCAAGTCGCAGGAGGAATGTGAACGATTACAGGAGGACCTTGCGAGACTGGGAGAATGGGCGTGCAAGTGGCAGATGAAGTTCAATGTTGACAAGTGCAAAGTGATGCATGTGGGTAAGAGGAACCCGAATTATAGCTACGTCTTGCAAGGTTCCGCGTTAGGAGTTACGGATCAAGAAAGGGATCTGGGTGTCGTCGTCGATGATACGCTGAAACCTTCTGCTCAGTGTGCTGCTGCGGCTAGGAAAGCGAATAGAATGTTGGGTGTTATTAGGAAGGGTATGGAGTCCAGGTGTGCGGATGTTATAATGCCGTTGTATCGCTCCATGGTGCGACCGCACCTGGAGTATTGTGTTCAGTACTGGTCTCCGTATCTCAAAAAAGATATAGTAGAATTGGAAAAGGTACAGCGAAGGGCGACCAAAATGATAGTGGGGATGGGACGACTTTCCTATGAAGAGAGGCTGAGAAGGCTAGGGCTTTTCAGCTTGGAGAAGAGACGGCTGAGGGGAGATATGATAGAAGTGTATAAAATAATGAGTGGAATGGATCGGGTGGATGTGAAGCGACTGTTCACGCTATCCAAAAATACTAGGACTAGAGGGCATGAGTTGAAGCTACAGTGTGGTAAATTTAAAACGAATCGGAGAAAATTTTTCTTCACCCAACGTGTAATTAGACTCTGGAATTCGTTGCCGGAGAACGTGGTACGGGCGGTTAGCTTGACGGAGTTTAAAAAGGGGTTAGATAGATTCCTAAAGGACAAGTCCATAGACCGCTATTAAATGGACTTGGAAAAATTCCGCATTTTTAGGTATAACTTGTCTGGAATGTTTTTACGTTTGGGGAGCGTGCCAGGTGCCCTTGACCTGGATTGGCCACTGTCGGTGACAGGATGCTGGGCTAGATGGACCTTTGGTCTTTCCCAGTATGGCACTACTTATGTACTTATGTACTTATGATCCCTCTCCTTCAAGCTACCACTCAACTCACAATCTCAACTTGAAGTGGTGTGATGGAAATCACGTGGTCACTGACGATTTCAGCACTACTGTAACAGTCAGGACTTCCCAGTGGTATTTCAGAACATACGCTGGTTTTATATAGAATGAATAAAGCTTATAAAACCCCAAAATGCTCCATACCCCATCCACCTTAATAAAATGCCCATTTCAGTAGAAATTAGGATCAGTGGAAAACAGCCAATAAATGCTGTTCAACACATACTCAGCCTCTCTTGTATGTCCAGAACAAAAGGAAAAACCAATTTTAGCCAAAGTGCTCGACGCTTGCAGCCACAAGATGGTAGAAGAGGAACTTAGACGTTCGTTATTGGTTAAATGTGTTTCCTACTCTCTCCAGGTCTATGTACTGTCAATGCAGTACAACCATTTTTTATAACATCCATTAAGGTGAATATAACCCTCGTCTGTGGGGAAAAACAGTATCTACAAATGTGCTCCATTGCTTCCACAAGAGGAAGGAAGGAAGGGGAAGGAAAACCAGTTTTAATCATCGTTTGCTAATGATGTCCGAGGGGCTGATGCAGAAAGCTTCATAAGTACATAAGTACATAAGTAGTGCCATACTGGGAAAGACCAAAGGTCCATCTAGCCCAGCATCCTGTCACCGACAGTGGCCAATCCAGGTCAAGGGCACCTGGCACGCTCCCCAAACGTAAAAACATTCCAGACAAGTTATACCTAAAAATGCGGAATTTTTCCAAGTCCATTTAATAGCGGTCTATGGACTTGTCCTTTAGGAATCTATCTAACCCCTTTTTAAACTCCGTCAAGCTAACCGCCCGTACCACGTTCTCCGGCAACGAATTCCAGAGTCTAATTACACGTTGGGTGAAGAAAAATTTTCTCCGATTCGTTTTAAATTTACCACACTGTAGCTTCAACTCATGCCCTCTAGTCCTAATGTTTTTGGATAGCGTGAACAGTCGCTTCACATCCACCCGATCCATTCCACTCATTATTTTATACACTTCTATCATATCTCCCCTCAGCCGTCTCTTCTCCAAGCTGAAAAGCCCTAGCCTTCTCAGCCTCTCTTCATAGGAAAGTCGTCCCATCCCCACTATCATTTTCGTCGCCCTTCGCTGTACCTTTTTACTGCAGGTTTAATCTAAAAATTGCTTCCACGCGATGAAAATGCAACCAAATACAATCTGTTATAAATTAGTGCATCTATCAAAGGAAAAAAAGGCCTCGCAGAGCTCCTAGATCAACACAATCTAATAGAGCTTAAAGTGAGCTTAAATAATCCTCTGTTCATCATTGGCCAAAAAAACACCTTTGATCTTACTGTCGAATTGCTAATTACTGCTATAGCCTCCGTTGCTACACAATTCCGCATCAGATATTTCAACAACTATGGCTACAAAAAATGGGTAATTCAAAACTGAAAGGAAACTTATCTTTCAGTCGCACTTGCTACCGGCACCTTTAACTTCTTTTGCTGGAGCTAGTTCCTTCTCCCCCTCACCACTAGCCCACGATGGCCAGCGTGCCACTGCTTCAGGGTCTAAGTGGCGGGGCCGCTTTTGAAATTGGCTGTAGTTGCTTCTTCCGTGCCTCTCTAAGCAGGTTTAACTCAGTTTTACCGATGGAAAGCAATGCCGAAATCGTTTCAGCGTGAGTGATAAACTGGCATGGAAACCCTGACCACGGCAAACAAAATAAAAGCTTTGTTCGTTTGACTACTGCAAAAAAAAAAAAAATTATGCCAGGGAACTGGGTGGGCGACTAGACTACCAGGGAAATCTTAATTGTGGGAAGGGGGAGTTGGAGTCTACACAGGATTGTGTTTGGGAGGGAAGTAGGGAGATGCCAACTGATGGCAGGAGCACAAATGCAGTTATTCTGGAACTTTGTGCCTAATTTCCGGGAATATCCCTGACCCACCCATGCCCTTCCCATAGACATGCTCCTTTGGAGTTGCGCATTATGAAATTCAGGCATGCTTGTTATGTAGGATCTGCCCTATCCCCTATTCTATAAATCCTAATTACTGTCAAGTTCTTAACACCAATCATTGATTATCACCTAATTGGCTAATTAGTTTACACGCAGATCTGCAATCCACACCCAAAGTTGTGCACCTAACTCTGGGCAACCTACACAGAATCTGGCAGCGAGAGTCTTAAAGAGTATCAAGCATAGTTTATATCAAAAGAGCAAGCTATACTGAAGAACTGCACGGATGAATGTTCAGAACCCTTATTTTATCATCCTCACTTTAATATTCCCTTATCTCTTGTTTGTCCTGTTTGTCTGTCCTAATTAGATTGTAAGCTCTGTCGAGCAGGGACTGTCTCTTCGTGTTCAAGTGTACAGCGCTGCATATGTCTAGCAGCGCTAGACTTTGTCAAACTTTGTCCCTGTGTCATTTTCTACTTTGAAGCCTGTTAATGAACTGGACTGAGTGATGCAGACAACAATATTTTGATTTTTTGGAAAAACAAGGAAACATGCTGGCCACAACTAGTAAAATTTGCAGGTGGGATCATGTACATGCTGCTACCAGCACATCTTCTAAGAAGACATTTTCTATTGCAGGAAGGACTGTGGAAGACAAGAGAGCTAGACTGAATCCTGAGATTCTTATTCAACCACAGATTAAAAAATAATAACAGTGCTTCAGAGGGCATATTTCTCCCCTCTAGGGGATACAGAACGGGTTGTATTTTGTACCCCTGGACATTTTAACAGGGTAACATAGTAGATGACAACAGAAAAAGACCTGCACGGTCCATCTAGTCTGCCCAACAAGATAAACTCATATGTGCTACTTCTTGTGTATACCTTACCTTGATTTGTATCTGCCATTTTCAAGGCACAGACCGTAGAAGTCTTGCCCAGCACTAGCTCCACCTCCCAAACACCAGCCCCGCCTCCCAATCTCGGCTAAGCTTCTGAGGATCCATACCTTCTGAACAGGATTCCTTTATGTTTATCCCACGCAGGCTTGAATTCCGCTACCGTTTTCATCTCCACCACCTCCCGCGGGAGGGCATTCCAAGTATCCACCACTCTCTCCGTGAAAAAATACTTCCTGACATTTTTCTTGAGTCTGCCCCCCTTCAATGTCATTTCATGTCCTCTAGTTCTACCGCCTTCCCATCTACGGAAAAGGTTCGTTTGCGGATTAATACCTTTCAAATATTTGAACGTCTGTATCATATCATCCCTGTTTCTCCTTTCCTCCAGGGTATACATGTTCAGGTCAGCAAGTCTCTCCTCATACGTCTTGTAACGCAAATCCCATACCATTCTCGTAGCTTTTCTTTGCACTGCTTCAATTCTTTTTACATCCTTAGCAAGGTATGGCCTCCAAAACTGAACACAATACTCCAGGTGGGGCCTCACCAACGACTTGTACAGGGTCATCAACACTTCCTTTCTTCTGCTGATCACACCTCTCTCTATACAGCCTAGCAACCTTCTCGCTATGGCCACCGCCTTGTCACACTGTTTCGGCACCTTCAGATCCTCAGATACTATCACCCCAAGATCCCTCTCCCTGTCCGTACCTATCAGACTCTCCCCGTCTAACACATATGTCTCCCGTGGATTTCTACTCCCTAAGCCCACCTCTTCAATGCTGCGTTCGGCACCTAACCCTTACCGTTCAGTGAATCCAGACTGCCCCAATTTGACTGCCCCTATCGGACCGACCGTTCACTTGTCTATTAGATTGTAAGCTCTTTGAGCAGGGACTGTCTCTCTTTGTTAAATTGTACAGCGCTGCGTAACCCTAGTAGCGCTCTAGAAATGTTAAGTAGTAATAGTAGTAGTAAGTGCATCACTTTGCATTTCTTCGCATTGATTAGGCATCCTTGGGGCAGTAGAAATCAGCTATTGTTGGGGATGGAAGGGTAGAGGGTGGTGGTGAGGAGGGTTATTATAGCTGCTCGCTGTTATTATTATTGTTTGTAATTTATACACAATAGTTGCACAGCATATTGTTCCTTTTTATACTTTAATAAAAAGATTTAAATTAAAATTATAATTGTTTGAGGCTTCTGCAGATGAGGACAGAGCCCATGGGGATGGAGCAGGGACGGGGCAGGGATGGAAACAAACTTTGTCCCCGTGTCGTTCTCTAATTCCCACCTCTTCTTTGTGGCCTTTTTTTCTCTCATCGTTTCTAAGTGTGGAGGTTCTGGAAGATGTGATTACACCAGCATGAGAGTCTGTATCTGTTATTCCCATTCCTTAATGTATTTGAGTACACTAAACCCCATCCCACCCCTAAAAAAAATGTTCAAAACTTTGCACCCTGGGGGATTTTGAATCAATAGATTTTTCTGTGGGTTCTTGTACGCACTCTCTGTTAAGTGTTAACCTCCAGCTTGATTCCCTGTGATACATTTCAGACTGTTGCTTTTCTGCTGAAAACTATAAATTATATATTTTCTGGTGCTTTCTATATTTTCAATCCTTTTCTTTGTCGGGTTTTTAATCTTGACTGTGAAGTTACTACAAAACTAATGATAACCTTTAAGAGTGGACTAACACGGCTACCACACCTCTCTACAAAACTAATGAAAATTAGATACAAGAAGCTTCCTGGATTTTATATTGTACTAGTAAAAAAGCCCCGTTTCTGATGCAAATGAAACGGGGGGCTAGCAATGTTTTCTTCTGTGTGCATGTGGGAGTGTGTGTGTGTCCCTGCCCTCTGGCCTCTCTCCCCTCCCCCCTCTGAGTCCTTCACTGTTACAGAGCCAGCGATTTGATTTCGTGCGCTGCTGTTTTCCTTCACTGACTGTGTTACAGAGAGGGTGGGGCAGACACTCATACGGAAACCGGATATCTCGCCCCCTTCACACTTCCGGCTGGAGGCTTCATAGAACGTTGGTGTTGCTTTTTATATAGAGAGATATAAGTACATTAATTTTAGGTTTCTTTTTTCCGTTTATCCACTCTTGATATTCTGCCAGGAGCAAAGCATCAAAGTGGTTCGCAATTCAAATACTGTATTATAAAAGTAGGAAAGGAATGTCATTAAAATTGTTGCCCGAGTTGCACGTTAGAAGTTCCCTATATCTCGCATTCGGTTTCTCATTAAACAAACTAAGCATTAAGCGAGTGGTTCCCAAAGGTGGTCCTGGAGGCACCCCAGCCAGACAGGTTTTCAGGAGACTCACAATGAGTATTCATGAGAACGATTTGTATGCACTGCCTCCACATCTCTCTCTCATAAATATTCATTGCGGATATCCTGAAAACTTGACTGGCTGGGGTGCCTCCGGGACCGCGTTTGGAAACAACTGCATTAAGAAAGCGTTCAAGAAACAAGAAGACGGTCCATCGGTGCAGCAGTGGATAAGAAAGCTTAAAACACTGACAGAACTTGAAAAGTTGAAGGATAGAAAACATGGACATTATAATTCGAATGCGAAAGAATGGACAATAGTGGACACATTATCGAATACGGGGAATGAAAAAGGACTATAAAGGATCAAGCCATAACAGGACAGGATTGGGAGGGGGAGGGGGGAAATAGGGATTCACAATATAACGGTACATTATATGTGGTTATAGAATATATAGAGATTGTACAGCAGTAGTTTTATTGGCTGTATTTGAGATCAGCAAAGTTATTATTGTATCTGTTTAGTACTTTGTATTGCTATTAAAACATTGAATAAAAAAAAAGAAAGAAAGAGTAACCGGCCATTCACATCTCAGAGTCACAAGCTCAGTAACAGGGCCATGCCTAGGGTCTCTGGTGCCCCCCTGCAGACTATGAGTTGGCACCCCCCCCCCCCCCATCTAGCATCTTCTTTTTCTCGTCTCCCTCCCTGCCCCCTTTTCCAGCCCAGTGCCTTAAAAGGTGAAGAAATCTTGTTTTGAGAAGAGCTGACCCATAGCCACTGCCACAAAATTCAACGCTTTCCACTGCTACAGTCTCCTGAGACCTACACTTAGCATGGGGGAATACTCTCAAAGCAGTATTTTGCACTGATTATTATCGCTGGAGAAGTGTCTGTGAAATGCCAGAGTAAATGGCATTGCAATAGTCTAGTTGGGATAGAAGAGTGGCATAAAGTAGTGTTATTTGTGATTTTTTTAACAAGAACAAATCAAACAGAGTGGAATTGCCTCAAAGTCAGAAAACAAGATCTTGTCAGTGCTGCCCAGGTATTTGAATTGGGGAACTAGTTATAACAGGTGACAGAGATATAATAGTATGCTTTCAATACCAAGATCCTAATAAGAACAGTAAGCAGGCTAAGATAGGAATTAAAAAAGAAGGGTGAGCCCTGTAGTACCCCAGCAGCAGCAGCAACAGAAATTAATAAATAATAGATCCGGCCGGCCGCGGGGGCCATTACCTGGCTTAAAGAAGTACTTGAGAAGATTCTTCTTCTCTTCTCTTCTGCTCTGCTGAGCAAGTCCCGACTGGCAGTCAGCTGGGAGCCTCAGCTTACCGGGTTGGACCGGCCCTGGCCTCAGCGCCTGGGACAGAGGAGCGAGCTGGCCTGGCTGGAGGACACGAGACTCCCCCCGCAGGGGGAGGAGGCGTAGTGACGTCGAGAGTGGAGGCGCTGCTGGCCAGGCTGGAAGGAGACGAGCAGCGCCGCGGAGGTGTAAAGCGCGCGCTGCCGAGGAGGTGTCATCTTGTGATGTCCAGAGCGGAGGAGGAGCCGCTGGCCAGGCAGGCTGGAAGGAGACGAGCAGCAAGCGCCGCGGACGGGAACTGGAAGCGGGAAGGGCCAGCCGTCGTCGTACAGCTGGGCAGGCCGCGGAAGGGATGCGCATGCGGCGCCCTTGAAGGCAGGCGCCCCCCTGCGGTGCTTACCCCGCTTACCGTGTTGGCACGGCCCTGCTCAGTAAGCCATAATAAACCAATAATGCAATTTCAAATTTCACATTGGAGGATTCTGCTCTCAAATGACAAAAAAGGAGAGAATTCCAAAGATAGGGAGCACAATAAAACACCGTATTCTACCACAATAACTAGAACGTTTTTGACAGGTATAGCTATGAGCAATAATAATTTACCTTTGATCCAGAAGTGACCAGGAAAGCTTCACCTTTTGTGCGTGTCGGGTACTTCTGCTCTAATATCTACTACAGCCCCTGGAGAGCTCAGAAATTTACCTGAAAATTCCTCACCCCAGGAAGTGTGTTACATTCTTGTACCTGGTTGATTCTGCATTGGATGCTGCTATTCTACCCTCCACCACATTTTCAAGCATTCAAAAATAAACCTAAACAGAGTGGAAATATATTTTACTTGCTTTTACGTTGTTGTTGCTGCTGATTCACTTTTTTGTTTAGGTTTTGTTTTAATGTTCTGGTTCTTCTGGTTTTCCTTTGTTTCTATATCTTTCACTTTCATACTTTTGTTGAGCTGAGTGCCCTGGCTCCCAAGACTTTTTTTTTCCAGCTTAGAACTTTCACATCCAGGATCTGAACACTGAAACAATCTGAAGATCTAAACTTGTGCCAAACAAGAAAGTTTACTAAGTTCCAGTGCATTACAATAATCCACTATTAAATCAGGTGTGGCCTTGAGGGTAGACTGCACCGTATGCCTCGGAGGAACGTCAGGAGTCAGAGGTCAAACTTTCTGAGCACCTTTCCTTTTCCCCATAGCTGCAACAGCAGTTTGGGGTCTGGGAGCGTTAGGCAGGCACACTCACTCGAGAGAGCAGCGTTTCAAGTGTCTGCTCCAGACGCCATCCTGCCCCCCTGGCTTTTGCCGGAATATGTTATAAAGTAAAAATAATTAATCCACAGAGTTATTGGGATGGATTAAGAAAGGAATGCCATTTGTAAGTGTCTGAGCCATGGCTAAACCAACATCAAAATAGTCAGAGCTCAAAAGATCTTCAATAGTTCAGTGGAGGAATGCCCTAGTGGTTAGAGCACTGGTCTTGACATCCAGAGGTGGCCAGTTCAAATCCCACTGCTGCTCCTTGTGATCTTGAGAAGTCACTTAACCCTCCAATGCTTCAGGTACAAAACTCAGATTGTGAGCCCTCCAGGGACAGGGAAATACCCAGTGTAACTGAACGTAACTCACCTGTGCTAATGAAAAAGGTGCGAGCTAATTCTAAATAAATAAATAAATAAATAGAAAATACATTTTCTGCTTTGTAAAATACAGTTTTTAAAAAATAATGAAACCTGTTTAGTAATGAGACTAGAAACAGAACATTGTGTTTTAGGCAAAACAAGAGAAGTCCTGACATGTATGTGACACATAAGCTGGTCTCAGGGTGATGACCATATGTGGGTTTTGATGTCTCAAATGTTGGAATATTTTTGAAAACTGCAGGTTGAACTCCAAACATAAGTCCACCAGAGCGTATGCAGTGATTTTCTGTACAGAGCATGATTCAGACCTGTAATTTGATATCCCCTCAGTTACTTCATTACAGCTTTAAGCACTACAAAGGTTTTTAAAAAATTAAAAAAAAAGACAAATTGGTGCAAATGGCTTTCTAAAATGAGAAACAAAATACAGCCCACATGTAAGAGGAAGTAAACATGCCTGGCCCGCTTTATTTTGGCATATTGATTGGCAAGATAGTAGAATAATATTTTAGGAAAGTTAGAGACTAGCTACAGTTTTCAGGAACTGTATTTTTGTATTTATTTTCTTTATAATTACCCTTCAGATTATTTTGCTTTCTTTTACAAACTTTCCCCTCTCCAACTTCTGCTCTCCTTCACTCTCCCATCTTTTTCTCCCTTCCTCCCTCCCTCTCCCAATGACCACATCTATTTGCTGCTCCTATACTGAGCCATAGATAGAAATATGATGGCAGATAACAGCTAAATGGCCCATCAATCTACCCATCCACAGCAAATCACTGTCTCCTCCTTTCCCTAAGAGATCCCACATGTGTAACCCACGCTTTCTTACATACATACCCTCATTCAGAACCAGACAGACTTTGGCCACAATGGAGTGGATGAGTAGCCTAATGGTTAGAGCAGCAGGCTGAGAACCAGGGGAGCCCAGTTCAAATTCTACTTTTGCTTCTTGTGACCTTGGGCAAGTCACTTAACCCTCCATTGCTTCAGGTACACTGCTTCAATATTTTTGGGGTTTGCAGGTGTTATATTAATAATAAAAAATAAATAAATTTCTCCCAGCTACAGTGGAGCTTGGCTCACGCCATGTCAGTGTTATTTTCCCTTTCATCAATATTGCCTCTTTCTCTGGTGGTTACTGGTTCACACTACTACTACTACTTATTTCTAAAGTGCTACTAGACATACGCAGCGCTGTACATTTGAACATGAAGAGACAGTCCCTGCTCGACAGAGCTTACAATCTAATTAGGACAAACAGCACACATAAGGGATAAGTACAAGATTCCATGCAGAATCCCAAAGAGCAGCAAGATTCCGGAATCCCAAAGAGTAGCAAGATTCCGTGCAGAATCCCAAACACTACTACTTATCATTTCTATAGCGCTACTAGACGTACGCAGCGCTGTACACTTGAACATGAAGAGACAGTCCCTGCTCGACAGAGCTTACAATCTAATTAACACTACGATGATAACATCTCTTACCCCAGAAAATAATCTAGCAAGGCTGCGGGGAAAGGGGGAGGGACATACTCTACAGACGCCAGCAAAGACATTTTAGTTTTTCTTTGGGTTGAAAAATCCTGGGTAACTATCAGTAAATCTGATTCAGCATCTTCGGTAACATATCTTTGGTAGAACAATATGCATGCTGACTTGGCATTGTTAACCCATGAGAAGACAAGAACAACCCAACACACAATTTGCCCCAACTTGCTTAAAGCTGCTGAGATCTTCCTAGCGTCATAAGTTGGTATCTTGTGTAACTAAGGCACTTCTAATTATAGCAAGGGTGGAGAACTGACAGGGCCTTTTCTTTTCTTACAAAAAAAAAAAAAAGTCAAAGTTGTTCTTGAATTAAACAGCGACTTGTTGAGGACTGGGTTTCTCTCATCCTCCTCTCGGTCACAGGTATCAAAAGTGGAATCCAACATGACAACGAGAGGTTTTGCCATCCGACAGCTACATGAAACCTCACCCAGGTGCCCAAAGCAAAAACCAGCAAAGTCCATAACTGTTTTCCTGAAAGTGATACCTAGGCAAAATAATGTAAAGTTTTTGTTCAAATACTGCTTTTTAATTTTGCTAAATTTTCAATGTGGTCAGGAAAAAAGCGGACGATTGGAGCACCTTCACGAACTGTGCCAAACAAATGGTTGCCAGTAGTTACACATATTCAATTTAAGATTCTGGTAATCGAATTTAGGGTTCTGTATGTCAGTGTTTCCCAAGTCCAGTCCTGGAGTATCCCTTCCCAATCAGGTTTTCCAAATATATCCACAATGAATATGCACAAACTTGATTTGCATACACTGTCTCCATTATATGCAAATCTCTTCCATGCATATTGTGAGGAATATGAGGGTGAGAGGGAGAATGAAGGCACATGGAGGAACAAGGAGGCTCGAGAGGGAGGGAGACTGGGTAGAGAAAGGAAGCAGTCTTTTCCCGTGGGGGATTGGAGAAAAGGAAAAGACTACAATTCCCAGCAGCCCCTGAGTTGGTCCCATGGTAGAAACAGGGACTTCAATCCCCAACAGCCCCCAGAGGAAGTCAGGAGAAGGGCTAGAGAAGGCAGTTGGAAAAACCTGTCCCAGAGAGCCAGGATGAGGGAAGGAGTTCTGAACCTGCCCAATCAAGCAAATGGAGAGCAGCTGAGCAATGGGCGTGGGGAGAAACCTATGGATTAGCAAGGGGAAGAAAAAGGGGAGGAACTAGAGCAAGAGGAGCGGATGGAGATTGCTGCTCTGACTAAACTGGAAGGAGAGGAGGTGAAACAGGAGAGGGCTGCTCGGGAGGAGAGCCTGGTAGAAGAAGGGAAAAGGTGGCTATCCCACGAGGGGAGCTGAGAGAACAGGTTTACCACGGAAGGGTCATGCGGGTGGTGGTCAGGGTATAATGCTGGCCTGGTTGGGGAGGGCCCTTGCCACTCTCCCTAGGTTGATTTCTTTTGAAAGGGAGAGAGGAGGAGTGGTGGTTTAGGGCATAACTGTTATACATTAACTGCTGGGAGTTTGAACCCTTTCTGAACTGCTGTGTTTGGGGAATTGTTTTGCCTAACTGTTTTATATGAACTGCTGAGATTTTGGAATCTTTTGGGGGTTTTTTGTTTTGAATACTATGCTGTTGAACTGCTATGCTTCTTGAGAAATGCTGTGGTGGGAATGACCTTTGGAGGAGCAGTTGACACAAAGGGATTACAATAAAATATAATGATCTGACCTTGTGGATTGCTGTGTGCTCTTTAGCAGTGGATTACAGCACACAGCTCAGCTAAAGGGCCGAGGGACAAGAGTCTCCCGGTGCAGGAGACTTTTCCAAGAGTCTCCCGGTGGTGGAGACCTTACAATATTCATTGTGGATATCCTGAAAACCTGACTGGCAAGGGGTACTCCAGGACCGGACTTAGGAAACACTGCTGTATGGTATAGCTCTGGAGTTTTTAGCTTTCGCATCAGGTGGCATTCTCTTACCCTGCACTGCGTTCCACTCCTACCATTTGGTTCAGATACATAAGTGAACCTTTATATATGCAGGTCCTGTGTTAAGAAATTCCCTACTGGAAGACAGGGTAGAGAGAGACCTCCTGCGTTTCATACAGTCCATCCAGTCTGCCCAACAAGATAAACTCATTTTACATGGTATATGATGAAGCTGCAATGTAGTAAATTTAAAACGAATCGGAGAAAATATTTCTTCACTCAACGTGTAATTAAACTCTGGAATTCGTTGCCAGAGAATGTGGTACAGGCAGTTAGCTTAGCGGAGTTTAAAAAAGGTTTGGCCGGCTTCCTAAAGGAAAAGTCCATAGACCGTTATTAAATGGACTTGGGGAAAATCCACTATTTCTGGGATAAGCAGTATAAAATGTTTTGTACTGTTTTAGGATCTTGCCAGGTATCTGTGACCTGGATTAGCCACTGTTGGAAACAGGATGCTGGGCTTGATGGACCTTTGGTCTTTCCCAGTATGGCAACACTTATGTACTTAAGTAAAGGCCATTTGTTTATTCTGGCTTTTGGTGTGCTATGAGTACAGCTTGTGTTTGAAGTTTTGGGCAGAAGAGATCCGTTTGTTTTTAACTTTTGTCAGTATGTGCTATCAGCAGTAGATAAAAGATTAACCCAGTCATGAGACACCAGGCGAATTGGAGCAAAAACTGACTAGGTTGGTCTTTTACCTACTATTGGTGGTTTCACTGCTTCTTTTGGTGTGTGTGCTATAAATGATATTTGATGGGTACATTTGTGGTTTTATTTCGTGATATTGATGTTGTAATACTCTGGTGTAATTTTTTTTGTTTCTTGTCTTCAACCTAATGATGACCCCACTAGCCAAATCCCTAGCCAACCAAGGCCTCAACCCCTACATCTACGCAGCCGACGTCATGATATACATTCCTTTCAAACAAGATCTAACAAAAATTACAAACAAAATCAAACTCAGCCTGCAAGTGATGAACTCATGGGCGGATGCATTTCAACTAAAACTCAACGCAGAAAAAAACACATTGTCTCATCCTCTCATCACAATACAACACAAAAAAACCCACCACTATAAACACCCCCAGACTACACTCTCCCTGTCTCAGATAGCCTGAAAATTCTTGGAGTTACAATCGACCGAAACCTTATGCTACAAAGCCAAGCAAAATCTACAACAAAGAAAATGTTCCACTCAATGTGGAAACTCAAGCGAGTAAAACCTTTCTTCCCGAGGGAAATATTCCGCAGCCTGGTACAATCAATGGTGCTAAGTCACCTAGACTACTGTAATGCAATCTATGCCGGATGCAAAGAACAAATTATTAAGAAACTCCAAACTGCCCAAAATACTGCAGCCAGACTCATATTTGGAAAAACGAGATATGAAAGCGCCAAACCCTTACGCGAAAAACTACATTGGCTCCCAATCAAAGAACGAATTGCGTTCAAAATCTGCATCCTGGCTCATAAAATTATTCATGGCAAAGCCCCGGTCTACATGGCAGATCTCATAGACTTACCAACTAGAAACACAAAAAGGTCAGCACGCACATACCTAAATCTCTACTACCCAAGCTGCAAAGGACTAAAATATAAATCAACATATGCATCCAGCTTCTCCTACTTAAGTACGCAACTATGGAATGAACTACCAACGTCATGAAAACAATGCACGAAAACAATGCATGAAAACTTCCGGAAATCATTAAAAACCAATCTGTTGGAAAAGGCATACCACAACGATCCAACCTAAACTCCTGAACCCTACAACACAACGAAACTTATACCAGATCTGGACAAAACTGAACTCTCTCTCCTTGACTATCTAATTCACTCTATCACTTAAGTAACTCTAATGCAATACCAATCTGTATTTCTCAAACCGGAATTGGCGATCGCCAACATGGTACTATGTAAGCCACATTGAGCCTGTAAATAGGTGGGAAAATGTGGGATACAAATGCAACCAATAAATAATAAATAAATAAGATATGATGTTTCCTTTTTTATGCTTTCAATGTACCCTGCCTAGTCCTGTGGATAGGTAGGTTAGAAGTACTCCCAATAAAAATCAACTACTGGGGTCTCATCTGGTTGCATCTCCTGTAAAATGCGAAGAGCTGAGCTATCCAAATGATGCGGAGCGTACAAGGTGAAGAAGTGGTCGGTCTGGTTTGCAGGCCCACTAGTGGGAAGAAAGATTCAGGCAAGAGAGGGGCTGTGGCATGCTTTTTATAAAAAAAAAATATTTCCTGGTGGTAACAGGGACTGCTAGGACTCGCTTTTTTAAATTTTATTTTCCATTTTTTTTAAACGATTGTTCTTTTCTTCATTTTAAATAAATGAAAGAAAAATAAAAAAAAAGTCTGTGCACTCCCTGAGAAACAAGGGACTGACCAACAAACTAAAGAGCCCAATGTATCAAACACAAAATGGAAGAAAGATCCGAAGTATGAAAGATAAATTGTAAAAGGTGAAATGCAGAAACAATAATCACCATAACAAAGGCTCAAGACATGCCGACTGTGAACCTTCCCACACTGATGAAAGTAGTACAGGACATATCCCCCAGCTGACAAAGTAATCTACGCACCTAAGGCAACTATGCGGGCTGCAAAGAACAAATAATACAGAAGCTTCAGACCGCCCAAAACACAGAAGCCAGGCTTATATTTGGAAAAACTAATTTCGAAAGTGCCAAACCCCTTAGAGAAAAACTACACTGGCTCCCAAAGAACGTATTACCTTCAAAATCTGAACCCTGGTCCACAAAATTATCTACGGAGAAACCCCGGGATACATAACAAATCTCATAGACCTGCCATCCAGAAACTCCTCAAGCTCATCACGAACATACTTGAATCTTCACTACCCAAGCATCAAAGGAATCAAATACAAATCAACGTATGCATCCAGCTTTCCCTACCTAAGCGCACAACTATGGAACGCACTGCCAAAATTAGTAAAAACAACGTACGACCACCTGCACTTTCGGAAAGAACTAAAAACAAACCTGTTTACCAAAGCATATCCTACAGACCCAACATAAAAGCACGAACACCTGCAACACAACCAAAACAAAGATCGTAATGGACTCAACCCAACTTCTTCCTTCCTAAGTCCCCCTACATGATCCTTATTGTATCACAATAACACCATGTATTTGTTCATACCGGAATTGGTGATCACCACTTCAGTACTATGTAAGCCATACTGAGCCTGCAAATAGGTGGGAAAATGTGGGATACAAACGTAACTAATAATAATAACCTGGTTTGGCTTTTCTTAACTACAAACAGTGGGGTTCTTTTACTAAAGCTTAGCTCGCGTTATCTGCACCAGGGCCCATAGGAATAAAATGGGCCCTGCTGCAGATAACTCAAGCTAAGCTTTAGTAAAAGACCCCACAGTATTTACATAGTAACATAGCAAATGATGGCAGACAAAGACCTGTACAGTCCATCCAGTCTGCCCAACAAGATAAACTCATTTTGCACGGTATGTGATACTTTATACCCGAGTTTGATTTGTCCTTGCCGTTCTCGGGGCACAGACTGTAGAAGTCTGCCCAGCACTGTTCTTGTACTAAAATTCCTGACGTTAACGTTGAAGCCCCTTAAAATTTACACTCCACCCATCCATATCTATCCCGTCACGATCATGGCGTAGACCATAGAAGTCTGCCCAGCACCAGTTTTGCTTCCCAATTAGCGGCGGCGCCACCTAATCTCCGCTAAGATTCCGTGGATCCATTCCTTCTAAACAGAATTCCTTTGTGTTTATCCCACGCATGTTTGTATCCCATTACCATTTTCATAACGAGCCAAGAGCCAAAAATCTAATCGGAAAAATACCAGGATCACAGTCTAGTTACAAATAATGAAAAAAAAATGGTACTGCTAAAGCATCTGTTACATCTGACTGCGTCTGGTGGCCTGTTTTGCTATCTGACCCTCCCAAGGCTTGCCCTGCCCCATGATGCAATTGTTGAAGCACTGCTGGCTACAAAAGCCTCCTTACAGAGGGGCTCTTTTACAAAGGCGCAGGAGGGCTAATGAGTGGGTAGTGCAAGCTCAATCGGTACTACCGCCGGGATAGCGCATGCGCCCGATGGTAATTCCGATTTTGGCATACCGAAATCTGGGCGCGTTCCCGGTGGCACACTCATGTTGGCGTGCGCTGCATGGTTACTGTATGGGTAGCGCGTCAGCCCTTACCGCTAGGTCAATGGGTGGCGGTAAGGGCTCAGGCACGCTAGTCTTAATATTAGCACAGGCCCATTTCCCAGCCCATTAAAAAATAGCCTTTTCACAGCTGTGGTAAAAGAAAGGCCCAGCACACGCCTAAAAGACGTGCCCACACTATTGCTTTTTACCACGGCTTTGTAAAAGGACCCCAGAGTCAGGTAAATTGGTAGAATTTATACAAAATAATCATTACATCCCAGCACTAGTTACCTACTGTACTAATGTTTTTCTGAAACAGACCAATGCACAAAGTACTGGATTCAGCTGTTTGACCACAAACATGCAGCAAACACTCAGCTGCTCCCGGGACAGTGAGATGGCAATGATTTTACTTTTCTGCAATCCACCTGCCTAGGATGGTACTGCTCCCTTGCAAAATCTCTCTGTTCCTTTAATACAGGGTATTGTAAGTCTGTTAGGTGTGGAACTTTAAGTGGTTAAAGCTTATTAAGGTATAAGCATACTTTACTGTCTTATAAGAGTACTTCTCTGTACTTAACCTGCAAAATGTCATACAGATTAGAAAATGCTCCACTGTGGGACTCATTTAATTTACAAAAACTGCCAACCTTCAAATTCCACCACCTAACAAGTTAGAAATCGGACCATATGCTCCTACTTCCTGGGAACGTGTTGCTGCCTAACTCAGCAGATATAGGAACTGTTTGTCCAGTCTTCCTTGAAGGCAGTACTCTGATGGAGGGGTTATCGTGGGTACCAAAAGATCATCCCGCAAATTTACTACTACTACTACTTAACATTTCTAAAGTGCTACTAGGGTTACGCAGCGCTGTACAATTTAACATGGAAGGGCAGTCCCTGCTCAAGGAGTTTACAATCTAAAAGTCAAATGTACAGTGAATCTACACTTCCCCAGCTGTAAAGGACTAAAATACAAGCTGCTGCATTCAACTACCTTCTCTTACATGAGCACGCAGTTGTGGAATGCATTACCTACTACCTTGAAAACTATAGACGAAATAACCAACTTTCGTAACTCTCCAAAGACACATCTCTTCAACAAGGGCTACAAAGAAAACCCACAACCTTACTAAATCCGCCCAGTTATGAAAGTCTACTTTCAAAACCTATTTGCCTAAATCTTCTCTTCCTTCCCTTATTTAATATTTTCACATCACTAATTGTACCTGACATCCTGGAATGACAAAGCCATAACAGATATTGAGCCTGCAAACAGGTGGGAAAATGTGGGATACAAATGCAATAAATAAATACCTACTGCTGACCAGATGGATGGTGGTGGTTATTCTGGGTGCCTACCACTCACCTGATAGGGTATTGTTATGGGCACCTGCGCTCACCTAAAGGGGGGAGGGGGCTGTCATCAGTGCCTACCGCTCACCTGATGGGGGAGGGGGGTTGTCATTAGTGGGTAAGAGGAACCCGAATTATAGCTACGTCTTGCAAGGTTCCGCGTTAGGAGTTACGGATCAAGAAAGGGATCTGGGTGTCGTCGTCGATGATACGCTGAAACCTTCTGCTCAGTGTGCTGCTGCGGCTAGGAAAGCGAATAGAATGTTGGGTGTTATTAGGAAGGGTATGGAGTCCAGGTGTGCGGATGTTATAATGCCGTTGTATCGCTCCATGGTGCGACCGCACCTGGAGTATTGTGTTCAGTACTGGTCTCCGTATCTCAAAAAAGATATAGTAGAATTGGAAAAGGTACAGCGAAGGGCGACGAAAATGATAGTGGGGATGGGACGACTTTCCTATGAAGAGAGGCTGAGAAGGCTAGGGCTTTTCAGCTTGGAGAAGAGACGGCTGAGGGGAGATATGATAGAAGTGTATAAAATAATGAGTGGAATGGATCGGGTGGATGTGAAGCGACTGTTCACGCTATCCAAAAATACTAGGACTAGAGGGCATGAGCTGAAGCTACAGTGTGGTAAATTTAAAACGAATCGGAGAAAATTTTTCTTCACCCAACGTGTAATTAGACTCTGGAATTCGTTGCCGGAGAACGTGGTACGGGCGGTTAGCTTGACGGAGTTTAAAAAGGGGTTAGATAGATTCCTAAAGGACAAGTCCATAGACCGCTATTAAATGGACTTGGAAAAATTCCGCATTTTTAGGTATAACTTGTCTGGAATGTTTTTACGTTTGGGGAGCGTGCCAGGTGCCCTTGACCTGGATTGGCCACTGTCGGTGACAGGATGCTGGGCTAGATGGACCTTTGGTCTTTCCCAGTATGGCACTACTTATGTACTTATGTACTTACCTGCCGCTCAATTGACTAGGGGGAATGTGCGTTTCCCTCCAGAGCCAGTGTTTTCTGCACACCCGATGGAGGAGCTGTGAAGCTTGTCTATCGCTCACCTACTTGGAGGTGCTGTAACGTCTATGCTACAGTGAACAGCAGCGTGATCTCCCTCTCACCTTATGTAGGGGCTGGCAGCAGCCAGGATGTTTTTCTGCACAGGGATCTCTTCTCCTTCCAGCACCAGCAGCGCATCACAGAAGCGGGACTCCTCCCTGAACGAGCTCAGGGCCCGCAGCAGCTTAATGGCATGCTGGGGGTCGGACACCACGGTTATGGAACCGGCCTGGGACATCCTGGCAGCCTCGCCCTGCTGCAGCGGGAAAAGGGAATCAGCTGGTCCGCTGGAGCCCCATGCACTAGCCTCCAATGAACCAAAAAAACCGAGCGTTAAAAGACAAATGGCCAACGGTGTGCAACCCTTTCCCTCGCGCCCGGCTCCCCAGCACTGCCGTCACGCCGGCTCCGTCTCGCAAGCGCAACATAAACTAGTGCACTACTTCCGGAACCCATTCCGCCCCGCCCTCAACGTCATCTTCCTCAGACGGGAACCGCCTCTCGGCCGTGGCGTTCGCACTGCTTCCGGAAACAGCTGTGCCCCGCCTTCTTACGTCATCTCTCCGCGACAGGAGAATATACCAATGGGCTTTGTTGTGTTTAGGGACAGGGTTTATATTTGTGAAGACAAAAAAGAAGTCACCAAAAATTTTAAATTTGTTGCTAAAGAATATTTCAACATAGCACATGTGTAAATAACTTTTAGTTCATGAAGACACATCAGTGACTGCCTTACGGTACAGCAGTAGACAACCTGTTGTTCAAAAAGTTACGCATTTGAGTTTGACCGAGTTTGAGCTCAAGTGCACTTATCAGAAGAGCGGGTATTGCCTCAACAACTTTGATTGGCTTCTGAGATAGGTGTTGAGAGGTGTGGTAGCCGTGTTAGTCCACTCTTAAGGTTATCAATAGAAATCAAACAAAATAAAACATGGAAAAGAAAATAAGATGATACCTTTTTTTATTGGACATAACTTAATACATTTCTTGATTAGCTTTCGAAGGTTGCCCTTCTTCCTCAGATCGGAAATAAGCAAATGTGGTAGCAGATAGTATATATAAGCAGTGGCGATCCGCATGACACCCGGGGCGGATTGCCGATGTGCCCCCCCCCCCCCCAGGTGCACACCGCTGGGGGGGGGGGTGCCACGGCGCGCGCCTGTCAGCTGAGTTCGCTAACTTCGCTGCAGCTCCCTCTGCCCCGGCCGGAACAGGAAGTAACCTGTTCCAGGGCAGAGGGAGCTGCAGCGAAGTCAGCGAACTCAGCTGACAGGCGCGCGCCGTGGCACCCCCCCCCCCAGCGGCGTGCACCCGGGGCGGACCGCCCCCCCTTGGTACGCCACTGTATATAAGTGAAACATCCAAGCATTACTTTGACAGGTGTGAAAGTCTTTGTATGACATATGCTTAAAGTTGTGCTGCACAAACAAAATTCCTTTGCAGCTCCTTGTGACTCTGGGCAAGTCACTTAACCCTCCATTGTCCCTGGTACAAAATAAGTACCTGAATATATGTAAACTGCTTTGAATGTAGTTGTAGAAATCTCAGAAAGGTGGTATATCAAGTCCCATTTCCCCTTTCCCTTTAGTACCCCATGTGCCAGGCTGACTAATAGGCCAGAGATGGTTTCTCTCATAGTGTGGGTAGGTGTGTGGGTCATGGGCACATAAAAGAAAAAGAGGACAGTTTCCTAAAAATTAAAAAACTTGGTGGACATAATCTTAAGAAGTCCAAAAGGAGGACATGTCCTCTTAAAAGAGGACGTATAGTAACCCTACTTGTGTTGAGCCTGTTAATAGCCAGTCTATCTCATTTCAATCCATGAAGAAAAGAAAGAATGTGTGGTAATGGGATCTTGCTGTCCACAGCAAGTATTTATTACAAGTGTGCAAATATGTTTTCTTCAAGGCCAGCAAAGATTTCCACAGCCAAACAGTGATTCTCAAAACGTTAGAGTTGCATCAAAACCATAGACTTATATTTATTTAGATTTTGCTCACACCTTTTTCAGTAGTAGCTCAAGGTGAGTTACATTCAGGTACACTAGATATTTCTCTGTCCCAGGAGGGCTCACAATCTAAGTTTGTACCTGAGGCAATGGAGGGTTAAGTGACTTGCCCAAGATCATGTTTGTATGTGTGTGGTATGTAGCCTGGAGGTCGTGCATGCAGCCAGAAAAGTGGGGGAGGGGGGGGAGGGAAAGTCCTCTGTTGAGGCACTTTTAAGATTGGTCCCTTTAAAAAGGGGTTTGACTGCATTTCCCAACAATAGGGCTGGAATTGGAAGGAACGTGTGCTTGAGGGTGGAGTAACACCCAGGTAAAACAACAAACAGGCTGAGTCCAGATGGAAGCAGAAGAGGTAGAAAGTGCAACAGAGCTGCAGCTTAGGGAGTATCCAACAAAGGTTCCAACTCAGGAATGGTTTAGAAATCATCTTTATTAGCACCAAACAGGGAGACCCAACAGGGGGCCATGTTTCGGCAGGGCAAACAGCAGATCTAAGTGACCCGTTGCAACTGTTCCCTTAATCAGTATACTTCATTGTTTATATTGTTCTTTTTCACCAACCAGTGTGAATTTTGACCCCTGACACAAAAAGTTTGCCCCGCCAAAACACTGCCCTTTGTCTGGTCTCCCGGTTTGGTACTAATAAAGGTGATTTCTAAACCATTCCTGAGTTGGAACCTTTGTTGGATATTCCCTACACTGCAGCTCATGTTGCACTTTCTACTTCTGCTTCCTTCATGAGGGTGGAGAAAGCCAGACTACATTTCCCAGCAGGCAATAGGGCTGGAGTTGGGAAAGCGCAGGTGCTTGATTGCTAACTTGTCTCATGCTAATAGAAGTTTTTGTTGTTTAGAAGAGACATAGCCTATGGAGGAAGGATTTTCCCAAGAATCATTGTAGCAAGGTTCTCTTTCCTTGGTACGGATAGATGAGCCTGAGGAGTTGTTTCTCACAGGTCTCCCACTTAGCCATCTCTCTCCTCTTCAATCTGTTCAAAATTCTGCTGCACGACTAATATTCCGCCAGGGTCGTTATGCTCATATTAGCCCTCTCCTCAGGTCACTTCATTGGCTTCCTATCCGTTTCCGCATACAGTTCAAACTCCTCTTATTGACTTATAAGTTCATTCACTCCGCAGATCCTCAGTACCTCTCCACTCTCATCTCTCCCTACATTCCTCCCCGGGAACTCCGTTCACTGGGTAAACCTCTCTTATCTGCACCCTTCTCCTCCATCGCTAACTCCAGACTTCGTTCCTTTTATCTTGCTGCACCATATGCCTGGAATAGACTTCCTGAGCCGGTAAGTCAAGCTCCATCTCTGGCCGTCTTCAAATCTAAGCTAAAAGCCCACCTTTTTGATGCTGCTTTTAACTCCTAACCCTTATTCACTTGTTCAGAACCCTTATTTTATCATCCTCACCTTAATATTCCCTTATCTCTTGTTTGTCCTGTTTGTCTGTCCTAATTAGATTGTAAGCTCTGTCGAGCAGGGACTGTCTCTTCATGTTCAAGTGTACAGCGCTGCGTACGTCTAGTAGCGCTATAGAAATGATAAGTAGTAGTGTTTGGGATTCTGGAATCTTGCTACTCTTTGGGATTCTGGAATCTTGCTACTCTTTGGGATTATCTCTTGTTTGTGCTGTTTGTCCTGATTAGATTGTAAGCTCTGTCGAGCAGGGACTGTCTCTTCATGTTCAAGTGTACAGCGCTGCGTATGTCTAGTAGCACTATAGAAATGATAAGTAGTAGTAGTAGAGTTGTTTGGTCTCCACATTAGGTAGCTGGGAGTCTGAGGAAGAAGAAAAGGTTTGCCTCAAACAGGCTGTGGTCTCAGCTGCTTCAGGTATTTAAAACCTGTGGGTGAAAGAGTAAAAACCAGTCTAGGAAGAAAGAGGTATGCAGGAAGCTACCTGTGAATTGACTTTATAGGAAGCTTTGGTTCTAGTTTGGGGAGACTTGCTTTCTTCAGATTCTAGAAGGGAAGTGATAAGGGAGGGAAAGCTTAAGGATACACCTGCAGATTCAAAAGGTTGCCCTGAAATAGAAAGCAGAGGTGTATGTCTGTTAAAGTTGGGCAGCATTGGAAAAGGGAGACTGCAGTTCAGTGCATAGACTTTGTATTAAGGCACTAGTGCGTGTGTGTGTGCACGCGTGTGCTTGGTGTGTCAGAAAGCCTGGACTGGAATGCTATGTAAAACAGGGGGAAATCAGGAATTGCCAGTTGTAACTGGGAAAGGAAAGAATCCCAAGTCAGTGATATGAAGATACCATGAGTATTTGTTTTGTTTTAAGAAACATTAAAACGTTTGATTTTGAAAAGCTGTAGTGTGGATCTGCTGTCTGTGAAGCCCTTTTGGAATTGCTAAATTGGGGTCATGGGTAGGAATAAATGGGCAGCATTGGCCTAGCACACTGCTCATCAATACAGAAAAATGGAGAAAATGTGTATATGTTACAATTACTATATTTATTACTCTAAATTTTCTCTTCAGATGAACAGCATTGCATGGGTAAAGTAGAAGAGCTTTGTGGAATACATGTATAATTCATAGGCATATATGGTTCTATAATTATCCAGATCTTGATAATGCACTCACACAATGTCTGTCTTAAAAGAGTAATGTTAATGTAGAGGCAAATGTAGACGTTACAGACTTACAAACTAATGCAGGCACTCTGAAATCCTAATGCCTAATTCACTCAAGTTTTTCTTCCATTCACATTTCCTGATATATCAAGGGAATCACAGACTAGGAGGTGTGAACTCTTGGCTTTTAAGCCAAGAATCATTGCCCTAGGTGGGACCTTCCTAGAGCGATTCCCTTGTAAGTGTTTTATTTCCTGATTACTTATTTGTTGAACCCAGGAAATTATAAGAGTTTGTGGAGTTAAAAGAACAGATGAAGAACCCTCTGCAGCAACTTCCTTTAGTTACCACTGTACCGGCTGCAATTACCGACTAACCTTCCTCCCTCAGAAAAATATGAATTTGTAAGATTAACCACTTGGTGTTTTTCTTATTTTCTTTGAGATTGTTTTCCTGATCTTGGATCCCCCAATTGTGGACAATTATATATATATTGTTGAGAGAAAATGTTTTTTCTTTTTCCTTATATTAATTTCTGTTTTTCCTTACATTTACGTGATAAATGTGAATGTAATTAAGTAAAATGATAAAATTAAAAAAAATGTCTAAAAAAAAGGTTTTTCTTCCATTCATACAAGTCATTTATCCGGACCAGCACATATCACTGGGCCACACGGTTACCCACATACTCCCTAATTCTATAAAGGGTATTTTGATGTGCGTATCTTACTTGAATAGTGAGCACCAATAATTGTCTTTTTAACAAGCTATTGGTGCTAACAGGAATCAATTAAGATGCATGCATGTAAATTTAGGTGCGTGATCAGTGCCTAAATTTACACACGACCCCAAAAATGGGAGGGGTTGGTGTGGTTTTTGGTTATACACGCAATTATTGAATAAGAGGGCTTTGCATCTGCATTCAAATTTGCACCATGTTTTCATTGGTGCAAATGGATGCTCCTAAAAAAATGTGACCCCCCCCCCCCCCCCCGGGACTTAAGCACTATTCTATAAACCGTGCCTAACTTTAGGCATGACTTATAGAATAGCACACACTGTTTTTGTTTTTTTTTTTTCTGCCAATTTTTTTCAACACATTTTATAGAATCTACCCCATAGTGAGGTTCATTCCTGTCATAGTGTGTGCAAAACTGACCCATCTGGAGAAACTGTCTTTAAGAGAAAAACATTCAACATAAAGGGTTTCTACTCGTGCTGTTCCATAAATATAATCTAAATTATTCAGTTCAGAAAATGTGAAGAAGGGAGTTATGTTGGGGCGACAGGCCAGATGCTAAAGACAAGAATCAACTTACATTGGTACCACAGAGCAAACCAAGATGACACCTCTGTGATTTAGCATTTTTCAGAACCATTATGAACCGTCAAATTATAATGCTATGTCACCTTCTGATCACCCATCCATTTCTCCCTGTTTGTCATCCCACCCTCCCCCCAGACTGCTATTGGAATGCTTTTATGTTCCACTTATGTACTCTGATATTGTCATTTTTTCTGCTCATACGGTCCTAACATAGTAACATAGTAAATGGCAGCTAACCTGAGGAAAAAGATTCTGGCATATAAAAGCTAGTCAAAAAATGTATTGTTAGTCCAATAAAAAGATATAGAGGGGCATTTTCGATATGATGTCTAAGTTCGACTTTGGACGTTTCGCTCAAAACGTCTAGAATCCAAGTAGCGAATATAGTGATTTTCAAAACAGCAAAACGTCTATTTTTTTTTTTAATGCCCACTTGCTAGAGGTTTTTGTGCTCTGTACACTTATCTTTTTAGTCCATTTTTGGAAAAAAAAAGTGTCAAGTGAAAAACACACAAACTCAAGCCATTGGGATATAGGAGGCGCCAGCTTTTTTTTAGTAGACTGGCCACACAGACATAAGCGGTAGGGCACCCTAGGGGGCACTGCAGTGGACTTCACATAAAACCTCCCAGGTACACATCTCACCCTTGCCCCCTTATACTGTATGGTGAGCCCTCCAAAACCACCATAACCTTACTGTACCCAACTATACACCACTACAATAGACCTTATTTTATTTGTTACACTTGCACCCCGCACTTTCCCACTCATAGCAGGTTCAATGCGGCTTACATAGTAATAGGAATACAAAGTATAGTCAGAGAAAACAGGCTATGCTTAGCAGAGTAATGGGGAAGTGTAGATAGGTAATATAAGGGAGAGGGATTAGAGGAGGTAGGAAGAGGTGCTAGTATTAGGCTAGATTGAGATAATCAAGGGAAAGGGTCAGGGTGAACATAGGGAAATTGGAGGAGGCGTGGTCCGAGTCATTGCCGTTGTCGCAGGATCAGGTGATGTTGTAAGGTTATGGTTGTAAGGGTCACCTCTATGTGTGGATACAGCAGGTTTTTGGTGGGTTTTGGGGGGGGGGGCTCACACTTTCTATCACAAGTGTAACAATTAGAGTGAACTATGGGCCTGGGTCCCCTTCTCCACAGTGCACTGCACCAACTAATCCTAGGCTAATCCTAGGACCAGCTTGCTGCTCTAATAGGACCGGCCATAACAGCTGAAGCTGTCATAGATGCTGGTATGTACTGTTTCTTTTACACCTTTGGGGGATGGGAGGGCGTCAGTGACCACTGGAGGAGTAAGTGGGGTCATTTCTTTATTCCTCCAATGGTCATTTACATTTTATATTCTGTACTAGCCGTTGAGCCCGTAAAAACGGGCTGGTATTGGGGTTTTCCTTCCTTCCTTCTTCTCCCCCCCCCCCCAGAGTCGCCGCCGCCGCCGCCATCCCTCCACCCGGCCCGGGCCCTCTCTCTCTCCGCTACTAAACTTACACATCCATTCGCCGGAACGCAGCACGCACATCAGCTGAGCTGCCGTCGGCCCTTCCTTCTCTGCCTGTGTCCCGCCCTCCTGTGACGTAACGTCAGCAAGGGCGGGACACAGGCAGGGAAGGAAGGCCGACGGCAGCTCAGCTGATGTGCGTGCTGCGTTCCGGCGAATGGATGTGTAAGTTTAGTAGCGGAGAGAGAGCCCGGGCCGGGTGTGTGTGTGTGTGTGGGGGGGGGGGGGGGGTAACGGTAGCGGCGATCTCGGGTGGGGAGGGAGCGGTATCAACCTCGGCGGCACAGTTTCCCTCTCTGTCCCGCCCTCGTCATCACGTATTGATGCGGGGGCGGGACAGAGAGGGAAGTCTCTACTGCGCATTTTCGAGTGAGTCGGTCACTCGCCGTTTATATGTTTGATGATGATGTATTCACCAGATTTTATTGAGTTGAATGAGTTTAATATAATTTACCGTTTTTACTAACATTTATGTTTATTATTTAACAGTTTTTGTGAACTCCTGTCGCAGCCCTTGCATGGGTAAATCATGGCCGTGTCTAAAGTTTTATGCTGCTTGTGATGAATAAATTTTACTAAAGACTTTTCTGCGTGATCTGCCCTTTTTTATACCACCATAAAGGTGAAAAGGGACAGACTCAGGAGCAACTTTCTTCATGGAATGATCGCCTAGTGTTGGTGGTGGAGAAGAAGACGACTATCTGAATTCAAGAAAGCTTGGGACACTTATGTAGGATCTGTAAGGGAGTGAAAGGGAGCATATATGGCATGGATGAGCAGACTGGATAAGCAATATGGTCTTTATCTGCCTTTAGTTTTCTCTCTTTCTGTATTTTTACCCGACTTCTCATTTGTGCTGGTTCCAGCAGTGTCACATGATGCCATCAAATGCATTGTGGGAGTTTGAAGTCCGTTGGGTACTGAGGGGTCGATGTAATAAGCTTCACAATTCTTTTGCTCAACAGGTTACTCCTGATTTTCCTATGCTTATCCTTTTCCTGATTTAGTAAGGTTTTTAGCAAGAAAAAAAATCAGAAGTTAAACCCCCATGTTAGGTAGAAGGCGTGATGGTCTCTGGCACTGCCTTCTTGCAAAATGGCAGCACCTGACCCCAAACTGGGTGGAGGTGGGAGACGATCTGACTCCACTGAATAAGAAGTAAAGAGCGCAGAGGGAGAATACTGGAGTCCTCAGTTAAGGGGAATACCAGTAAAAAGTGAAGAGGAGCTTTTCTATAACCAATAATACAGGGGAAAGAGCAAGGTGAACGCTAATGTTTTGCTGTTTTATAATTTACCTGGTCAATATTCAGCCAGCAGCTGAGAGTATTTATTTTAACTCTGACCATTACAGATGGAATTAGGTCCTCATATTCAGTGCTAAGCAATGTCTGGCTACCAGCATTAAATATTTGGGGCTGACCAGACTGCGTCATACCACCGTGACTCATGCAGGTCCTGGCCAATATTCAATCGGAATCCACATAAAGCATTTATGCAACATAAGGGGATACGCTATGGCCTTTTCACCCAACCTCCCAAAGAAAAGTGGCTTCTCTCCCTCCCCCTGACCAACAAGGACCCCCTCAGTAGTCCCTCAAAGTCCTAGTAGGCCTTCCTGGGTCTACTATTCTAGACCCTGGTGGTCAAGTGATCTTTAGAACAGGAATGATGCCCAGACCAGCTCCATGGTCAAAATGGCTGCGACAGACTGTAGTAGCAGTCTCATGGTACTGCATGTTTATTTCTTCATATTTGTTTTGATTGCTAAAGTCTTGGTAAACATTATTGGTTCAGAACTTAACGATTGGACTGAGAGTTTGTGGAGGTGGAAGTAGGTGTCAGCGTGAATGGTCCCAGGGGCCAGTGGCCTCCCAGTCTTAGCTCATCCTGTTCCAGAACCCTATAAACCCAAGGGTCATAGACTTACATAGACAGTGCTACCTCCCATGAAGTGAGAACCCAGAGTCTGACCACAGAGTGAGCTACAGACCCCAGAGACTACATGTTTGTGGAAGCTGGGCAGGGAGGCACAGGTCCTCATTTTTATGTGTACCAAGTTCATGAACGTTTTGGAGTACAGAGAGCAAAAATAATAAAATGGAGCTATGGCATTTCTGATTCAGAAATACAGTTTTATAGGGGGTCTGGCACGAGCGCGAATTAAGATGGCCGCATAGAGATTAAGCTCCGCTTCCCGACATACTTTTATTTTATTGTCATAACATCAATTCGTAAAACTTTGGTGAGAAACTTTCCTTATGGCTTCCACAAGACCTCAAAAAGAAGTTGCGATAGGGCTTAAGTGATCAAAACTGGAGCCACCTTCTCCGGGTAAAAATAAAAATGATAACCGAGAAGAGGTTTCTCTTCAGAATATGCTGGCGGAACTACTTCAAATTAAAGACTTAATTAAGGACAATGCTGAAACACTATCAGAGCTCAAAGAAGAAATTCTTAATTTAAAACAGCAGCAGTTGTCTCATTCTTCCTGTATTGAGCAGAGTCTCGTTTAATTGTACACAACGTTCAACTGTCAGAAGTTCCTAAGCTAATCAGGAAGCTACAACGGCTAGACAGAGAATTAGAAGATCTTAACAATAGGTCTAGGAGGAATAATATTAAAATACTGGGATTGCCTGAAAAGTGTGAAGGTCAAGATTTACTTCAGTTTATTTCTACATGGATCCCAAAGGTGCTTCACACTTCTTTCACACCACCATTGGAGTTTGAAAGAATTCACAGGACACCATCGTTTATTATACAAGGAGCAAAGAAACCGAGACCAATAGTGGCAAGATTACTAAGGTATCAGCATGCACTACAGATACTACAACTAGCAAAAGCTAAACCTCCTCTGAAATTTGAAGGCCACTGTGTTATTATTTATTTATAACATTTGTATCCCACATTTTCTCACCTATTTGCAGGCTTAATGTGCCTTACATAATTCCGCAAGTGGTGATTACCAGTTCCGGATAGGAGAAATACATAGTTGGGGCAAAGGGACAGATTAGGTTAGGTTACAAGAGGAAAGTTTGTCCTATGATAAGAGCTAAAGGTAATAGGTTAAATTTCATTCATGACAAAGAAAGCTTGAACAATTAGGATCATTAAACTGGAAATCAAGATAATTAGCAAAAGCAGTTGAGTACATGTTGTATAGTTGCGTTTTGTTAATTTGAATTTATGATGAGTTGTTATTGTATGCTTTCTTAAATAAATACGTTTTCAATAGTTTATGGAAGGTCACTATGTCGTGTGTTATTTTTATGGATTTTGGTAATTCATTCCAAATTTGCGTGCATATGTAAGAGCAGCTGGATGCATATGTTAATTTATATTTCAGTCTCTTACAGTTTGGGTAGTGGAAATTCAGGAATGTTCGTGATGAGCTGGTAGAGTTCCTGGTTGGTAGGTCAATAAGGTCTGACATATATCCTGGAGCCTCACCATGGATTATCTTATGAACCAGGGTGCAAACCTTAAAAGAGATCCGTTCTTTTAAAGGGAGCCAGTGTAGTTTTTCTCGTAAGGGACTAGCATTTTCATATTTCATTTTGCCAAATATGAGTCTGGCTGCCGTGTTCTGTGCAGTTTGAAGTTTTTAAATAATTTGTTCTTTGCACCCAGCATAGATGGCATTACAGTAGTCTAGCTGGCATAATACTAATGATTGCACCAGTCTGTACAATGCTTCTCTTGGGAAGAAAGGCTTAATTCTTTTAAGTTTGCACATGGAATGGCTGATTTTCATAAAAATACTATTAACATAGTAGATGACGGCAGAAAAAGACCTGCACGGTGCATCCAGTCTGCCCAACAAGATAAACTCATATGTGCTACTTTTTGTGTATACCTTACCTTGATTTGTACCTGTCCTTTTCAGGGCACAGACCGTATAAGTCTGCCCAGCACTATCCCCGCCTCCCACCACCAGCTCTGGCACAGACCGTAGAAGTCTGCCCAGCACTATCCCCGCCTCCCAACCACCAGCCCCGCCTCCCACCACCGGCTCTGGCACAGACTGTGTAAGTCTGCCCAGCACTATCCCCGCCTCCCACCACCAGCTCTGGCACAGACCGTAGAAGTCTGCCCAGCACTATCCCCGCCTCCCAACCACCAGCCCCGCCTCCCACCACCGGCTCTGGCACAGACCGTAGAAGTCTGCCCAGCACTATCCCTGCCTCCCAACCACCAGCCCCGCCTCCCACCACCGGCTCTGGCACAGACCGTATAAGTCTGCCCAGCACCATCCCCGCCTTTATTTTATTTATTAAAATGTATTTACTGCATTTCTTGAAGGAATTCCCTCAAGGCGGTGCACAATAAGAATAAACCAAACACGAGCAACAGACAACTTGACAGAAGGAAAAGGTTCTTAGCTATTCGTGCACATCTAAAAAGTATTGGAACCAGATATGGTTTATTTTTTCCAGCAACTATGAAAATAACAATGAATAATGTCACCAAATCATTTGAAGATCCTGAGGCTCTAATAGAATATTTAGATCAACAAGGTTTTGCTGCAACGGATATCTCTACAAGGAAATCTGCTTCTGCTTCATGATCTCTCATTAATTTAAGTTAATATTTAAGTTTATTATAGTGAATTGATGTCAGAATCTCCTATGTTATTTAGATTAGCATTATTACTGTATCATTTTACCTTAATGGGAAGTTGCTTCTTTTTGGCTGTAGGTTCGGCTTGTGTTCACACTTATGAAGCTGTTTTTATTATGTGGTTAACTGCTTATCCAGCTGTTGTTTTTGTTATTGTTTACATGCAGTTTTTGTCAATTTTTGAAAGGCTGACGCAACTTCCTATTTCCGCAAGGGCGGGACAGACAGCACGAGAGAAGGCCCGACGGTCCACATTTCTTTTACGTGCAGGGCAGGCGCGAGGGGCTGCACCTCGCCTCGGATTCCGACATTCTTTTTAAAGGTAGGGTGCGGGAGCTGGTCGGGGGGGGAGGGGGGGTGTCGATGCGCCGAGGGGGGGGGGGGATGTCATCGTGCTGCACCCGGGGGGGGGGGGGTGCAACGGCGAACCGCCCCGCCCCAGGTGGCAGCCCCCCCTGCTATGCCACTGGCGCTGCATATGTCTAGTAGCACTATAGAAATAAGTAGTAGTATACACTAGCTCCTTGCTGTCCTGGAATCCTATTGAGTGTAGCAATTGGAGTTGAGAATTAAAGGCTTGAAATAAATGGCTTCATGAATAGAGTCAAGAATTGTATGCCCTGTGTGTCTCTAAGGTTGGTCATCCCACTGCAAATGAAGTTATCAAAAAATAGGTTTTAGGTTGCTTTCTTGTATTGTGCATTTTATTTTGTTATTGTTGAATTCAGTTTCAATGCTGCAGCCATAATAAAACCATTATATTGTTGTTGTTTAAAAAAAAGCCTTAATTTCAGTGACTGCTTAACTAGTGAACGTGCCCATATAAAGTTCATCTTCTCAGCGTAACAATTCTTTATGTATTTGCTGTGCTTGCAACCTTTTCAGGTATGAAAATTCCATGGAGGTCCAGGTGCATGTCCGCTTCGACTGAGGCACGGGCGACCTCTGTAAATGTCTTACCATCTAGCATGAGTAGAAAGGGGGCTTTCGTAGGGTCAGAAGTCACAACAGTTGACAAAACTAGACCTGAAATTGAGATACCGATATTAGAAGCGTGCTCAGTCTTCCAAGTTTCATTTGCTATATAGTGTATCTATTTTTTTTTTACTTTATTGTTATTGTTTTCGAAAGGCTTAAGCCCGTAACATCACACCCTTTGTCAGCAGTAACTGCTGTTCTCAATAATGCATGTCCAGTGTTCAGACAGATTGTGAAAATAATGCAAAACATACTAAAAACTTTTAAATGGATTTTGACCTGTAGTGTCCAGTATGTAAAAGGGAAGGGAAGGGAAATGGGACTTGATATACCGCCTTTCTGAGGTTTTTGCAACTACATTCAAAGCGGTTTACATATATTCAGGTACTTATTTTGTACCAGGGGCAATGGAGGGTTAAGTGACTTGCCCAGAGTCACAAGGAGCTGCCTGTGCCAGGAATTAAACTCAGTTCTTCAGTTCACCAGGACCAAAGTCCACCACCCTAACCACTAGGCCACTCCTCCACTGTTGCTACTATTTGAGATTCTACATGGAATGTTGCTATTCCACTAGCAACGTTCCATGTAGAAGTCGGCCCTTGCAGATCACCAATGTGGCCACGCAGGCTTCTGCTTCTGTGAGTCTGACGTCCTGCACGTAAGTGCAGGACGTCAGACTCACAGAAACAGAAGCCTGCGCAGCCTTCTACATGGAATGTTGCTAGTGGAATAGCAACATTCCATGTAGAATCTCCAATAGCAGCAACATTCCATGTAGAATCTCCAATAGCAGCAACATTCCATCTAGAATCTCCAATAGTAGCAACATTCCATGTAGAATCTCAAATAGGGAAATGGGACTTGATATACCACCTTTCTGAGGTTTTTTGCAACTACATTCAAAGCGGTTTACATATATTCAGGTACTTATTTTGTACCTGGGGCAATGGAGGGTTAAGTGACTTGCCCAGAGTCACAAGGAGCTGCGATGGGAATTGAACTCAGTTCCCCAGGATCAAAGTCCACTGCACTAACCACTAGGCTAAAAGGAAGTGTCCGGTGGCAGTAGCTGCTACACAGATAAATCCTGCTGACCATGGACATCCTCAGATTTAAATTTTTTTTTTTTTTACATTTTTGTATCAATCAATTTTTATTAAAGCATAAAACCACTTCAACACAGAAAAGCACAATAACAATGTTTTCAACATCATAACACTTATGTACTACCTCCCTGCTTGTGAACAAATGTGCCTAAATTAACCCCTCTCCCACATAACCTCCCCCCACTCCTCCTAGCCTAAATTCCACTGAATATGAGTGCCCACTGTTGGATCTTCAGCAAGAACTTCAGTCATCAGATTTTTAATGGGATTATCCAGATAACGTCATGAACATCACCACAATCTGGCCACGGCTGTTTCCAGATATCACTAGGCGGTCCGATGGTGATATTCATTGCATTAATCAGATAACTGGTTAAAGTTGGGACTGCAAACTGTTTGGGTAGGTATCTAAATGCCACTGATATCTGGATCCTGGTGGCGGTCAGTGCTGAATCTGGATGTTCAGGGCAATAACTGCCACTGAATATCCAAATTGAATTCAGCCATGGTGACTGGCATTTTAAAAAAACACTGATCACTTTGGCCAAATATTGGTTGTAAGTATAATGTGGGTCTGTTTGTGACACCCGCATCCCTCACTCTTATATCTGAATCCAAAGATCTGTATCTGACTTCAAGAAAGCTTGGGATCTCTTAAGGGAGCGGAAGGAACGGTAGATGGCATGGATAGGCCATGTGGTCTCTATCTGTCTTCATTTTTCTGTGTTGTAGATCCTGCTGTACTTGTCAATCTGTGTTAGATGAACTGAAACTACCTATACACCTGCAATGTTTCTCACCTTCATCTTCCTCTGTGGCATTAGGACTTGGAACAAAAAAAGGCTCTGCAGGCCAGCAGTGCTCCTCCGTCCATCTGAGTTTTTCTCCTGTGTGAATATTGAACTTCACAATCTGAAAAATCAGGACGCAAGGAAGACATTTAGAGCCCAAGCTGAGATGTTATCACTTATTTCCACTTCCAAGTTATGGCCACACACACTAAGTTATTGCAGTGGTGTTTCCACTTTAAAATGTCCAGTGAGTGTAGCCCCTGGATCCCATTTCTGAGACCAGCTTAATTGCCCACTCAAAAATAGTCAGTTTCCAGAATAGCTCCTGCCTTCATACAAATTAGGAAGAGTTTTCCTCCAACCCTACCGATCCAATTTAAATGCCTGTACCCTGCAACACAACGAAACCAAAGCTCGTAATGGATATATAATAACTCTTCCTCTCTACGATTCCCTAATGTGTCTGTACACACGAACCTTATTCTACCACAACTGTATTTGTTCATACCGGAATTGGCAAACACCTTTACGGTACTATGTAAGCCACATTGAGCCTGCAAATAGGTGGGGGAAATGTGGGATACAAATGTAACAAATAAATAAAATGATCTACAGCTTAAGATAGCAGAACTAGATAGACTTCAGGTGGCTGATATTGAGACCGCGAGAGTTAGAGAGGCTACTCTAGCAGTTGACGCTGAACCTGGATATTCAAGACCGGGCCATTGCCAGTGACTGGCATTGAAGATCCAGCTTATTTTGAGTGGTTTAAAGATAACCAGCTAAGTCAATATTCAGACTTCGCCGTTTATCTTTCAACCGGCCAAAGATCTCTACACGCTTTCATGTGGCAAAATACAACTGCTAAACCGGGTTTAAAAATCAGTGGATAGACGATTATATCAGGAGAGGGAGAGGAAGACCAAGGATGGTCAAAACAGGAAGCAGGTGCTGTCAAAAGCAAGTTGAAAAAGCAAGATTTTTATAGCAGTTTTGAATTTGGGTAATGATATTTCTGCCCAAATGGGCAAAGGGTCATTCCATGTCAAGTGGTCTGGTGGTCCCTGCGCAACCATCACAGATTTCAATGACATTTTCTGTGAACATTCATACATGTCCCCAATGAACATTGGTAAAGTTTTACGTTCGCCTATGCAATACTTGCTGAGACATAGTAATCTGTTTGACCCCATACTGCAGTCTTCGCGCAGGGACCACCAGACCACTTGACAAGTTCCAAGTATGAGGAGCAGTGAAAAAAAAGGCCTGATTTTCTGGTTGATACTATTACTACTTATCATTTCTATAGTGCTACTAGATGTGAAGTATAGTAGGAAGGAGTAGCCTAATCGTTAGAGCATCCTGCTGAGAACCAAGGCATAGAGCTAGAGGTTACCTATTGAAATCCCCCTGCAGTTGTTTGTAATTTTTTTTTTTTTTTGCGAGCCCTCCAGGTACAGGAAAATACCTACTGTATCTTCCCTTACTCCATTCAGTGGAGAACTGCTCAATCTGAGCACCTTTCTTACACCTTGATGTGCCATGTTTAACTATGGATTTCCCTTTCCCTTCTGCAATCGGAGTTGGATGTCCATCTTTTGGCCCCTCCCTAGTCCTGCCCAAAACACACCCCTTGCCATATGGATGTACTGCAGTTTTAGAGATCCATATTTTGGCTTTCTCAAATTGGGCTTTGGACGTCTAAGTGCCGGTTTTCAGATATCCAAAACATAAATAGAGCTAAGATAAACACCTATACATGTCTGATTTAATAGACCTACCACCCAGAAACGCAAAAAGATCTTCCCGAACCTTCCTCAATCTCCATTTCCCCAAGTGCAAAGGAATAAAATACAAAGCATTGCACGGATCGACCTTCGCATACATGAGCACACAAGTCTGGAATACACTACCACGCAATCTGAAAACGATCTATAAACTGACCGACTTCCGCAAACTACTGAAAACCTATCTGTTTGAGAAAATCTACGGCAAGAATCAAAACACATGAAGTCCATACAAACCAATAGATACGCACCAAAACACTCTATCCTGAACTCTCTTCTCCCGTATCCTCACCACCCTTAAAACCCTACCCACAAATAAAAATGTTAGACCTTTATGTTCCCTCGATATTGTTTGTCCCCCTCTCAATTCACCACTGTTATCCTCTGATGTTCTATTCCCAAATGATATCCTGTATTTACTCTGTCTTCTATAACTCATAACGTAATCCATAATCGTACTGTAACCAATTGTACTTCCATCATTCTCAAAGGATTGTAAGCCACACTGAGCCCGCAAATAGGTGGGAAAATGTGGGCTACAAATGCAAATAAATAAATAAAATAAATAAATAAATATACCTCCGTTGGAACAGGCCTCCACTGTACGCCGGCTGCGTAGATGTAGCTGTATTTCTTGCCGTTGTAATCATAGTTTATTCGAGGTAGCTCAATTCCTATAAAGTGAAAAAAAAAAAAAGACACCAATAACGTGAACCAACTGGTCCCTATATCCGGCCCCTCCAAATGACGCACAGATTACGATTTACAATAAATTAGTACTCTAACCGATGAAACCGATACTTCCTCTGTGTACGTCCATGTGCTGCACAAGCCAGCATGTTTGAAAATATAAACGAGATCAAATAAAAATGCTACCAACAGCAAAGAACGACAATGTGGATGCAGCAGCTGATTTGTTGGCTTTGTTTTGGGTGTACGGGGATGACGGCTGCGCGGGGGAGGTGGGGCTGAGCCAGCTTCAACTTTTTGACGTCATGCCGTCTCCTGTTCTCAATCTAGCCTCCTTGGTCCAAGCTCAGACTTGAGGATTTTGCTCGGTTCTCATGGATTTAAAAGGAGGTTTCTGGAAACAAGACATTGCTCCTGGAAACTTGATGAGAGCCTGAGGTTACCATGTGGCTCCAGAAAAAGGAGGACACATTGATCCAGTCCAGGGTTTGCTTCCATTGAAAGCAATGGAAGTAAAACCCAGACTGGCTCATTCTGTCCTCCTTTTTCTGGAGCCATATGGTGACCCAGGAGACCCATGTCTCAACCTAGTGACCTTACTGAAACTGGTATTCTAACCTGGACCAGATTGATGATGAGTATCGTGATGCACTGAACTTGCTTTCCCCTATTGGACTAGATTGCTGAGAAGTATCTGTGCTCCCAACTTTAAGGGAGCCTGTGCACTACTACAAGGTGAAATGACAGCTCATTAACTAATTACTTTATGCACAGGTCTGGGATCTGCCCCCAAATTTGCATGCCAAACTTTGGGTGCCATTTATAGATTTCTCTCCTATATGCTTATCAGGTTCAGCACAGATTCAAACACTCAACTTCTCAAAGGTGTGCTGAACTTGATAAGCATATAGGAGAGAAATCTATAAATGGCACCCAAAGTTTGGCATGCAAATTTGGGGGCAGATCCCAGACATGTGCATAAACTAATTAGTTAATGAGCTGTCATTTACACACCCAGCTGCCATTAGTTGCATGCCAGCAGTTACACCAGGTTTCAGCAGGCATAAGTGGCATGCCCTCAGGCACGAGATTCACACTAAACTAGTATTCTGTAAAGTGTAGTATGCCAAGGACGCCGAGAGACTGAGTCGGGCCTAGGGCAAGGCTACCGCCGGGCCCCTCCAGGATCATCACAGCCGCTGGCCCCCCACAGGATCGTTGCTGCTGCCACTGCCCCCCCCCAGGATCCGCCACCCCAACTTCTCCGATCGCTGCTGCCGCCTGCCTGCGGTAACTGTTAGGAACCATGGCTGGCAGGGATCCCAAGGCCCCGCCAGCAAAAGAGTTCATCCTCCAGTGTTGCTCTTCTTCCTTGTGCCGCATGGCCTTCCCCTGCGGCTGCTTTTTCTCTCAGGTCTTGCATGTATGGCCTGAGGGGAAAAGCAGCCTGCAGGGAAAGGCAATGCGGCAGACTGTGAAGAAGAGCAGCTTGCTGTGTCTGTTCCTCCAGGTCCTCGCCAGCCTCAAAGGAGGGGGGGGCCCAGCGCCAGAGTTTTGTCTCTTCTGCTCCTGTCGGGACTCGATCACTTGGGTCCCGTCAGGAGCAGGAGAGAGAGAGAGACTCCGGCACCGGGGAATTTTGCCACCCCTACCACCCCGTGCAGGTCTTTTTCTGCCGTCATCTACTATGTTACCCCCTCTCGCTGGCCCTGCTCCATGCTGAATGCCCTCTGCAGCATATTAATTTAGCCTGGATCTTCCCAGCACCATTTATAGAATTTCCCCCATACTTACCTGGATGGGACCTGACCTGTTTGAGGTATTTGGAATAACCGCAGAGGACAGTAAACCAGTTGCGGTTTCGAGCTTAGAGGGAGCTTGTGTTATGTGTTCTTGTGATTTACTGAAGATAATGTGAACCCACTGTGTAAAAAAAACCTCTGCTTTGAATCCTGAAATCCTCTTTTGTGTCAGTTTCCAGTCTCTGCTCCATTTCTCCAAGTGGCTCCTGCTGGCATCAGTCCCCTATCTGTGGGTAACCTAGGGATAGCAACCTGATCCAGTGGGAAGGAGGAGGGTTGAAGAGGAGCTGATTTGGGGAATTTCTTTGCTTATTTACTTAGGGGCCCTTTTAGAAAGGTACACTGAAAAATGGCCTGCGGTAGTAGACGCCCGTTTTGGGTGTGCACAGAATCATTTTTCAGCGCACCTGTAAAAAAAAATGCCTTTTTAAAATTTTTGCCAAAAATGGACACGCGGCAAAATGAAAATTGCTGCACATCCATTTTGGGTCTGAGACCTTACCGCCAGCCATTGACCTAGCGGTAAGGTCTCACGCGGTAACTGGGCAGTAATAGTCTACGCACATAGAATGACGATTACCGTCCATGCACCAGAAAATAAAAATATTTTCCTGCGCGCCTATCGGACGTGCATCAAAAATGAAATTACCGAAAGGGCCACGCGGGAGCTGGGTGGTAACTCAAAATTGACGGGCGTTGGGCGCGCATAGGCGCCTGCACAGCTTCGTAAAACGGCCCCACAAAGAGGTAGAAAACTGCAGGCAGAATCCAAAACTGGACTTAACAGGTCTTTATGTGTTATGTTAGTATGATCCAGTGCGTTTTTTCTAGTGAAAAAGGTGCCGGTACTCAAATGCAAGGCCACCCTTCAGGGGTGGGGTGATCACTGAGGGACCCTCCCCACAATAGCTAGGCCCCCTGCAACCAGTCACAGAATCTGTGACAAGGCAGAATTGGTGTGTAGAGTCTGAGATCTTTCATTAAAACTTGGGGACTGTGGGTCAATTTTAGTAGACAATAGAAAAGGTACCGGTACTCAGTACCCCAAGTACCCCCTCAAAAAAAGCCCTGGTATGATCTGATTCATATTGAAACCCTGTGCTGTACAGGATGTTTGCATGTATAAAGAAGAGACTTACCTGATCTGCCTGTCTGTGTTTGCATTTTCACTCTTACCTTCACATAATACTTCCGGAATACAGTAAACGACGCCTTCTTTTTCCTTGACCGCCTTTGCAGTTACTAGTGGAAGTCTAACTAAGTTCACACCAACTTCTGCATTCTAACAAATAAGACACGGAAGCAGTTAAACTCTTCAAAGTTGATGCTCTTTAGTCTCGCATTGCATTTTTCTGAAATTTTATTTTCATCCTTACGATCTGTGCTGCTCCCGTCACAGCCCTTTCCCTGTCTGACACCCCTGAAATTCCTTTCCTGCTATAATATACTGAAATATTATTTGCTAGGGGAATTATTTATTTTGTAAATTTGATATACCCCCCTTCTAGGTTAAAAAAGACAAAGCAAAATGGTTTACAATAATGGTCCAGCTCAAACATCAATTAAAAATATAAACAACACATAAAATACAAAAACACAACAAAACCACATATGGGTAACGCAAGTACTACATATATCTTTAAAGAAAAAGAGAATGCAAAGGTTTTTTTTTTTTCTCTTCTTGTCAAGTTGTTGAGGCTGAACTAGGGATTTAGGATTCATTTGAGCCTTTAATAGTTTGGCGAACAATTTGAAGAACTAATTTGGACTTTATATATGTTCGAAACAGTGTATATGAAGATCTGTCGTGGAGAGTGGCAGTTTGCACACTTCTATATGTTTCTCAAATGGCAAAGCAAGCTACGACTGTGGAAGATTTTGAACATGTGATAGTTTTTTTTTTCGGGTGGCAGTTTCATTAATAGTGGACCTTGCAATACTGTCTCCTGAATGATAATCAGTACCAGCATAAGATAAGTAAAAAAAAAAAAGTCATTTATTTGTGCAATGGTTTACCATTGAGCTAAGATGAAACATTAGTTAAGGTCTTTTATGTTCAATAAATATTGCACTGTGCTGGACTCACATATTTAAGATTTTCAATCAGAAATATGCAGGAGGTGCGATGATTGTAAGGCGTAAGCTCGTCATCTGCTGGGTATGCTTGACTTCTGAGCACCAACATCAAAAACATGTTTAAAAATTTGAAATTTAGGAATTAAAAAAGTTAAAATGTTTTCATCAGTTCAAGTCTCTTTGATAGATGAAGTGATGAGCTAGTGAAATTCTAATCTAAAGGTCTTTAGCACCTAAATTCAATATATGGTGCTCAAAATAATGTGTGCAATTTAACTGAATGAGTCATTTGGCACCAGGGGCGTAGCAAGACCTCGGCGGGAGAGGGGTCCAGAGCCCAATGTGTGGGGGGGCACATTTTAGCACACCTCCCCCACCGCTTCTGACCCCCCCCCGCTGCCGCCGCTGCAAGGTACCTTTGCTGGTGGGGGTCCCTAATCCCCGCCAGCTGAAGCGTTTATCTGTCCCGCACTGGTCCCGTACTTACTTCCTCTCCTGTTTTCAGCATGCCAAGCACTGCACGCTCCTGTTAATGAAACTGAGCATGCGCAAGCATGCTCAGTTTCATTAAAACGAGAGCATGCATGGCGCGACTGGAAACAGGAGATGAGGCACGTGCGAGACCAGCGCGGGACAGATAAACGCTTCAGCTGGCGGGGTTTGGTGTCGGGGACCCCCACCAGCTGAGCTGGGGGCACCAGAGCCAATTTGGGGGGGCCCAGGCCCCCCACAGCTACGCCACTGATTAGCACCAATAATTGGGCGCTAACAATTATTGGCGCTAATTGGCAACAATTTTAATTTACACAGGTATTTTTCTAGTTGATAGTCTATAAAGATGCGTGCATAAATTCTTAGCACACGGATCTGAAAATGGGGCATGGACATGAAAAGAGAATGGGCCAGTCAGAGGCATTCCTAGAATTTGTGCGCAGTGTTATAGAATACGGCGGATCCGCATCTAATGTAGGTGCAAGGATTTAGACCAGGTTTCAGTTGGTGTAAATCCTTGTGCCCAAAATGAAGTGCGGATCCCGGCGCTATGCGCCATTCTATAAATGGCGCCCAACTTACAGCACCATTTATGGAATAACACTTAGTGCGTTTTTTTTCATTGCCCAAATTTGGATGCAATTTACTGAATTTAGCCCTAAATCATTTTTTTAAGTGCTCTAATCTTGTTTCAGTTTGTAAGGAATTAGTTATAACTGTGTACAAATGGTGCACTCTGAAAATGCTGTAATAAAGTGTTGATACTTATGTTTGAAGGACTACTAAACAGGGGCGTAGCCAGACAGCAGATTTTGGGTGGGCCTAGTCAAGAAGTGGGTGGGCACCAAGTGTTCTCCTCCCCCTCCCCCCCATGTGATGAGGCCAGTATCAGCAGCTTAGGAAGCTTAGACTGCTGAAGTGAGCAGTGTTTTCAGCACCATCAGGGGGAGGCCTTCAGCTGGCGGAGCTTGGGATCCCCACTAGCTAGCACTAAATATGTGCTGCTGTTGGGTGGGCCTGAGCCCTAAGTGGATGGGCCCAGGCCCACCCAGGCCCACCTGTGGCTACACCACTGCGTACTAAAACACAGAGAAGGAAAGAAAAACGACAGGGTTTTTTGTGGTCACCTTGTCATGCTGCAGTGGAATAACGAATCGTTGGCAGATGGGGGTGGAAGCAAAATTGCTGCTAGCGTCAAAGTCTTTTTTCAGGTTTGCTAAGTAGAACATATCGTACAAGCTGCTGTCTTTGTAGGCAATCACATCAACGATAAGATGGCCGTCCTCTTCGTAGGCATTTACATGATGAAACACAACCAAAGCATTGGTGTAGAACTTTGACAGCACGGGCTTTTTCGTTCTCTTATCCACCACATGAATCCATGTCTGAAAGATATCAAAAGAGCTGGGGGTAACCTAAGACGTAAGCTGTTCTGAAAGAGATCATTGATAACTTTTTCCACCAAGAATAACATTAACAATGGAATATAGGTTTGGATTATAGCCTCTGATTTTTCTACCTCTCCCCACCCCCAACCTTGTCACTCATTCCCAGGGCATTTTTGAGGGGGTACTTGGGGGTACTGAGTACCGGCACCTTTTCCATTGTCTGTTTTAATGACAGCGCTCAGGCTCTACACACCAATTTAGTCTTGTCATAGATTCTATGACTGGTTGCAGGGGGCCTGGCTATTATGGAGTGGGTCTCTCAGTGATCACCCCACTCCTGAAGGGCGGCCTAGCAGTTGAGTACCAGCACCTTTTTTGCTAGAAAAAACACACTGCTCATTCCTTTTCCTGAAGAAATAGTGCAGGAAGTTGGCATACTGTGATGTTAAGCCTGTTTCCTAAAAAATGAAGACCATTTGCTCAAAATCTCAAATGAGTGGTTAAAGATGCAAATTTCTGGATTACTAAGGTCCGTTCTTCAGGTAACCACAGAATGCAAAGAGAGGGCAGCTCCTTTGAATCTCTTTATCTTAATAAAGGCAGCCTCTACTCAATATTTCTGTAGGCTTTATGCTACTTATTTTTATTTTAATATTAATATACACCAATTTTACTTAAATAGAAGGGAGCTCACAATCAATCTACTATATATATATGCTCAGCTTCAATTTATTTTCTTTACACCAATTTATCTCCAGGATCCCCTGACTCAGGAAGGCATAATATTTTTTTAGGATCAGTCAGATAAGCCTAGCATATATCAATAAGGGGTGTAACGTAATCCTCATCAATCCTTATAGACACTTCCTTTAGTATTTTCATTTATTTAAATATTTTTCTTTTTTCTTTTTCAACACGATTTAACACACTAGAACTAGATGTATTAAATCTAGGTTTATCATTCGTTCCAGCGGTTCCTCATGATCCATTTAGAACTAGATTGCTTTATATCGGTTTTTTAGACTGTTACAAATCAAAAAAATGTTTTCTGATCATCCTTCTACAGTGGATATTTCGATATGTAAACCGAGATCTAAATGGTACCCTAATGTTACTGATCCTGTAATTAATACGTTTTCTAAACTTGTTTTACATGACCTAGATAAATTCGAGACTGATAATGTTAAGAATAGGATCAGATATAATATGTCTAAAGTGGAGAAAGAAGCTTTGCAAAGATTAAGTAAACGCGAAGAGATTTATATCTCTCGCGCTGATAAAGGGGGTGCCATTGTCATTCAAAATATGGCGGATTATCGAAAAGAAATGGATAATCAACTGAAGAATGATAAATTCTATCGACAATTGGAAGATGATCCTACTATCGAATTAATGGAAAAGATTCAGGACTTGGTTAAACCTGCAGTACAAGTCAGTATGATAACTCAAAAAGAATCAGACTTTTTATGTATAAAAAGGCCGTCTAAGCCCTATATATATTTGTTACCGAAAATTCATAAAAATCTGGAGGTTCCTCCTGGGAGACCTATCGTTTCTACATTCCATACAGTTTTAGAACCTCTATCAAGCTTTATAGATTATTTTCTGAGAAATTCAGTGAAGAAAATAGCATCCTATGTACAAGACTCTTCGCATATGTTAAAGCTGTTGAATGATATACATCATATTTCAGATGAATCCTGGCTAGTCACACTGGATGTGACTTCCCTTTATACTAATACTAGTAAAAAAGGCCCGTTTCTGGAACGAATGAAACGGGCGCTAGCAAGGTTTTCCTGGGAGTGTGTATGTTTGAGAGAGAGAGAGAGCCAGAGTGAATGTGCGGGTGTGTGACAGAGTGAGACTGTCTGTGTGACAGTGTGTGTGTGAGAATGAGAGTGTGTGACAGGGCCCCCTCCCCTGTTCCTAATGCCCCTCACCCCGTTCCCTCCCCTCCTTTTCCTCCTCCTTCCCACACTTTGGGTTCCTTAAGGCTTTCAAAAGTCTATGTACCCCCGTGGCCCTAACGCCCAGTATCCGGATACTCCACCGCTTTCCTCCTCACCCCTCCCCCAAGATGTAATACTTTCACGTCCTTTATTTAAAAAAAAAAAAAAAAGTGTCCTATCTACCCTGTGTACAAATGCCCGGCATTCAGATTGTGTTCCTCTCGTAAATTTTCATTTCTTTCATTCATTCAGAACTTGACCCCCCCCCCCCCCCCCCCCCGAACACTTTTGGTTCCTTCAGTCTTTTAAAACTGTCCTATGTACCCTGTGTGCTAATGGCCAGCTTTGAGATTGTTTTCCTGTCCCAAATTTGCATGTCTTTCAGTCATTCACAACTCCCCCCCCCCCTTCTCCAGTTTAACACTTTAGTTTCCTTCAGTCTTTTAAAATTCTTCTATCTACCCTGTGTCCTAATGGCCAGCATTCAGATTGTTTTCCTTTCCCAAATGTTCATGTCTTTCAGTGGTTCAGAACTTCCCCCCCTCCCCCCATTTAACACGTTCGGTTCCTTCGGTCTTTTAAAACTCTCCTATCAACCCTGTGTCCTAATGGCCAGCACTCAGATTGTTTTGCTTTGCCAAATTGTCTGTCACTGAGGTCAGTGCGTGCCTGCCTAGCAGACCACTTCTGGCAGGCACGGTCCCAGGCACATCCTGTTGGAGGTGAGAATTATTATATAAGATACCTCAGGAATCAGCGCTATCTGTAATTGAAACGGTCCTGGAAGAACGGGTCCCATCCCCACGTATCTCTACGCCTTTTCTGATGGAGTTAGCCAAATTAGTGATAACATCGAACTATTTTTGGTATAATAATGGATATTTTAAACAAATCCATGGTGTGGCTATGGGACCTACGTTAGCTCCTTCTATAGCCAATTTATATATGAATAAATTTGAAACATCTGAGTTTTTTACATCATACATCCCGGTTTGGAAAAGATTCTTAGATGATATATTTTTTATTTGGCGTGGGACACAGGATGACCTTCATGAATTAATCGGTTGGATTAATTCAATTAATGAAAATCTTAAATTTACAGCGACATTTAATCAATTATATATAGATTTTCTTGATATCCATATGATGAAACAATGTGAAGAATTAATTACAACTATCCACTGTAAACCGACAGATCGTAATAATTATCTTCACTATACTAGTTTCCATCCACTTCATTTGAAAAATAATCTACCTATAAGTCAGTTTTTACACCTAAGAAGACTCTGTTCATCAATAGAAGACTTTAAATATCATTCAAAGAATCTTACTAATAAATTTCTTATGCGTGGATATCCAGCTAAGATTATACTTAAAGCATATTTGAGAGCGCGCTTTGCACAATGTGAACTTTTCTTGGATTATAAGAATAATGAAGAACAGAATCGCCTGGTTTGTATTCTACCATATTCATCTATGACTAGATATATTGTACAGATTATTATGGCACACTGGCATGTGATCCAGTTGGATGGACTCTTTGGGGAGAAACCTATTATTGCCTTTACAAGATCCAAGAATATTGGTGAAAGTTTGTCTTGGAAAAGATTATATAGAGATAAGAGAAGCGTATCTACAGTAAGCCATAATATATGTGAACATTGTCAATGGTGTAATACTTCTATAACAGGACCTGATTGGATTGATCCGCAATCAGGCAGAAAAATATCATCTAGATTTGAATCAGATTGCAATACCAAGATGATCATTTATGCCATTCAATGTCCTTGTAAAAAGATCTATATTGGACGGAGTATGAGAGCTATAAAAACTAGACTCACGGAACATAAATCAAGGATTCTTAATAGTAAGTTTGAAGCACCTATAGTACAACATTGGGTAGATCACCAACATTCTGTACAGGATTTACAATGGCGTGTGATTGATCACGTAAAAGAAGGGTGGGAGGGTGGAGATATTGACAGCTTGCTTAATTTTAAAGAGCAATATTGGATATTTTCTCTTAATACGATAGAACCTTATGGGTTAAATCTTGAAATAGAATGGCAAACATTAATATGATTTTCGCTGATTAATAGCTGTGCTTTCCTGAGATATACTAGATTTAAATAATGATCAGCTGTTCTGCCGATGGAAATGGGAGCGACGCTATTCGTCACGTGATACGTGACATGATATAAGTTTGTTGAAAAAAGAACGTCGGCCATCTTTGATGGAGATCGTTTAACATATTTGTGGTGAGTTAAGATCTCTTTTTATATCGGGATGAAAGAAGATTAATATATGTTGAATGATATTTTCTTTTTTTAGGAGACTACCTTGAAACAGCGTTTCTTAACGCGAAACATGGATCTGTGTCGGTTGACATCTGGTCTCCAATTGTATACATATAAAGAAATTTAAAAGCTGTAGCTGAAGTCAAAAGCTAAGTATTTGAATACATAAAGAATATATAAAGAATGAAGCTATTATTAAGCTTGAATGTGTGTTAAATCGTGTTGAAAAAGAAAAAAGAAAAATATTTAAATAAATGAAAATACTAAAGGAAGTGTCTATAAGGATTGATGAGGATTGCGTTACACCCCTTATTGATATATGCTAGGCTTATCTGACTGATCCTAAAAAAATATTATGCCTTCCTGAGTCAGGGGATCCTGGAGATAAATTGGTGTAAAGAAAATAAATTGAAGCTGAGCATATATATAGTAGACTTATTTTTATTTTAGCAGACTAACATGGGTTCACCCTTTGAATTTTCCAAGCTTAGTGTGGTTGTGTTATTGTACGAATGAAGACCAACATAAAAGTTCAGATGATCATTTTTCATTAGACTAACGTAATATATCTTTGATTAACTTTCAGGAGCTCTCCTCCCTTTATCACTTCTGCAGATTGAGCTGATGAAGGACATGTAGCTCTTGGTAGCTTGTCACGAATAGTCTAAAATCGACTTTCGTGAACAACTGGTTTTTGACCTTTTATTTCTATGCATTACTAACATCAGCTAGCATAATACATAGTAACATAGTAAATGACGGCAGATAAAGACCTGTTTGGTCCATCCAGTCTGCCCAGGGGGACAATTCCCACCAAGAACTCCCCCCAACCGTTATTTTCCCACCCTCTCCAGCATTTTTTTTTTTTAACCAACTGTAGATTCTTTCTTGTATCAGGTCTGGAACAAGGAAGTTAGAGCAGCAGATGGATGTACACAGAGGACATATAATAACAGAATAACTTTGCATAGGTAAAGTAGTAATTTGTTATAAATCATAATCAGTGTGTCATTTTGAGGGGCTCAATTAGGTTGAAACCTAGTTTGGGGGGGCACTGCCCCCCTACATGAACTGCGGTTTGGATTTATCTATTTATTTATAATCCAATGTGTCCAGATGAACCAATCGTATACATCCCTGCCTTGAACAAAAGGGAGGCAAATGACCCCATTAACATATTCACTGAGAAGCCCTCAAGAGCTTTAAATTATAACTATTCTGGACCAAATAGGTTCCTGGAGGAAAAGTCAATACATTGTTATTAAGGTACACATGGGAAAGACACAACTTATTCCTGTGGTCAGTTGCATACATTCTTGCTCCTTGTGGGAGTCAACCAGGTATTTGTGGACCTGGCTTGGCCAGTATTAGAAACCAGAATACTGGGCTAGATGGACCTTTGGTCTGACCCAGTATGGCTACTCTCATTTTCTAATATAATGGAATATACCTGACATTCTGATTGGTCCAGGGGTTCTGACCCAGTCCTCGGGACACCTAGCCAATCACGTTTTCAGGATACTCACAATGAATATGCATGCACTACCTCAAATGTATGCAAATATATTTCATGCATAATCATTGTGGATATCCTGAAAACCTTAGTGGCTAGGTGTGTCCTGAGGAGTGGATTGAGAACTCATGTCCTGGACCCAAATTCATGACAATTATTATTTGCTGATGCATTGGGAAGATATATGGGTCCGGTCTTGATAGGTGAGCAGTATTTCAGATTTGGTGATTTGTGAAATGTGTCATACTGGTGACATCAAAAGTTAGAAAAATAATCCCCCTGATATCTAGTGTGAAAATGCATAGTTGGGATCTGTGTGTGAGATTTTAACTTTTATCGTGCACTGTAATCTGTCAAGGTTTATTTACCTCTTATTCTATTGAAACATAGAAAATGAAGGCAGATAAAGACCATCCCCCGAATTCTATAAAAGTTGCTAAAAAATTATGTGTGCAAATTTGGGGGCATGCGCCCAATTTCCGCATGCAATTTAATTGAATAATGAGCCAATTAGCGCTGATAGAGATTTTAACAAGCAATTAGTGGTGCTAATTGGATTTAATTAAAATTTATGCACGTAAATTTATGCACAGGTCCAAAGGGGGCATAGCCATCGGAGGGTCATGGGTGGATCGGGGGCGTTCCTTTAACTTATGAACATTGTTATAGAATAAAGGGGATCCATGTCTAATTTAGGTGCAGGGATTTACACCAAGGTTTCAGTGGTGTAAATGGTCATGCCTAAATGTAGTCGTAGTTCCTGGCGCTAAGCGCTATGCTATAAACAGCGCCTAACTTTAAGTGCTGTTCTTTTTAGCGCCAATTTTTAAGGCAGCATTTATAGAATTCAGTCCTATATGGCCTATCCTGTTTGCCCGTCCATGTCCTCTACTCTCCCTTCACTCCCTTAGAGATATCAAGAACCTGTCCCAAGTGTAAATTCAGATACAGTTTCCGTCTCCACCAGGAGGCTGTTCTACTAATTCACCATCTAGCTTACTTTCAAAAGAGAAGGACGCCCATCTTCCGACACAAATCGGGAGATGGGCATCCTTCTCCCGAGGTCGCCCAAATCGGCATAATCGAAAGCCAATTTTTTTGCGTCCTCAACTGCTATCCGTCGACGACCAAAGTTTACGGGGGCGTATCGGCAGTGTACCAAAGGCGGGACAGGGGCGTGGTTAAGAGAAGGGCGTCCTCAGCCAATAATGGAAAAAAGAAGGGCGTCCCTCATGAGCATTTGGTCGACTTTACTTGGTCCCTTTTTTTTCACGACCAAGCCTCGAAAAGGTGCCGAACTGACCAGATGACCACCGGAGGGAATCGGGGATGACCTCCCCTTACTCCCCCAGTGGTCACCAACCCCCCCCCCCCCACCCTAAAAAAAAATTAAAAAACATTTTTTTCCAGCCTCTATGCCAGTCTCAAATGTCATACCCAGCTCCATCACAGCAGTATGCAGGTCCCTGGAGCAGTTTTTAGTGGGCGCAGTGCACTTCAGGCAGGCGGACCCAGGCCCATCCCCCTGGTAAATGTGAGCCCTCCAAAACCCACTCAAAACCCACTGTACCCACACGTAGGTGCCCCCATTCAATCCCTAAGGGCTATGGTAGTGGTGTACAGTTGTGGGGAGTGGGTTTTGGGGGGGGTTGGGGGGCTCAGCACCGAAGGTAAGGGAGCTATGCACCTGAGAGAAATTTGTGGAGTCCACTGCAGTGCCCCCTAGGGTGCCCGGTTGGTGTCCTGGCATGTCAGGGGGACCAGTGCACTACGAATGCTGGCTTCTCCCACGACCAAAGGGCTTGGATTTGGTCGTTTTTGAGATGGGCGTCCTCGGTTTCCATTATGGCCGCAAACCAGGGACGACCATCTCTAAGGTCGACCACCTCTAAGGTCGACCTAAATGTTGAGATTTGGGCGTCCCCGACCATATTATCGAAACGAAAGATGGACGTCCATCTTGTTTCGATAATACGGGTTTCCCCACCCCTTCGACAGAACGTCCTTAGAGATGGACGCCCTTAGAGATGGTCGTCCCCGTTCGATTATGCCCCTCCACATGTCTAATAACCATTGGTAACCCATGCATAAGCCAGGGGTGGGCAACCATGGTCCTCGACATCCACAACCCAGTTGGATTTTCAAAATTTCCACAGTGAATACGCATGAGATCCATTTGCACACAGTGGAAGCAGCGCATACAAATCAATCTCATCCATATTCATTGCGGAAATCTTGAAGAGCTGACTGGGTTGTGGCCCTTGAGGGCTGTGGGTGGCCACCCCTGGTACAAGCAGTTAGACCCCGAACAGCAAGGCAACTGTTTTTCAGGCAGAGCTCAGGTACCTTTTCATCTTTATGGAAGCCGAGACAGGACCCCCAGTTGGCACCTCGGAAGTAAGCTGTTGCCATCTTCAGAATATCCAGTTTGAAGGGCTGCTCTATAAAGATAATGTAATTTTCTGACACCCCAAAGCTGTGGTAGTAACTGGGGTTGATGCGACTGTGGGATGGAATAGTGCAGACCACCTCTATGCGCTTCAGGCAGGAATTTGTCTTGTCTTTTTCTATGATGGCAAATATAGACAGAGAGGAGGTATTTGTTACATGGTTGGTCTTTCAACATGTACCTTGATTTTTTGCACTGATGCTCCTTGTGACCTTGGCCAGGTCACTTCATTGTCCATTGCTTCTGGTATAACTTAGCTTGTAAACCTTCTGGGGGCATGGAAATAGAGGGGTCCTTTTACTAAGGTGCGCTGAAAAATGGCCTGCGGTAGTGTAGACGCGTGTTTTGGGCGCGTGCAAAACCATTTTTCAGCGCACCTGCAAAAAAGGCCTCTTAAAAAAATTGTTGCCGAAAATGGGCGGCAAAATGAAAATTGCCGTGCGTTCATTTTGGGTCTGAGACCTTACCGTCAGCCATTGACCCTAGCCATAGACGGTCGGTAGCCCAACTGTTTGGGGGAGGCTAAAGGGGGCGGAGCTTACCTCCATACGCTCCGTGGCAGCGACGTCAATGAAGAAAAAGACTACAGGCTCGCCGCCAGCTTCTCCCTTCTCTCTGCACACAGTGTCCTGCTCTCGCGGAAACAGGAAATGCATCACCGCAGAAGGCGGGACACTGTGTGCAGAGAGAAGGGAGAAGCTGGCGGCAAGCCTGTAGTCTTTTTCTTCATTGACGTTGCTGCCACGGAAATAAAAGATCAAAATGCGCGGGGCGGGGGGGGGGGGGGTGGGCTGCATCACAAGCCACGATTGGGCTGGGGAGGCTTAGAGGCATATTTTCAAAGCACTTTGGGAGGCTAAGTTCCATAGGTTTCTATGGAACTTTGGGAGGCTAAGTGCTTTGAAAATATGCCTCTTAGCCTCCCCAAGCCTCTTATACGGGGCGCCTATGACCCTAGCAGTAAAGTCTCAAGCGGTAACCAGGCGGTAATGAACTATGCATGTTAAATGCCGTACGTGCGCCAAATAATAAAAAAACATTTTTCGGACGCTCGTAGCAGATGCCTGCCAAAAATGAAATTACCGCAAAGGCCACGTGGTAGCCGGGCGGTAACTCGGAATTGACGCACGTAGGCGCTTACGCAGCTTAGTAAAAGGGCCCCAGAGTACCTGAACTGTAACTCACCTTGAGCTTGGATTTAGAAAAGGAAGTATTTAAATCTAAAATCCAAACCCCGCATCAGTACTGCAAAATGGACTGGACCTTTCACCTCGCTATAGGCTTTTCCTGGGTGTTCATGTAGACATATAACAAGCAAAGGACCATGTAATAAAATATTTACCAAAAGCACCATTTCTCAATGTAGCTGGCGTGTTATTTACTAAGGGCTCTGGTATTAATCCGCAAATGAACCTTTTCCGTAGATGGGAAGGCGGTAGAACTAGAGGACATGAAATGAGGTTGAAGGGGGGCAGACTCAAGAAAAATGTCAGGAAGTATTTTTTCACAGATACTTGGAATGCCCTCCCGCGGGAGGTGGTGGAGATGAAAACGGTAACGGAATTCAAAAATGCTTGGGATAAACATAAAGGAATCCTGTTCAGAAGGAATGGATCCTCAGAAGCTTAGCAGAGACTGGATGGCAGAGCCGGTGGTGGGAGGTGGGGCTAGTGGTTGGGAGGCAGGGCTAGTGCTGGGCCGACTTCTACGGTCTGTGCCCTGAAAATGGTAGGTACAAATCAAGGTCAGGTATACATATAAAGTAGCGCATATGAGTTTATCTTGTTGGGCAGACTGGATGGATCGTACAAGTCTTTTTCTGCCATCACCTACTATGTTACTATCCTGCTTATTTTTGAAGGAGAAGGGTGCCCATCTTCCGACACAAATCGGGAGATGGGCGTCCTTCTCCTAAGGTCGCCCAAATTGGCATAATCGAAAGCCGATTTTGGGCGTCCTCAACTGCTTTCCGTCATGGATCACAAATAGCAGCAGCAGGATTTGAACTGGCCACCTCTAGATTGCAAGACCAGTGCTCTAACCACCAGGCCACTCTGCCACTCCTCCACTCCACTCCCTTGAAATTTGGCCATCCCTGTGGGGGGGCAGTATGCAGGTCCCTGGGGGGGGGAGGTATGTGTTTGTCAGCGGAGGCATAACAAAGGCGTGGACGTTCTTCTTTCAAACATTTTGGACGTCCTCAACTGCCCCCCACAGGGATGGCCAAATTTCAAGGGAGTAGAGTAGAGTGGAGCAGAGTGGCCTAGTGGTTAGAGCACTGGTCTTGCAATCTAGAGGTGGCCGATTCAAATCCTACTGCTGCTACTTGTGATCCAAAATCCAAATAAATAAAGGGGGTGTCAGAGGCATAGCAGGCATGGATGTCCTTCTCACAAACATCCACATCTTGGACATCCCCAACTGCCGTCACTTCCCCTCCTTAGGAAGGAAATCATGTGCAAATGAGCTAACAGCAAGCAGCTCATTTGCATGCAATTTTCTTCATGCATGCCCGTTCCTTTCTGGATCAGTGAGGGAAGGGCTTTTTCCATTTTTTTTTGTTACATTTGTACCCCGCGCTTTCCCACTTATGGCAGGCTCAATTACTACTACTACTACTACTTAGCATTTCTATAGCGCTGCCAGGGTTACGCAGCACTGTACAAGTTTAACATGGGGAAGGACAGTCCCTGCTCAAGAGAGCTTACAATCTAAAGGTTACAAACTATGTAGTCAGTGAAGGTATCATGAATTGGGAAGGTGGTTAGGCACCAAAAGCAAGGGAGAAGAGATGGGCTTTGAGTAAGGACTTGAAAATGCGGCTTACATGGGGCAATGGAGGGTTAAGTGACTTGCCCAGAGTCACAAGGAGCTGCCTGTGCCTGAAGTGGGAATCGAACTTAGTTCCTCAGGACCAAAGTCCACCACCCTAACCACTAAGCCACTCCTCCACTCCACATTCAGTTAGTGAGACCACAAATACTGGCTCCTCCCACGACCAAATGGCTTGGATTTGGTCATTTCTGAGATGGGCATCCTTGCTTTCCATTATCGCTGAAAACCGGGGACGACCATCTCTAAGGTCGACCTAAATTTCATGATTTGGGTGTCCCCGGCCATATTATTGAAACGAAAGATGGACGTCCATCTTGTTTTGATAATACGGGTTGCCCCGCCCCTTTACAGGGCCGCCCTTAGAGATAGGCACCCCCGTTCGATTATCCCCCTCTATGTTACTATGTACGCTACTAAGACATGTTAGCGTTTTTAGCACGCAGTAAAGCCGCCCATAGGAACATATGGGTGACTCTAGCATTCAGCATGCATTAATTTTAGCGTGCACTAAAAACGTCACTGCACCTTAGTAAGCAGGGGCCCTAAATGTTCAACAATTGCAAAGTATTGTGAAAATATGTAAGGGGGGTCCTATTTTTTCTGGATACCGTTTAGCAAAGAGACAACTTGCAAGAGAACAGACAAGTCACAGCAGCTCCATAGTTTACCCAGTTGAGACGTGGGAATCTTGAAGATTATGTATTTTGTCTTTCCCTTGTCAGCTATGGAGGTGCCCACATTGAATACGTTGCCCTCCTTGTCGTAGTGGGGATGAGAAGTTGCTATATTCACGGCTACGTACTTAGTGTAGTCAACCTACAGTAATGAGAGAAAGTGACTGTTAGCTTATTGCAGTACGGGCTCATTTTCAAGGCACGTAGACTGACAAAGATACATAGCTTACTATGGACTCATTCTTGAAACAGAAAAACGTAAGTACATAAGTAATGCCATACTGGGAAAAGACCAAAGGCCCATCAAGCCCAGCATCCTGTTCCCGACAGCGGCCAATCCAGGTCAAGGGCACCTGGAAAGCTACCCAAATGTACAAACATTCTATACATGTTATTCCCGAAATTGTGGATTTTTCCCAAGTCCATTTAGTAGCAGTCTATAGACTTGTCGTTTAGGAAACCGTCCAAACCCTTTTTAAACTCTGCCAAGCTAACCGCCTTCACCACGTTCTCCAGCAACGAATTCCAGAGTTTAGTTACGCATTGGGTGAAGAAACATTTTCTCCTATTTGTTTTAAATTTACTACACTGTAGTTTCATCGCATGCCCCCTAGTCCTAGTATTTTTGGAAAGCGTGAACAGACGCTTCACATCCACCTGTTCCACTCCACTCATTATTTTATATACCTCTATCATGTCTCCCCTCAGCCGTCTCTTCTCCAAGCTGAAAAGCCCTAGCCTCCTTAGTCTTTCTTCATAGGGAAGTCGTCCCATCCCCGCTATCATTTTCATCGCCCTTCGCTGCACTTTTTCCAATTCCACTATATCTTTCTTGAGATGCGGCGACCAGAATTCAAAAAGTGTCACAAAACAGCATTTGGACATTTTTCTTGCCACAACGTTCAAATTGCTATTTTCCAAACCCATTTTTTAAAACGTTTTGGTATGCAGCTCTTCGGCAGAACATTCAAATCACAAGGGGGCGTGTTGGGGGTGGGATCTGAGCATTCGATATACTTGGCCATTTTTCTGCCATAATGGAATAAAACAAAAAATGTCTGGGGCTACAATCTAAACATTTTGTCTAGACCTGTTTTTAAGGCATGATCTCCCCCTTACTCCCCCAGTGGTCACTGACTCCCTCCCACCCCCGAATATGTGAAAGAAACAGTACATAAGTACATAAGTAGTGCCATACTGGGAAAGACCAAAGGTCCATCTAGCCCAGCATCCTGTCACCGACAGTGGCCAATCCAGGTCAAGGGCACCTGGCACGCTCCCCAAACGTAAAAACATTCCAGACAAGTTATACCTAAAAATGCGGAATTTTTCCAAGTCCATTTAATAGCGGTCTATGGACTTGTCCTTTAGGAATCTATCTAACCCCAATGTGGCCGCGCAGGCTTCTGCTTCTGTGAGTCTGACGTCCTGCACGTACGTGCAGGACGTCAGACTCACAGAAACAGAAGCCTACGCAGCCTTCTACATGGAATGTTGCTAGTGGAATAGCAACATTCCATGTAGAATCTCCAATAGTAGCAACATTAGTACATAAGTACATAAGTACATAAGTAGTGCCATACTGGGAAAGACCAAAGGTCCATCTAGCCCAGCATCCTGTCACCGACAGTGGCCAATCCAGGTCAAGGGCACCTGGCACGCTCCCCAAACGTAAAAACATTCCAGACAAGTTATACCTAAAAATGCGGAATTTTTCCAAGTCCATTTAATAGCGGTCTATGGACTTGTCCTTTAGGAATCTATCTAACCCCAATGTGGCCGCGCAGGCTTCTGCTTCTGTGAGTCTGACGTCCTGCACGTACGTGCAGGACGTCAGACTCACAGAAACAGAAGCCTACGCAGCCTTCTACATGGAATGTTGCTAGTGGAATAGCAACATTCCATGTAGAATCTCCAATAGTAGCAACATTAGTACATAAGTACATAAGTACATAAGTAGTGCCATACTGGGAAAGACCAAAGGTCCATCTAGCCCAGCATCCTGTCACCGACAGTGGCCAATCCAGGTCAAGGGCACCTGGCACGCTCCCCAAACGTAAAAACATTCCAGACAAGTTATACCTAAAAATGCGGAATTTTTCCAAGTCCATTTAATAGCGGTCTATGGACTTGTCCTTTAGGAATCTATCTAACCCCTTTTTAAACTCCGTCAAGCTAACCGCCCGTACCACGTTCTCCGGCAATGATAGCCTTAGATGTTACAGCTGGTCCTATTACAGCAGCAAGCAGGTCCCTAGAGTAGGCTAGCAGTCAGTGCAATGCACTGTAGTGAAAAGGATCCAGGCCCATATCCCACTCTACCTTTTACACTTGTGGTGGAAAGTGTGAACCCTCCAAAACTCACCAAAAACCTACTGCACCCACATATAAGTGACCCCTGTAGCCATAAGGGCTATTGTAGTGGTGTGCAGTTAGGGACAGTAGGTTTCTGGTGCAGTGGCATACCAAGGGGGGGCGGTGGGGGCGGTCTGCCCTGGGTGCACGCTGCTGGGGGGTGCCGCGCGCCTGTCGGCTCCGCTCGTTCCGTGCTCCCTCTGCCTCGGAACAGGTTACTTCCTGTTCCGGGGCAGAGGGAGCATGGAACGAGCGAAGCCGACAGGTGCGCAGCACCCCCCCCCCCCCCCAGCAGGTAAAAATGCACCCGGGGGGGGTGTCCTTTCGCCAGGGGTGGGGGGGGGTCGCGCTGCACCCGGGGGGGGGGGGCATCGGCGATCCACCCCGGGTGTCAGCCACCCTAGGAACGTCACTATTCTGGTGGGTTTTGGAGGGCTCACCATACAATATAAGGGGGTAACAGTGAGATGTGTACCTGGGACCTTTTATGTGAAGTCCACTGCACTGTAGTGCCCCCTAGGGTGCCCCACTGCTGGGATGTCTTTGTGGCCAGTCTACTAGGAATGCTGTCTCCTCCTACATCCCAATGGCTTGATCTTGTACGGTTTTTATTTAAATGGACCAAAAAGATAAATACATCATCTAGCAAGTGGCAATTTTCAACACAAAAAGATAAACGTTTTTCTGTTTTGTAAATGGCTATATTTCCTACTCGAATCTGGGATGTTTAGAGCAAGATGCCCAAAGTCGGATTTTAATGTTGTATAGAAAATGCCCTCCACATAACTTTGTAAGTCTATGTGCTTTGAAAATGAGCACCCTAGTGTGTTAATGTCTTCCATCTACCTTGCAACATGCTGCTACTATTTCAAACGAAAAAAAAGACGCCATTCTGGATGTAAAAGGTTTCCAGGCTGCATGATTGTATAAGTCAAAGTTGCTCCTGGATTGAAGGATCTGAGAGCAGTCACTAGTGGTTTAACAGAAGAATATTGTTTTAATAATCACACCGTGCTTATATCTTTACAGTGCTGTTCTATTAAGTTATTGGAAAAGTAGTTAGAAAAATGGTTAGAAGTGCAGCACGTTTCAGACTTAATACAGGGAACGTCGGAGAATGGGCGAGTACCTCAATAAAGGTGCAGTTCTTTGTAAGAAGTAGGGGAGGAGCGTCCTTCATTAACAATAAAGTACCAGGGGCCCTTTGACTAAGCCGCGTAGGCACATATGCGCGTCCTACGCACGTCAATTTTGAACTATTGCCCAGCTACCGCGTGGCCCGGGCGGTAATTTCATTTTTTTATGCGTGTCCGCTAAGTGTGCCAACCGGGCTGTAATCGGCATTGTATGCTTGTAGACTATTACCTCCCGGTTAACGCCTGAGAATTTACTGCGAAGTCAATGCGTGGCGGTAAGGTCTCAGGTCCAAAATGGACACGCGCCAGTTTTTATTTTGCTGCACGTCCATTTTCGGCCAAAACAAAAGGCCTTTTTTGCAGGCCCGCTGAAAAATGGACCTGTGCGCGTCCAATACATGCGTTTACACCAGTGCAGGCCACTTTTCAGCGCACCTTATTTATTTGTTGCATTTGTACCCCACATTTTCCCACCTATTTGCAGGCTCAATGTGGCTTACATAGTACCGTCAGAGGCGTTTGCCCAGTCGGTGGATACCAAATACAAAGTTGTATAGTGATCGTATGAGGTATAAGTGGAGGGTCGGAATGGATGAAGATTGCGTGATGTCCTGTTCGATCATAGTCATGCTGTGTTGGTAGGTGAAGAGGGTTACATGGGGTCGTTGGGGTAGGCCTTTATGAAGAGGTTGGTTTTTAGTGATTTCCTGAAGTTCAAGTGGTCGTGGATTGTTTTCACAGCTTTTGGGAGCCCATTCCATAGTTGTGCGCTTATGTAGGAGAAGCCGGCTGCGTAAGTTGTTTTGTATTTCAGTCCTTTGCAATTTGGGTAGTGTAGGTTTAGGTAGGATCTTGACGATCTGACTTATTGGTAAGTCTATGAGGTCTGTCATGTATTCTGGGACTACGCCGTATATGATTTTGTGGACTAAGGTGCAGATTTTGAAGACGATCCGTTCTTTGATTGGGAGCCAATGCAACTTTTCTCGGAGGGGTTTGGCACTTTTGAAGCGTGTTTTGCTGAATATCAGCCTGGCTGCTGTATTTTGGGCGGTCTGGAGTTTTTTTATGAGTTAGTAAAAGGACCCCCTCAGTGTTAGGGATTTTGTATTTAGTGCATGCCTTTTCAGTAGGAGCTCATAAGAGCCGACTTTGTGGGTGCTGTGGGTGAGCACCCCTAATTTTGAGAGAGATCTTTGCATTTTTCAAAGGAGGGGTTATTTTGATTGGGTTTAGCACCCCCAATAATTCTGAAAAGTTGGCTCCTCTGGTTCAAATGAGTTACATTCTTCTACTGCATGTGGAAACTGAAAAGAATAAGACCATTCTTCCCAAGATCCGTCTTTCGCAGCCTAGTGCAATCCCTCGTACTTAGCCACCTGGATTACTGCAACTCACTATATGCAGGTTGTAAAGAGCAAATACTGAGGAAACTTCAAACAGCCCAGAACACAGCAGCCAGACTCATCTTCGGAAAACCAAAATATGAAAGTGCAAAACCCTTACGAGAGAAGCTACACTGGCTCCCACTCAAAGAACGCATTACTTTTAAAGTATGCACATTAGTCCACAAAATCATTCACAGTGAAGCCCCAGCCTACATGTCTGACTTAATAGACTTACCACCCAGAAACGCTAAAAGATCATCCCGAACTCCTCAACCTCCACTTCCCTAATTGCAAAGGCATAAAATACAAAGTGCTGCACGCATCAACCTTTTCTTACATGAGCACGCAATTCTGGAATACATTGCCACGCAACCTGAGAATGATCTACGAACTAACCAACTTCCGCAAACTATTGAAGACTCATCTTTTTGATAAAATTTACTCGAAGGATCAAAACACATGAAGTCCACACTCATTTCAGGAATGCATCAATACATTCACTTCTGAATTCTTATCCCCCGTAATTCTACCTCACTCAGACCTTCATTCACAGAAAAAATGTATACCGAATATTCTCTTGCTAATGTTTGTTGCCCTATCAGTTTCCCGTTGTCTCTCTCCACTGTTCCACTGTTCTTTTCCTCTGTTCTTACTCCCTTAACGATATTTTGACTTTGTCTTGCATAACTCTTCACAATGTAATCCATAACCGAGTTGTAACAAATTGTATTTCCATCATTCATAATGTATTGTAAGCCACACTGAACCCGCAAATAGGTGGGAAAATGTGGGATACAAATGCAATAAATAAATAAATAAATAAATACAGTGGGGGAAATAAGTATTTGATCCCTTGCTGATTTTGTAAGTTTGCCCACTGACAAAGACATGAGCAGCCCATAATTGAAGGGTAGGTTATTGGTAACAGTGAGAGATAGCACATCACAAATTAAATCCGGAAAATCACATTGTGGAAAGTATATGAATTTATTTGCATTCTGCAGAGGGAAATAAGTATTTGATCCCCCACCAACCAGTAAGAGATCTGGCCCCTACAGACCAGGTAGATGCTCCAAATCAACTCGTTACCTGCATGACAGACAGCTGTCGGCAATGGTCACCTGTATGAAAGACACCTGTCCACAGACTCAGTGAATCAGTCAGACTCTAACCTCTACAAAATGGCCAAGAGCAAGGAGCTGTCTAAGGATGTCAGGGACAAGATCATACACCTGCACAAGGCTGGAATGGGCTACAAAACCATCAGTAAGACGCTGGGCGAGAAGGAGACAACTGTTGGTGCCATAGTAAGAAAATGGAAGAAGTACAAAATGACTGTCAATCGACAAAGATCTGGGGCTCCACGCAAAATCTCACCTCGTGGGGTATCCTTGATCATGAGGAAGGTTAGAAATCAGCCTACAACTACAAGGGGGGAACTTGTCAATGATCTCAAGGCAGCTGGGACCACTGTCACCACGAAAACCATTGGTAACACATTACGACATAACGGATTGCAATCCTGCAGTGCCCGCAAGGTCCCCCTGCTCCGGAAGGCACATGTGACGGCCCGTCTGAAGTTTGCCAGTGAACACCTGGATGATGCCGAGAGTGATTGGGAGAAGGTGCTATGGTCAGATGAGACAAAAATTGAGCTCTTTGGCATGAACTCAACTCGCCGTGTTTGGAGGAAGAGAAATGCTGCCTATGACCCAAAGAACACCGTCCCCACTGTCAAGCATGGAGGTGGAAATGTTATGTTTTGGGGGTGTTTCTCTGCTAAGGGCACAGGACTACTTCACCGCATCAATGGGAGAATGGATGGGGCCATGTACCGTACAATTCTGAGTGACAACCTCCTTCCCTCCGCCAGGGCCTTAAAAATGGGTCGTGGCTGGGTCTTCCAGCACGACAATGACCCAAAACATACAGCCAAGGCAACAAAGGAGTGGCTCAGGAAGAAGCACATTAGGGTCATGGAGTGGCCTAGCCAGTCACCAGACCTTAATCCCATTGAAAACTTATGGAGGGAGCTGAAGCTGCGAGTTGCCAAGCGACAGCCCAGAACTCTTAATGATTTAGAGATGATCTGCAAAGAGGAGTGGACCAAACTTCCTCCTGACATGTGTGCAAACCTCATCATCAACTACAGAAGACGTCTGACCGCTGTGCTTGCCAACAAGGGTTTTGCCACCAAGTATTAGGTCTTGTTTGCCAGAGGGATCAAATACTTATTTCCCTCTGCAGAATGCAAATAAATTCATATACTTTCCACAATGTGATTTTCCGGATTTAATTTGTGATGTGCTATCTCTCACTGTTACCAATAACCTACCCTTCAATTATGGGCTGCTCATGTCTTTGTCAGTGGGCAAACTTACAAAATCAGCAAGGGATCAAATACTTATTTCCCCCACTGTATGTTTGTGCAGCGCTGCGTACGCCTTGTAGCGCTATAAAAATGCTAAATAGTAGTAGTAGTAGTACATTCAGTGCTGTGGGCATCTCTTTATTTGTTAAGTGACTTGCCCAAGATCAGAAGGAGCAGCAGTGGGATTTTGAAACCTGCCATTACTTGTTCTCTCTAACCAGGGGAAGCACAACATCAAATTTTGATTGGAGGGGCAACTAATCTCCTACCCTGTCCCCCAAGCTCTCTAGCTGCTGATGTTGCTTTGGGCAAAATATTGGTGGGAGGCTATGGCCCCTGTGGTCCATCCCATTCCACTGCCCGTGGCTGTAACCTAGGGGTTCTCAACCCAGTCCTCGGGACATACCTAGCCAGTCTGGTTTTCAGGATACCCACAATGAATATGCATGAGATAAATTTGCATGCATTACCTCCATCATGTGCAAATTTATCTCATGCATATTCATGTGGGTATCCTGAAAACCAGACTGGCTAGGTGTGTCCCAAGGACTGGATTGAGAACCCGTGCTCTAAATGTTAGGGCTACTCCTGCACACTAGGTACTGAGAGGAAGACTTATTTGGAAGTTTAACTACCAACACCCCTGTCCTAGATAAACATGCAGAAAAGTCCAGAAGTGGGAAACGAAAGACAGCTAGATAAACCTCTGGTTGAACAAGCGGTTTGTCTAGCTGTCCTTCATCTCCCACTTCTGGACTTTTCTGTTGGTTTCTCTGTGGAATTTTTTTGTGTTCAGTTACCGTTTTGGTTCCTAGATAAACAGACAGCACTTTCCAGGCCCAATCAGCCCCCCTAACCTCCTACCCATCTCTCTTACTCCCCCCCCCCCCCCCCCCCACAAGTGGCTCGTGCTCCATGCGGTCAGCTGGTCCCGTGGATCTGTAGTTTACTCCTGTACTCTGCAGACAGCTGACTGAGTCTTTGTGGAGGGTACATATGTATGTTAATGCTCACTCATGCATCCCACTGGCCAACAACAGACATCACCCGGGACATAGTATTTATAGTGATAAGGTGAATTACTGTTGTGAACATCAAGTAACCAAGCTCAGAAGGAACTTCTACCTTCTCTAGTGTGTCCAGAGTCAGCGGGTCAATTTTTCTAATGAAGTTTATCTCGGTTGTAGCATAATAATCCTCTCCACATTTCATGATATTGATTAGGCAGTTGTCTGTGAACTCGGGGATGATATTAGACAAGTAAGAGATGGCCCTGAAAAATACATTGCATTCAATGTGTTAATGCCATTCCTTGCTGGTTTTGCTCAGATTGCTAATCGTATACCATCTATATCCTTCTAATAATAATGCCCTAGCAGACTGTACCAATGACCCTTAGATGTAACACAGTCGCAAACATGGCTTCCGCATTGCCTGCAACATTGCAGAATATGAAGTGTTGGTTTATCTAAGCAGCATTGTCAGGTCAGCTGACTCTATTCAAGATGTTGTTTGAGAGAAGACAGTTTGGGTGGAAATGCTTCATCTGGAGGGGATGGGTGCTATCGCCTTGTGCAAAGTTTCGTGGCAATTACCATGTTACAAGCTGTCAAAACTTTATTACAGTATCTACTTGAAAAGAAAATGCAAATAACAGAGGACGTCACTTACCAAATCTTTGAAAGGAACAAATGGACAAATCCCAGTTATGCAAAGGTAGAAGTCAAATCCCTACAAAGTGGAAGTAATCTGAGAGGCAGAGAGCTAAACTTGTGTGTAATTTCAATGAGGGTTTAAATTTGGGCAAGATAGCTTGCAAGATTAAGTAAACTTTCTGATTCTGAAACCAATCATTAGCCGGGCAGAGAGAAGTCAACATCATGTAGCTTGGTCCTTAAGTATATATACTGTGAGCACTCTGGAGGGCTGGTACGAGGGAGAGGGGATAGTGGTTCTTTCAGCCGGCATCATCCCCGGTCATTCAGCCCAGCTAGGAGAGCAGGGCGCCCTCTAGGGATCAAACTGCCAGGGAAAGCTGTAATGCAGGAGAAAAACTACATTTCCCAGAAGCCAGTGCAGGGTCAGCTGAACTCTCAGGAGGGGGAGGGTGGAATGACTGATTGGGAGATGAGGTCTGATCCTGGAGATGGGGAACAGCTGGTGGAGCTTGGGGAGGAGGAGGAGATGGAGTGGAATAAAGAGGAGGTAGAAGGAGAAGGTAAGGGGGAATGTATGGAGGTGGGTGGTTTGGCTCTAACCCGTGCAGACAGGGTGAGAGCTTTTGTGGCCTCAGCATTGCCCCGGTTGTGGAGTTGGGGGAAGCTGGGAGCAAAGCAGTGGGGGAGCAACTGGAAAGCACAACTTGCTACCATATTGGCTGTTCCCAAGAGGTAGTGCTGTGGAAGGGGGGGAAGGGTTTTAAGACAGAAAGGCATGTGCATTTTGGGGAACTTAAAACTGTAGGAGGTGAGAGAGGAGGTGGTTCCAGCTAAATCTCCAAAACTATCTGCGGTGAAGATAGTGTGGCTGGAGGTTTGGGAGGGAGAATTTAAAACAAAAGCCTGTAATTGAAAATGGATTAAAGTTTGCTGATAGTTGGAGGTGTTTAGACAAGGCTGACATCTGTAACAATAAAGAACTTGGATTGCTCTTTCTGCTGGAGTGGGAGTGATTTTCTCAGCAGCTGGCAAGGTGGAGAGGGAGAGCAAGTGAAAGTGCGGAGGCTGGCTAGGAAAGCAGACAGAAGCCAGTGAAAGCTAAGCAGGGTCAACCCCGGCTCCCACCTGGAAGGGGAACCTGGTTACAATACATACACCCAATTTCTGTGAGTTTCAATCTGTAGTAAATAAACCACTACAGGTCTGAGACTGAAAACAGAAGAAATGCAGTGTAGTGGGCCTGGATGGAAACAAGAAGCAGAGCCTCGGACCGGAGGAAGCAAATGATGGACCCGACATGGTTTGTGTTTCAGCTGCTGCACAAGGAGAAAAGAAAATAACACTGCCCTTGTTTTTCTATTTGGATTCTTATGACTTGAGTCGTTCAAGGAAACATTTTATTGCATGTCCCTGATGCAGGGGATTAGCCGAAACATGGACAGCATCGGGTCCAGCTTCCTCCGGTCCAAGGCTCCGCTTCTTGTTTCCACCCAGACCCACTACACTGCATTTCTTCTGCCTTTTGCTTTCTGTTGCTGTTTCTCTTTGACTCGTTCATTCTACATTTCTTGAGGCTGAGAACAGCAACGAACGAACGTTCACTCTTCAGACGTTCTTTGTCTATTTGCTGAAGACGAAACAGTGAAAGCTAGCTCTGGCTGGGAAGTCATTCATCCCTTACTTGGCAAATATATTCTTGCATGGATCCGGATAGGCCATTGTCCCAAACTCTGACACCACAATTCTGTTTGCCTCTATGTTGGAGTTGTAAGTGTCACTGCGGAGGAATTTACTTCTATAGAAAACTTCACCTGCAAAACGACAAACAAAAGCCTGCTTAGTAGCTAGCAGGTAGCCCAGAGTCATCACAAACTGCCGAATTCTTTATAGGTTACCCAAAGGTGGGCACACAAATTTGGGTGTGGATCTCAGCGCCGTGTGTAAACTAATTAGCTAATTAGGCACTAAATCAATTAGTGGCGTGAACAAACACTTAACTGGCAGTAATTACTGTAACTCCCTGGGGAGAATTGGTAATGGAGTGAGGTCTGGGTGAGTTCCCCCAGGGGATTACTGAATTATATCTGGCTCCTGGCCAGGGGCTGGGAGGCATAGTGGGAGTGGTTATTGGCTGGGATGGGGAGGTGTATACCCAGTCGATTAACATTTGGTGCCCAGAGCCGGGGTTGGGAGGCAGGGCTGGGGAGGTGAGGATAGTGCTGGGCAGACTTATTCGGTCTGTGCCTGTGCCAGAGCCGGTGGTTGGTAAGCGGGGCTGGTGGTTTGGAGGCGGGGATAGTGCTAGGCAGACTTATACGGTCTGTGCCCTGAAGAGCACAGGTACAAATCAAAGTAGGGTATACACAAAAAGCAGCAAATATGAGTTATCTTGTTGGGCAGACTGGATGGACCGTGCAGGTCTTTTTCTGCCGTCATCTACTATGTTACTATGTTACTACTATGTGCCAGGATACAGTACTGGTACTATAATGGGTGAGGGGAAAATTGATACTGTAATGACTAAGAGTGAGACGTAATTGGGGGGGAGGGGAGGAGTGAAGAGAAAGAAAAGTGTCTGCTATTTTTTGCACGAGGTCTTTGGTTGTCCAAACCCCCGCTAGGACCTGTGGATTGAGAGGGTATCATACCCGGCACAATAAGCAGAGGTTGGAGCAAGAGGGCTTCAGGGGAGGGAGACAGAGAATACCTCCCCTGTGAACGAACAGGGAGAGACCTGTTTGGGCCTGAAGGTGGGTGAGAGGAACCACACCTCTAGGGAAGAAGGACGGACAGAGAGGTTCGGTCCTGAATACCATCCAGCAGCTGGCAAAAAGCCTAGTGCGATGGTTGTCTGGCAAGGGAGCGGACAAGCTGCAGCTCAGGGTTATCCTGCCCCGGGGGGGGGGGGGGGGGGGGAGATGTGCTAGAGAGTTAAGAGCCAAGTAGACATTGAAGGAGACTGAATCTGAAGGATCACCATCTGTCTACTGCCTGGGCTGCCCCAGAGGGAATAAGAGCTAATGACTGTTTAAACTTTACCTGTTGCTGAAACTTCCTGTTGATTTTGCTATTAGTAAAGTTCACTGTTTATTAAAAACAACCTGTGGAGCGGGAGTGGATTCTTTTCCTGGACAGTGTTAAAGCTGAAAAGGGTAGTGGTAAAAACACCACGATCCCCCCCCCCCCCCCCCTCCCCATCCCTGCAACCAGCTCAAAAGAACTTTACCTTTTGTACACTCTGGTCCGGGTGTCTGACCCGAATAGCTTAGCAAGGACCCAGAACTCTCTGGAGGGGACCAGGGTTACATGCCTACACCCTATTCTATAACACGTGTGATACATTTCATAGTGCACAGCTCCAAAGGGGGCGAGGCCATGGGAGGGGCATGCACGGGGCAAGAATGCTCCCAGAAATTAGGCACCAAATTACAGAATACCTGCATTTGCGCACCCAACTGCCGTCAGTTAGGCACCAGCATTTACGTGCTCATATGCAAAGTTAGGCACAAACCCCACGGATTCTATATATGGCGCGTTGAGTTGTGTGTGCAACTTAATTGAATAACGAGCCAATCAGCGCCGATAATTGAGGACTAAGAAGAAATTATCAGCACTAATTAGAATTTACATGCGCATCTTTTTAGGTGTATTCTATAAAAAGGTGCACATAAATTCTACTGAGTGGACCTGAAAAGGGGGTGTGGCCATGGGAGGAGCATGGGCAGGTTGGGGGCGTTCATACAATTTATGCACGTTGAAATAGAGTGAGGTCACTCTGCGCGGAGTGCTCTTTACAGAATACTGCATTTTCCCCAAACTGTGCAAAACAAGTTCTGAAACACTGATAGAAATCAGTGATTTAAAAGTGCAATGTCCAAATCTGTTCTGTCTCCAGACAGTTTTAATTCACAGCCATAAAAACGATTTACTACTACTACTATTTAGCATTTCTATAGCGCTACAAGGCGTACGCAGCGCTGCACAAACATAGAAGAAAGACAGTCCCTGCTCAAAGAGCTTACAATCTAATAGACAAAAAATAAAGTAAGCAAATCAAATCAATTAATGTGTACAGGAAGGAGGCGAGGAGGGTAGGTGGAGGCGAGTGGTTACAAGTGGTTACGAGTCAAAAGCAATGTTAAAGAGGTGGGCTTTCAGTCTAGATTTAAAGGTGGCCAAGGACGGGGCAAGACGTAGGGGCTCAGGAAGTTTATTCCAGGCGTAGGGTGCAGCAAGACAGAAGGCGTGAAGTCTGGAGTTGGCAGTAGTGGAGAAGGGAACAGATAAGAAGGATTTATCCATGGAGCGGAGTGCACGGGAAGGGGTGTAGGGAAGGACGAGTGTGGAGAGATACTGGGGAGCAGCAGAGTGAGTACATTTATAGGTTACTACTACTATTTAGCATTTCTATAGCGCTACAAGGCGTACGCAGCGCTGCACAAACATAGAAGACAGTCCCTGCTCAAAGAGCTTACAATCTAATAGACAAAAAATAAATAAAGTAAGCAAATCAAATCAATTAATGTGAACGGGAAGGAAGAGAGGAGGGTAGGTGGAGGCAAGTGGTTACGAGTCAAAAGCAATGTTAAAGAGGTGGGCTTTCAGTCTAGATTTAAAGGTGGCCAAGGATGGGGCAAGACGTAGGGGCTCAGGAAGTTTATTCCAGGCGTAGGGTGCAGCGAGACAGAAGGCGCGAAGTCTGGAGTTGGCAGTAGTGGAGAAGGGAACAGATAAGAAGGATTTATCCATGGAGCGGAGTGCACGGGAAGGGGTGTAGGGAAGGACGAGTGTGGAGAGATACTGGGGAGCATGTGGTATTTTATATCTCAAGAAGCATTACAACTGGCTTGCTTCAGTGTTTTAAGTGAGTCCCATTATACAGTGGGAGAGATAAGGCAGGTCATGAATTCTTAAAAGGGTCAGGACAGTTTAGTAGAATTTTAAGTCATAAGGAAACCAACACCTAAGTGGGCCAGCGGTCTCCTTTCTACCAGAAAACGAGAAAGCAAATTCAAGACTAGGCAGTATCTTTCCAGAATCAAGAATCCTCCAGAGCTCGCATGAATTAGTCTTTATCATAAGTCAAGTGAGGTGAACTGTAGCAGAATTCAATGATTTATGAAAGACTCTGAAAAAGGCTGAGATATAAGTTCTTTTGCTCCGACCCCTGGATTGACACCACCAACTCATTTTATGCACATCAGCCTTCTTAAGTCTCTACGAACAGGTTTTGAATCTATAACCTAAGGGGGGAAAAGTATTTTTTGTATTTATTTTAGCATTTATATCCTACATTTTCCAATTTACATTGTTTCAGTGTGGCTTAGAAACAAAATATCACTGTTGTATTTGATGAAATTATCTGGAACTGTGGTAGATATTCAGAATATTATTAACGAGTACATAAGAAATGGTTGTGTATTGCTAGGTTTTTTTTAGAAGGTATATAGTTGGAGTTTGCGGTCAATGGAGGAAAAGATAGAGTTCATGGTGTCGAGTATCAAGTTAACAAGGTACATTCTGGTTGATGTGTCTGACTTGGTGATCCCCCGATTTTTCGTTGAAGAATTTTTTTTAAAGAAGTGCATTTCAAGACCAGTCTTTTCAAACAAATAAACCTCGAAGGGCTTTTCATCCTCACAGTGCTTGATCTGAGTTACATCTGTTTCTTGATAATCATGTGAAATTGCCGGAAGCGATAGACGTGTTGGCTATGTGCGAGATGCCATTTTGTGGATTTATTTTGCAGGGTAGATCTTTGCCCCTCACCATTCTCCCTTCCGCTCTTTGCCCCATCGGGAAGTCCTAATACGTTCTAAAAGATGACTCAAGTTGCAGTATGATACAAGAGACACAGTGAAGGAGACAAAAATGGCACAAGATGATGCTCTATGTGGTAGAATCTTTTATTATTCATCCGAGACTCGACACCGTTAAAGAGAACATAGATCTTCTGTGCACTTATTTTAAAACCATTAATACGATAAACAGAAAGAACATTATTTGTGCTCCCATTGTGAGTCGGAGAGGGCCAGGACCATCTTTGTTGCCTTTGATTCCTGATACAGGTTTAGTAGCCGAAACACGGCCCGTGTCGAGTCTTGGATGATTAACAAAAGATTCTACCACCTAGAACGTCATCTTGTGACATTTTAGTTCTCCCTCGCTGTGTCTCCTGTGTCTTCTTGAGCTGTGGAGGTTGCTTCTTCTGCGTTTTTGTCTGTAGTATGATTATAAAACATTAAAACTTGATTGTAACAAGATTCATGTCAGAAGTGTTCACTAACTTTGAGCATCCTCGGTAGACCTTCTGGCAAGGAGTTTCTCAAAAAAAGTAAAATGAGAGGGATGCTGGTGACTTGTCATAGGAGTGGAATGCACTTCAACTGAATCCATCCCACCGTAAGACATTGCACCACCTTCCTCAGATTGAAATCATTTCAGCAGGAGTGTACCAAGTATTCCCACCACATCTCCCTGTTTCCTCCCAGAGTGAAACCATCATGGCTGGAGGACAGCAGGAGCCGCCCTGCCACACCTACTGCTCTTCTCTGTCCGTCCCACTGTCCCTCAGAATGAAATCTTCATGGCAGGGGTTGGACGGTTTCCTAAAGGACAAGTCCATAGACCACTACTAAATGGACTTGGGAAAAATCCACAATTTCGGGAATAACTTGTATAAAATGTTTGTACGTTTGGGTAGCTTGCCAGGGGCCCTTGACCTGGATTGGCCGCTGTCCGGGACAGGATGCTGGGCTCGATGGACCTTTGGTCTTTTCCCAGTATGGCATTACTTATGTACTTATGTCTGGCTCCTCCCTTCCCAACCTGGTGTCTGCTGTCTGGAGCATATATTAAAAAAAAAAAAAAACCTTGAACAGGCAGTGCAGGGGGCACAATGCTGTGGGTTCTGAGAGGACCCCTCTCAGTCAGTTAGTGTGGCTCCCATACACCTAATCTCCAATGTGGTCCATCCTAAAAAAAAAAAAACTAACCAATTTCCTAAGGCACGAGTGTTTGAGGATAACTGTCCACTTTTCTCAGATGCATCAGCTAAAGATCTCATGGAGCAGTCACCTACCATTCTTAATTGTGAAACTGTGCAGCAGAGCCAAGCCATCGAACCAGTGGTTGTAACTGGTGTCCCCTACCGCATGCCTGCCTGGACCATTTCGAAGGAGAGTTCCCTGGAACCATGTTGGTATGTGCCCTGCAATAGAAAGAAAATGGCTTCATTAGTTTCACGCTAAAGGGGAAGGGGGTGGAGGTACTTATTTTGTACCTGGAGTAATGGAGGGGGAATCGAACCCGGTTCCCCTGGTTCTCAGGCCACTGTAATAATCATTAGGCACTTGGTTTATAAAGACATCAGAATCGTGGAACTGAGGGAGATTTCTAAAATGATTTTTTTTTTTGGAGTTCTCAGGCATAAAGATTAACAAAAATCAGATGGAGGAAGGATTTTGGATATAGCTCACACTTATTTCAGCAGTAGTTCAAAGTGAGTTACAATCAGGTACAGGAGGTATTTTTCTGTCCTTAGAGAATTCAATATAGGCTGCACTCACAGCTGAGCTTAAATTTCAGTGAGTTTAGCCGAAAAACGGCTCACTTGAAAGCTCTATACATCATTGATGCTCCTTAATATTATCCCTTAATTTTAATTTTTTATATGCCAAACATTATGCATGTTATATTCCAAACAGGAATGTGAAATGCTACACTATACACTCTCCCCTCAAAATTTGTATTTTATTTATTTATTTATTTATTTTTATTTTTTTATTTTATTTATTTTACTGGGGAACTGGGTTCGATCCCCACTGCAGGCACAGGCAGCTCCTTGTGACTCTGGGCAAGTCACTTAACCCTCCATTGCCCCAGGTACAAATAAGTACCTGTATATAATATGTACGCCGCATTAAACCTGCTATGAGTGGGAAACAGTGGGGTACAAATGTAAGAAAAAAAAAGAATAAAAAAGGAATGTGAAATGCTATACTATACACTCTCCCCTCAAAAAATCCGTTGACTAAAAAATCAATCCAAATTATTCAGTCCATACAAAATACAAAAAAACACCAGAATGTAAATGAGCAGACAGGAGCAAACTTATCTTAACTCATGTTTCCTCATTATTTCACTGTCTGCTCCAAACGGCTAAACTCACTCAAATTTAAGCTCAGCTGCGGGCGCATCTTATGCCGAATTCTCCTTTTGTCCCTTCTTCAATCAAGATATTTATGCCACAGGATTGTGCATTTCTCTAGACATCTCTATTTTGGTTTTATTTTGGGATTGACTGTTTTTGTTTTTGCATTTTCATTGTTTGTCTCTCCCTTGGGATTTATTCATTGGTCGTGAAAACAAAGCAAGAAGCAAAAGTGGACCTTCAAGAACAGGACAAAGGAAGCTCTTTATTAGGTGAACCCAACACGTTTTTTGGCAGCAATTTGAAGTAACGATTTCCTATCCGCAGGACTCCAGTTATCTTCACATTTGGAGTGGCTTTATCTCCCAACTTCACAGGCAGATGTGAAAGACGTCTTTCTCATAGAAACATCCAGTTTTGGACATCCTTAACTGCTCATTGCAGAAACATCGAAATTTTGGACGTCCTCAACTGCCCTCGCTGGCAGGTTTGCTGTAGGGGGGAATGGGGGCCTGCCAGCATGTCCCGACGGACATCCGTTTCGCCATCGCTTTGTCAAGGGATTGGAGCTTAAAACTGTTTCTGGATGCAGCAGGGGTGGAAAAGGTTTCCTCCAGGAGGTCGGGGGTACAGCAGAGGGCTTCGGCCTTGAAGAAATGCCAAGGGGCTATAGGGAAAGGAAAGGAAGATCTCTTTCCAGCTTATCGCTCTGTCAAAGCTAGAAAGAGATCTTCCTTTCCTTTCCCTATAGCCCCTTGGCATTTCTTCAAGGCCGAAGCCCTCAGCTGTACCCCCAACCTCCTGGAGGAAAACGTTTCCACCCCTGCTGCGTCCAGAAACAGTTTTAAGCTCCAATCCCTTGACAAAGCGATGGCGAAACGGATGTCCGTCGGGACTTAGAGAGCTAAAAGACCAACTTTATGTTGCCATTTCAAGCCTTCTGTTTTTCAACCTAAATGCAAGATTAGACCATTAGTCTTTCCTTAAGACATAAGACTCCTGATGCAGGCCATCAGGCCGAAACACAGCGTTGTGTCGAGTCATTCCTAAGGAAATATTAATAAACTGTGTTGATTTTATCATTAATTATTTGTTTGGTTCCAGTTATTTGGACAAGCCTGGTTCACTTTTCCCACTCCTTTTACTTCTGTTTTCTACCAGTTTTTATTTGAAATTTGACTGCTCTGGGCTCTGATTGGCCTGGAGTTTGAAATTACCCAGCAGATGCTGGCTGTTGCTTCAGTTTCAGCCCGGGGGGAGAGAGGGATAGATCTCTTTGCTGAGGCTCTGTGAACTGTTATATATCCTGACCTTCCCAGGTACTGTGTAGACAGTATATAGATGTTTAGTTAGTTTTCTAATTTATCCATTTTTCAGTTAGTTGTTACTGTTTGCTATTTGCACATTGTTTTGGTCCCACTGTTCCAAGTTCTGAGAATAAACACTATTGTCTGGATTGATAAAGAATCCTGGTGGTTTGTGTGTGGGGTCTGAGTGCTTTCTGGGAACTGAGGGACCACTGAGAGTGTGGCCTCCAGTAACCTAGAAATCACCGGAGATAATTTGAGAGCAGGAGACTCGCCCAGAGGCGGTTGTGACCCAGTGGTGGGAGGAGGGTGCTAGTGTTGAACACAAGCGGCAGGTGCAGGTGGACCTGAGCTGTGCTGGGGATAGACCCTCTAAGTGGCCATAGTGTAACCCCAGGCAGGTAGCTAGGTGTTTAGTGACACTGCTCTAAGACAGAGCAGCATCTGCACCGGAGACCAGTGGCGTAGCTCGGTGGGGCCTGGCCCCCCCCCCCAAAATTTTGTCCGAGCCCCTGGTTTTGCTGGCAGGGGTCCCCAATCTTCGCCAGCAGAAGCCTTATGTGAAACTGACATTCTCAGTTTCACTTAAAGGAGTGTGCACAGGACATCAGGAGGAAGAAAGAGCAGGGCAGTGAACGCGGCGCCGGAGACTGGCGCTGAAGAAGGCTTTGGCCTGGTAGGGATTGGGGACCCCCCCCCCAGCAAAGGCATTTGCTGCTTTGGAGTGCACCGAGGGGAATGGCGAAGTGGTGGGGGAGCGGGGGTGCAGCAGGGGGAACGGCAAAGCAGTGAGGGGAGGGCGAAACTGCAGACTAAAATGTGACCCCCCCACCTAAGGCTCTGGCCCCCTCCCACCGTGAGGTCTGGCTACGCCCCTGTCAGCGGAGACCCTATTCCAACTGCAATAGAAACAGGTTCCAGAATGGAAGCAGGATGTCAATTGTATATAGTTCTAAATAACAACAAACCCAAGGGCAAGGCAGTGACACTGGTAGAATGCAAGAAAAGGTGATGGGACAGTACAGCCACTTTGGCGGTGGCTGTCTATGAAAAGGGAAAGTTGAGCTCCGTGGAAAACAAACAGCTTGCACCGGGGTGGGGGTAGAGACCTCCCACCCGCACACCGATCCCATGAGTGTTGCCAGGGCTGCGGGTTTCCTGCCCAGTTGGGCTCCTTTCCGCGACCCGCTGCGGCTTTTTTACGCCGCATGCAGGATTGTGGGCGACTTTTTTTTTTGGCCGGCTGCGGTTTTTTCGCATGGCCGCAGCCAACAGAAGCCCCATGGAGGCGGGCTTAATGAGGTCATTTGTACGCAGATGACCTCATTAATATTTATTAATGATGTCATTTGTATGCAAATTGACATCATTAATATTAATGATGTCATTTGCACGCAAATGACTTTGTGCTGTTTTGGGGCTGGTTTTGGCCGGGGAAGCATGACTCTGTGACAAGTAAACCTGCCCGGGAATAGCACAGGTTGGCTCGTTCGTGCCGGCTCAGTTCACAGAACAGGTGTTTTTTTTTGGGTGGGGGAGGGGAAGAGCCTCATGATCTCCAGGACTAGGAAGGGGATGAGTGGCTATTTCCATCTGTCAAAGGGGGCAGATCCCTGCTAATTCGATCGGAGATTCCCACACACACACACACCAATGCTATAAGGGGCAGAATAAGGTTCCCCTCCCCCCAGCCTCGAGGACTGTCTTACCTTGCACCGCTGCCTTCCGGGGCTCGGGGCATTCTTGCCTGCTTTTGGCAAATAACTTTTCCAGCAGGGACTCGGCCATTTCGGAAGGAGGGGGAGACTGAGCACTTTCTGTGCTTCGATCTTGCCCTTTCATTCCTTGCTCAGCCTTCCTTGGAGGGTGGGGATCGCAGTTCTCGGTAGTATTTATTGTCAACCCCCCCTCCCCCCACCACCCAGTCCAAAGAGCGCAGCTCTCGGCTTTGTACTGCACAAGAACTGTCTTACGCCTACCTGGCCGGGGTTATGATTTCACTGCTGGGCAGACGGCAAAAAGAAGATAACAGCATATCAGCAGTTCCTGCCCTCCCTTTTTCCGAAACTGGAATTCTAGATCTGCTTCCTGAATGATTGTTAGAGACAAGCCGAGGATTCGAATTTTAGCCCCGGTGAGATCAGCCATCCAGAAATGAGTTCTCCATGTCCAGCAGAGCAACTTGACAAGAGCATTATGTAAAACGAGTTAGTTGCCTCCGTCCTATTTCAACCGAACAGGTGCTCATCAAATTTGCCTCCAGAGCCTTTGGCAGGACAGTGTGATGAGCAATCCGAATCTACTGTTTCCCTGCTGTATTTGTAACATAGTAACATAGTAGATGACGGCAGAAAAAGACCTGCACGGTCCATCCACTCTGCCCAACAAGATAAACTCATATGTGCTTCTTTTTGTGTATACCTTACCTTACTATTACTACTACTACTATAAATCACTTCTATAGCGCTACCAGTCGTACACAGCGCTTTACAATTGAACATGAAGAAAGACAGTCCCTGCTCAAAAGAGCTTACAATCTAAATCAGGACAAACAGACAGGACCAATAAGGATAAGGGAAGGACAGACAGAAGGACACATAAGGATAAGATAAAAGTTACAAGTCAGGAGTCGAAAGCAGCATCAAACAGGTAGTCCTTTAGCCCGGATTTGAAGGCAGCCAGGGATGGAGCTAGACGTAACGGCTCAGGAAGCCTATTCCAGGCATAAGGTGCTGCGAGATAGAAGGAGCGGAGTCTGGAGTTAGCGATGGAGGAGAAGGGTGCAATTAGGAGAGATTTGACTAGTGAACGGAGTTCTAGGGAAGGAGTGTAGGGAGAGATGAGGGTGGAGAGGTAGTGAGGGCAGGGTCAGTCTTAGGCAGAGGTGACCAATGCGACTGCATAGGGTCCCGTGCCTAAGGGGGCCCCGCGCAGCGCGCCTCAACTCTGCCTCGCTCGTGCCTCCGCTCCAACCTCCGCCGCTGCTCGCCTTAGTCGCCTGAGATGATCCCCATTCCCGCGGCTCGGCCGCTCCGCTCCCATCACCACTGGCGCGGCGCCCACCACCGGCTTGGGCCCGCTGAGCCCGCCGTCAGCTCCCGAGTCCCCAGACCCCGGTGACTAACTGAGCGATGCCAGCGAGCCAGCCCAGGCAGCGACGGCCCTGCCCCCGACGGCGACGACAGACAGTTGCAGCGCGACGGCTCACCTCCAGGCTCCAGCTTCCTGCTCAATGTCCCGCCTTCTGATGTATTTCCTGTTTCCGGACGCGAGGGCGGGAGTCACTGAGCGGGAAAAGCTGGAGCTTGGTCGGAGGTGGTGAGGACGTGAGGTGAGCCATCGTTGCTGACGCCAACAGTAGTGCACTTATGCCAAATCGAAATCGGATTCCATGCAGGCAGGAGATCAGGAGAAGTGTCTCTCTCATCTAAGGACGCTTGCGGACGGTGCAAGGGTTGGAAATGTCTGCCTCCCTGAGAGGAATTTGGCCCAACAACATTAGTTGCTGGAGAAGCTGAGCAAGTAAGATCTTCTGGCTTGGAAGAGGCTGTTTCTAACATATCTGGGTTATTTTCACATAGATGTGCAGATATTTCTCCTGATAAAAATTTGGATGGCAATAGCAGATTTAGCAAAAACACTGCTTCCAGTAATTAATGATATGACACCTCAAATTAATCATTTGGAAGCTAGACTGCAATCACAGGAAGAAAAGATTACTAAGCTAAAATCTGAGCATGGAAATCATGAAGTAGCAAAATCTGATATAGTTCAAACTATTTTAGTAACTGATGTGGCTACTTGCCTCTCTGGTTTGATGGGTTACAGAGTAATAGGGGAATTTGAAAGTACTGGATCTTTTCTTAATATTTTTCCTTTATTCTCCTTTGTTATGAGAATTGGAACTACTAATTGTAGTGGACTTGAACTGAATAATTTCTGGGGAGGGGAGGTTTCATGATAGCATTGTGCTTATTATTTCAATCGTTTTTTTTGTACAAGTTTAACTTCATTTGTCTTTATTTGAAATTTCATAAATAAAAAAATGTTCTAAAATGGAATAATCATCAATGAGGCGGAGCTAGGGTGGGGGCGGAGCTAGGGTGGGGTGGGGCTAGGGTGGGCGGGGCTAGGATGGGGCCCCACCAAATTGGTCTGCATAGGGCCCCGCACTTGCTAAGACCGGCCCTGAGTGAGGGGCTGCAGAGTGAATGATTTGTATCTGCCATTTTCAGGGCACAGACTGTAGAAGTCTTGCTCAGCACTAGCCCCGCCTCCCAACCACCAGCCCCGCCTCCCCCCACGGCTTCTCTGTATGTGAATGGAGAGGGGGGCAGAGAGTATGAACCTTGCTTACACTGCTATTATCTGGACAATCTACCATCTTTTATATGTACTAAAACTCAATACAAACTGCAAAGTAAAACAACTGAAAATCATTCTTGTCTGTAATTCTTTGGGGGTGCTTATGCCAGTGGTCTTCACTCCCAAGTCCTCCAGGACCGCCAACTGGTCAGGTTTTCATAATATCCATAATGAGGCGCTTACTAAAGTGTTTCAGGCCGTGACCCTATGGTCGTGGCCACAGCGACATCCACAACCCCATCAATGTATTTCTAAGAATGTAAGAATAGCTGTACTGGGTCATACCAATGGTCCATCTAGCCCAGTATCCTTTTCCCAACAGTGGCCAGTCCAGGTCACAAGTATCTGGCGGAAACCCAATTAGTAGCAACATTCCATGTAGAACCCCAAAGAATAGCAAGATTCTGGAATCCTAAAGAGTAACAAGATTCCATTCAGAATCTCAAATATTATCAACATTCCATGCTACCAGTCCCGGGGCAAGCAGTGGGTTCCCCCATGCCCATCTCAATAACAGACTATGGACTTTTCCTCCAGGAACGTCCAAACCTTTTTAAACCCAGATACGCTAACCGCTGTTGCCACATCCCCCAGCAGTGAGTTCCAGAGCTTAACTATTCTTTGAGTGAACAAATATTTCCACCTATTTGTTTTAAAAGTATTTCCATGTAATTTCATTGAGTGTCCCCTGGTCTTTGTACTTCTTGAAAGAGTGAAAAATGAATTCGCTTCTACCCATTCCCCACCACTCAGGGTTTTGTAGACTTTGCTTCATTTTACTTTATTTTTTATTAGTCGTAAGCATTCCCAGACTGAGCTCAGCGCGACTTACATTAAGAGGGCCAAGTATATCGCTACATTTTAGACTTGACACATTTCAAGAAGAAAAACATTGTTACATTTTAGGGTCTTAACGGCTGTAGTTGGGGAGTATTGGGGTGCTTTACACATTATCCCTCATTCCCTAATACGAATTTATTTTATTTTATTTATTTATTATATTTGTATCCCGCACTTTCCCACTAAAAGCAGGCTCAATGCGGCTTACATAGTAATAGGTAACACAGAATTTTGTTATGTAATGTAGGAAATTAAGTATAACATAATAGAAGGATGGATGGGTAGTAAATGGATGGGTAGGTAGGTAGAGACAGGTGATAGAGAGAGGAGGGTAAGGTGGGAGATAGATGAGTTTTCAACTGTTTACGGAAAATTCCGTACTCTGATATTGATCTTATTGTCATTGGTATATCGTTCCACCATTTGGCTGATAGGATAAGGTTGTTGAGTGTACTGTCTTAAATCTGACACCTTTATTTGATGGAAATACTAGTTCCAGAAGATTTCCTTTCATCCTTCTCAGTCCCTTTTTGGGTAGTGTTATCCAGTGGTTTAGATATTCTAGCATTTTGCCATGTAAAAATGAGTGTGTCATGGTGCAAAGTTTAAAAATCCCTCTCGCTTCAAACGGTAGCCATTGTAATGTGATGTACAAAGGAGTTACTCTCTCCTATTTTATTTTATTTACTTGTTGCATTTGTATCCCACATTTTCCCACCTATTTGCAGGCTCAATGTGGCTTACATAGTGCAGTAGAGGCGATCGCCATTCCAGAGTGAGAGATGAAAGTGGTATCAAACATATAAACGGCGAGTGACCAAACTCACTCGCAAATGCGCAGTAAAGACCCTCTCTGTCCCGCTCCCGCGTCAATACGTGATGACGGGGGTGGGACAGAGAGGGTCTCTACTGCGCAGGGGGAGGGACAAAACCACCGTCACTACCGCTTCCCCCCCCAAAGGTCGCCGCCGCCACCCACCCTCCACCCGGGCTGGGCCCTCGCTCTGCTATAGAAACAGCACAGGAACGCAGCACACAGCTCAGCTGACCTGCTGTCGGCCTTCCTTCCCTGCCTCTGTCCCACCCTCGCCCACGAGGGCGGGACACAGGCAGAGAAGAGGGACAGCAGCTCATCTGAGCTGTGTGCTGCGTTCCCGCGTTGTTTCAATAGCGAAGCGACTCGAGGGCCCGGCCCGGGTGGAGGGGTGGCGGTGACTCCGGGGGGGGGGGCGTAGCGGTGACCTCGGAGTGGCAGCGGCGAGCTCAGAGGCGGGGGGGGGGCCTTTCAATCCCCCCCCCGTCCTATACTAGCCCGTTTTTACGGGCTCAACGGCTTGTTACATAGATAACATGAATGACAAAATAAAATTAAGCAAACAGGTATAAAGAGATCATATTCGGAATAATAGATAAAGTGGTAATGCATTAAAGTTCATATGAAGGCTCATTGCGGTAGGCCTTGTTGAAGAGGCAGGTTTTCAGTGATTTCCGAAAGTTGGTTAGGTCGCGCTGGTTTTTCACATCAAGTGCTAATGCATTCTATAGCTGCGTGCCTATGTAGGAAAAGCTGGATGCATGTGTTAATTTGTATTTCAGTCCTTTGCAGCTGGGGAAATGAAGATTTAGGAATGTGCATTCTGATCTTTTAGTTTTCCTGGGTGGCAAGTCTATGAGGTCTGACATGTAGGTCGGGGCATCACCGTAAATGATTTTATGAACCAAGGTGCAGACCTTGAACGTAATACGTTCTTTGAGTGGAAGCCAATGCAGTTTTTCTCTTAGGGGTTTGGCACTCTCGTATTTTGTCTTACCAAATATGAGTCTGGCTGCAGTATTTTGGGCTGTTTGAAGCGTCTTGATGATTTGTTCTTTACAACCAGCGTAGAGTGCATTGCAGTAATCTAAGTGACTTTAGTACCATTGATTGTACTAAGCTGCGGAATATTTCCCTTGGGAAGAAAGGTTTAATTCTTTTGAGTTTCCACATTGAATGGAACATTTTCTTTGTTGTATTCTTCACATGGCTACTAATTGCAAAATATTATATGTAGTCTGTACAACATCAATTAGAAAATAGATAGACAGTACAGAATGTTGCAGCTAGACTGATCTTTTCTAAATCTAAAACACAATGTCTCATCCTCTCATCACAATATAATACGAGAAAACCCACCACAATAAGCATACCAAACTTTACCCTACCCGTCTCAGACAGCCTGAAAATTCTTGGAGTCACAATTGACTCTATGTCTGATTCATTTGTTCTCTCTTGTACATTTGTTGACTCTGTATGCTCGTTTATCTGATGTGGTTGCTCTTATGTCTGAGTGATACTGGGAGCATGTTCTGTCCTATCTACAAATAGCGTTCCTTTCTGTCTTTTTAATTTTTTTATATTTTATTGCTTTTATTGTAAACTGCTTTGCAACAAAAGTGTTACAGCAAATTAATAAACGATAAGCCATCTATGCTGTTCATAGAATATATTAAATGCAAAGATATTCCTAAAGAAAAGAACACCATAATTATGATAGGACAGAAAAAAAAACCAGAAAAAGAAAAAGACCTTTATTCTATTGTTTTCGGTATCCCAGTTACTGCAAGCTCATATATTTAGCTGGGTGGGGTTCCAACAGCCTTCTCAAAAAAAAAAAAAGCTTTGAGGCCTGCGTTATACAGTTGTGCATTTGTGTCTTATTTATTGTATGATATTCCAGATGTGTTTTTCAAAATATGCCAAATGCAACACCTCGTGTGACTTTACATGACCAGATAAGAGAGATAATAAAAGAACTGATAGGTATCTTTAATCGCAGAAAATATTAACTGCACTGTGTGGATCAGATGTCAAAGTGCAAAGAGATGCAAGGCTTAACCTAGACCTCAGTTAAATATTGGCCTGTGAACGTGAGCAGAAATGGTTTGTGAAAGCTGCTAAAATGTTTCTGATAGACCATTCAGGGCTGCGGGGGGGGGGGGGGGGGGGGGCAGGTTTCTCAGGCCCGGCCTCCAAGCGATCAAAAGAGACTGCTCTGCCGGCCACAGGTCCTTCTTCCTGATGTGTCCTGCCTATGCGGATACAGGAAGTTACTTCACAAGAGGCGGGACTTGGCAGGAAGAAGGACCTGTAGCCGGCAGAGCACTCTCTCTTTCGCTGCTGCGGGAGGGGGGCGGCTGTGGTGGCGGCGGGTGAGAGCAGTAGCAGAAGAGTAGCCAGGTTGAGACATTGGAGGAGCAGAGGGCAGACTGCGCAGGTGCATGCAAGCACGTGTAGGCATGATGGATCAGCGGAACCATGTAAAAAATAGGGACCGGCGCCATTGGAACTCCGTTTGGGGGAGTGGCTGCACCCCTGGCCACTCACCTAGCTATGCCATTGAGCAGTAGGGGAGGGAGCAGCGGTAGTGGGGAGGAGCAGTGGTGGTGGTGGGGTGGCGGCGGCGGTGGGACGGCGGTGGTGGGGCCCAGAATATTGTTTGCCCTAGGCCCAGCTTTGTCTCTCGGTGGCCCTGAGACCACTGAGTAGGTCTTTGAGCAGTTGTCCTTAAGAGAGCTGATGGGAAAGTGCCAGGCTACCTTGGCTTCCAGATTCATGCGTCGGAATTGCCAGGTCTGGAAAAGACATGATCCATTGGACTTACAAAATTTGATGAGATGGGAAAGCGATGTGAAAAGCAGGGGAAGAATAACTGAAAAAGTTGGGAAGAGCAAAGGAACTGGAAATAACAAGGCTGAGGGCAACTAGGAGGTGAATGTAACTCGCCTTCAGCTACACCTGAAAAAAAAAGGAGTGAGCCAAATCCAAATAATACATAAAATAATAAATAAAGTGTTCAGGCAACAGCCTCTCTGGGGTTGGTGATTGTCTAGATCGGGCCTTCTCAACCTCAGGGCACACCAAGTTCCAGCAAGTTATCTGGAGTGGAGGAGTGGCCTAATGGTTAGTGCAGTGGGTTGGGGAACTGGGTTCAATTCCTACTGCTGCGCTGCCTAACGGTTATCAGTGGGTTGAGATCCTGGGGAACTGAGTTCAATTCCCTCTGCAGCTCCATGTGATCATGGGCAAGTCACTTAGGGCCCTAGAGACACATTAGCATTTTTAGTGTGCGTTAAGCATTAGCGCTCGCTAACCATGTAGGCCATAATATTTCTATAGGCATCTACATGGTTAGCGTGCACTAATTTTTAGGGGAGGAGGAGATAGGGACACTACTGAAAAGGGGAGGAGGAGATAGGGACACAGAGGGGCACCATTGGAAGGGGGATATAGGGACAATGGTGAAAAAGGGGTGAGATGGGGACAAAGAGGTAATGCTGGAAAAGGGGGAAGATGGTAACAGGGGTAATGCTGGGGAAATGGGGACACAGGACAATGTTAGAAAAAGGGAGGGGTGGGGACACCAAATGCTAGAAAGGGGGAGATGAGGAGACCAGATAGGCTTGTGCTGAAAAAGGGGGGAGATGGGGACACAGAAAGGGCAGATGCTGAACTTGGGGGTAGGATAGGGACAAGGGACACAGAAGGGAGATGCTGGACAGGACAAATAGTGGTGCAGAGGAAAAAAGGATGGTGCACTTGGAGACAGATGTAGAGAAGGAAAGGAAGAAGACAAGAGGCAAGCGAAGAAATGGAAAGGCCAACCTGGAAAAGAATTTGTAAGGATGACTCATGGAACATGGAAAAAAAGACTGGAACCAGCCAAATTTCCAGATAACAAAGGTAGAAAAAATTATTTTTATTTAATACTTTGTAAGGACTGAGATGTACCTGCTTTGTAAAATTTACATTTCCTTCTATTTTTATTTTGCAAAGTACAGGAGAAAATGCATGTCTGTCTCTTTTTTTTTTTTTTTTACCAGTATTGCACTGTTTAGAGTCTGGCTTCCTTGGGCAGGGAGGGGTCTCTATTTCAATTTTTGTTGTTATTTTTTTTGTGGCTCCCTATTCTGCATTAGATTGGTAGCATGGAATGTTGTCACAATTTGGGTTTCTGCCAGGTACTTGTGACCTGGGTTGGCCACATTGGAAACAGGATACTGGGCTAGGCGGACCATTGGTCTGACCCAGTATGGCTACTCTTATGTTATATAGATGACGGTCTGTCCATGTTCTGCATGTGTGACTGAGGTGAAGGATTATGCCAGCATGTAGTATCTGTGTAGGGATGTGTAACGGTGCAGCTTGTTCCAGTTTCCCAATAGTAGGTATATTGGTGCTCCAGAGCCCAGTGTACTATATATAGCACTGTCGACTGATAGGTGGGTTAGGGCTGTTATGGTATGGTAAGTTTTGTGTTCTAGGGCAGTCCTGGAGTACCCCCTTGTCAGTCAGGTTTTCAGGATATCCACAATAAATATGCATGACATTGATTTGCATATACTGCCTCCATTACATGCAAATCTTTTTCATGCAGATTCATTGTGGATAGCCTGAAAACCTGAATGGCAAGGGGGTACTCCAGGACCACCTATGGAAACACTTCTCTAGGTCCCACTGTAATATTTATAGCATTGTCTTTCATAGGTGGGTTAGGGCTGTTAAGGTGTGGTAAGTTTTCAGTATAGGTTTTGGGTGTCTTTTTGCAGGAGTTTGTATTATTTAACAAAGTGTCTAGCCCTATTTGAAAGTAGGTTCTGGGGCAAGGGCCTTTGTCACCCAAAATATAATGCTCAAGACTAGTATTCTTCACATGCTGTAGAGTCACCACACAAACAAAAGCCCATCTTGATTTAAACAAGATGTCTAGCAGTGGAAGGACTGGGTGTGCTATTCCTGAGGTGATGGTCACGATTTGAATATTGTTATTTGAAGTTAAGAAGACAGGTTGCCTGCACTGGCCAGTCCAGGGACCTCTTCTGTGTTCTGCCTCCTGATGTAACTTACTGAATGACCCACGTCAGGATGCACTAAGGCCACTTAGGGATTCATTGAAACATAACATTTGACCAGAGGTGCCTAAACCTTTGCATGCAACTGTATGGATACAATTTCCATTGTATACCAAAACACAAAAAAGTAAAAAAAAAAAAAGACTTTTAATATCTATAAACATTTGTAACATGTGAAGGGGCATTTTCAATATGACGTCTAAAACTGGTTTGGGATGTTTTGCAGAAAACGTCCAAAAATCCAGTAGCGAACGTGGACATTTTTAAAATCAGAAAACATCCAACTTTTTGTTTCAAAAATGGCCATTTTGCTAGATGGTTTTGTGCTCTGTGTGTTTATCTTTTTGGACCATTAAAATAAAAAATGTCCATGTAAAAAATGTAGAAAATCAAGCCACTGGGATTTATTTATTTATTTTTCACATTTATATCCCGCTTTAATATCAAAGCGAATTGCAATAAAACATTTACAAAATCATTATAAAAAAACAAGAAAACAGAATAACTATCATTCAAAAAATACAAAGAATACTGCATGGAGAACTGTACAGGTACACGAGATCAAGTCAATCTTCCAAAAATATAAATGAAAGAGGAACCAGCATTCTTAGTAGACTGGCCACACAGCAGTAGCATAGCCAAGGTTGGGCCCAGGCCCACCCAGTAGCAGCACACCTATGATGTGGCTGGATTCTTCCCAAGTCCCACCAACCAAAAACTCCCAACAACTGTCCCTCCTGCATACCTTATAAATAGCAGATCTTCGCCTGCAGCGAGCAGCGACTGATACATGCTCTGGGGCCAACATTAGCAGTGTGTATTAGTTGTTGCTCGCTGCCGGTGAAAATCTGCTAAGTAAAAAGTATGCAGGGAGGGGGATGTTTGAGAGGCCATATGGTATCCAGACGAGAGAGGGAAAGACCAAATCACTTGTGGGACAAGGCAGAGTTCTTATGCCCATCCATCTTGGGCCCAGGCCCACCCAAAATTGGGTGTCTGGCTACGCCCCTGCCACACAGACATCCCAGCAGAGCATAGGGGCACCCTAGGGGGCGCTGCAGTGGACGTCACGTAAAAAGTCCCATGTACACATCTCACTGTTACCCCCTTATATTGTATACAGAGCCCTCCAAAACCCACCAAAAGCCTAGGGGCCCTTTTACTGAGCCGCGTAAGTGTCTACATGTGCCCAAAGCGCACCAAAATGGAGTTACTGCCTGGCTACCGCGTGGCTCTTGCGGTAATTTCATTTTTGGTGCACATCCGATGCACACGTCCGAAAAAGAATTTTTATTTTTGGACGCACATAGGTCATTACCACCCGGTTACCGCATTAGACTTTACCGCTAGGTCAATGGCTCGTGGTAAGGTCTCAGACCCAAAATGGACACACAGCAATTTTGTTTTTGCCACACGTCCATTTTCGGCACAAATGAAAAAAAGGCATTTCTTTTTTACAGGCACGCTGAAAAATGGATCTGTGCGCGCCCAAAACCTGCGCCTACACTACCGCAGGCCATTTTTCAGCGCACCTTATTAAAAGGACCCCCTAGTGTACCTCATTAACAATTAGGGCAGGCATAAGCACATAAGTATTGCCATACTGGGAAAGACCAAAGGTCCATCGAGCCCAGCATCCTGTTTCCAACAGTGGCCAATCCAGGTCACAAATACCCGGCAAGATCCCAAAAATGTACAAAACATTTTATACTGCTTATCCCAGAAATAGTGGATTTTCCCCAAGTCCATTTAATAATGGTCTATGCACTTTTCCTTTAGGAAGCCGTCCAAACCTTTTTTAAACTCTGCTAAGCTAACCGCCTTTACCACATTCTCTGGTAACAAATTCCAGAGTTTCATTACTCGTTGAGGCAGGGTAGTGCACAGTAATTCCCACGTTAACTACTTAACACAACTTATGCATATAGGCCCACAGTATCCTGCCCGCTTCTCCAGATACACAGTGATTATTAAATTCATCTTCTTTACTTACGTGCTCAAAATGGGATAGAAGTGTAAAAAAAAACATTCTAATGTGATAACACAAAGCTACAAGAAGACAAAAATTCAATTTAAAAACAAAATAGCATATCTATCATAATTATACCATAACAACTAGTTACTTACATTTCTTTAGAAACTTGTACTCAATGTCCTTTCACCCCCTCGCAGCTTTTATGAATGTTTAAGGCAAAGGAAATACTGAAGACAGGTTTTGATTGAATGATTCGCCCAAAGGGGAGTTGAATTGGATTCATTGATTTTATATACCGCATTTAAGGTTCAAAGTAGTTTACAAATAATTAATTGTACAAAATACAGTAATCATACGCTTCCATAATAAATCATTTCAAGAACACTTCAAGTAATATTTTGCTGAAACGGCCAAGTTTAATTAAATTAATACAGGTGTAAGCCTAGCGTTGGCAGTCAGTACTGAATGCATGAGGGCAGCCAGAAACGACTTTAGGAGACTGGGAGAACTGGCAATACTTTTAATAGACATGGGACTGCAAGACGATGAGCACCCCTCCAAAAACTTAGAAACTTTTCTTTTCAAATATATTATGATCCTGCTTATTTTTAGTGGGGTAATTTAGATCATATCTTAATTAGAAAAGTAATCAAAGGAATTACTGTTTGATAAGATAGCTGTCCTTGGTAATAAATTAACTTGCTTTACCACATTAGGTAACAGCCTGCCAATGACTCTACAAACAGCTAGGCCTTGATCCTGGAAAACAGTGCTATTCATGCCGCTAGATTGTGACAGACCATAATATCTCAGCTGAAATGCAAACCATCTCTAAGGGGCCCTTTTACTAAGTTGCAGTAGGTCTAATGTCGGCCTACCATGTGCTAAAAGGACACTGAGGCATCCTGCAGTAGTTTCCCACTCAGCATGCGCCAATGGGGTAGCATGGGCACATTACTGTACGCTACCTGATTAGCATGGGACCTTACCCTCTGGGGGCAGGTCTGAGGGTGGAGAGTAGGCGTGTTCTATGCTAATCGGTCAGCGCAGCTACATTGCCGCACAGTAACCGATTAGCGCGTGAGCCCTTACCACCTACAAACAGGGCCACTGAGAGACTGAGCCGGGCCCGGGTCAAGGCTGCCCCTGGGCCCCCTCCCCGCCCCCCCGCCCCCCAATCACTACCACTGTCGCCGCAGTCTCCGGTCTCCACCTGCCCACCCCCAGCCCTGTCGACTGCCCCCCTCCGTCCGCCACTGGGCCCCCTGCATTCAAATCGGTAGCGTCTCACCTCCGTGTGAAAGTGGCAGATCGCCTCCCTTCGAGCCCTCCCTTACTGTGCCCCGTCCTCGCGGAAACAGGAAGTTACATCAGACGAGGGCGGGACACAGGGAGGGCCCAAAGGGAAGCGATCTGCCGCTTTCACATGGAGGTGAGGCACTGCCGATTTGAATGCAGGGGGCCCAGTGGCAGAAGGAGGGGGGCTGTTGACGGAGCCGAGGGCGGGCGGGGTGAGACCAGGGACTGCAGCGCCGGCGGCCTGGGAGCAGGAGAAGGAGAGAGACCCCGGCGCCGGGCCCCCCTTGGAGGCCTGTGCCCGGAGAATTTTGTCCCCTCCTGCCCCTCCCTCTCGGCGGCCCTGCCTACAAAATAGGTGTCAGTAAGTGCTCACACACTAATGGCCATGCTCTAATGGGTCATGGCCATTAATGCTGGACATCGAAAAATCAGCCATTTTACCCCCGCAGTCAAAATGGCCTTAGCACATGGGAATGACCCACCTAAGGATGCACTAAGGCCACTTAGGGATTCATTGAAACATACCATTTGACCAGAGGTGCCTAAACCTTTGCATACAACTATTATGATGTCTAAATCTGATTTTGGATGTTTTGCAGAAAATGTCCAAAAATCCAGTAGCGAATATGGCCATGATTAGCCTGGGAGTAGCGCGGAAGCCCTTACTGCCTTCTAAATAGGTGGCAATGAGGGCTCCCACAGTAACTGCCATGCGCTAATGGGGAAATTAGTGCATGGCTATTACAAAAAAATATGGCGAGGCAACCATTTTACCGCTGCACTAAAAGTTGCCGCAGCACATGGAAAACCCCTGTGGCCACTTGTTTTGTATTAATTTAATTTAATTAATTAATTTATTTATTTATTTGTAGCATTTGTATCCCACATTTTCCCACCTATTTGCAGGCTCAATGTGGCTTACATTTGCCATACTGGCGGATGCCAGTTCCGGGTAACAGAATTACAAATGGCATTGCATTAAGGAGCATACATACATGGTAACATACAGTATATGGAACATAGTGTATATGGAACCGATCGTGGTATATATATATATGCCATGTGAATACATACATGGTAACGAATACGTTATGGTAGTGCAAGAAGGTTCCTGAGTAATAAATTAGATTGTGACAGACATTAGGTCATCGATTGTAGAGAAGTCCTATTCAATATAAGGTTTAAAGTGGTAGTGCTTGATCATTAATAGCAAAGAGGTTAAGCAGTCATGTGATAAAAGTTCGGATTTGTATAGATCGTGTATAATGTTAATATTTAGTATTTAAGATGGATGTTTATGGTAGGCCTTCTTGAAAAGATTTGTTTTCAGTACTTTATTTATTTTTTGTCTATTAGATTGTAAGCTCTTTGAGCAGGGACTGTCTTTCTTCTATGTTTGTGCAGCGCTGCGTACGCCTTGTAGCGCTATAGAAGTGATAAATAGTAGTAGTAGTAGTCTCTTGTAACCAGAGCTAATATTGTGATGTCATAATGCCTCAGGCCACCAATAAGAGCCAACCTCATCAGTGATGTCACAATGGCTTGATTGTCCTATACTTGGCTCACTTTTATTACATAGCTCTTTGAGCAGGGACTGTCTTTCTTCTATGTTTGTGCAGCGCTGCGTACGCCTTGTAGCGCTATAGAAGTGATAAATAGTAGTAGTAGTAGTCTCTTGTAACCAGAGCTAATATTGTGATGTCATAATGCCTCAGGCCACCAATAAGAGCCAACCTCATCAGTGATGTCACAATGGCTTGATTGTCCTATACTTGGCTCACTTTTATTACATAGCTCTTTGAGCAGGGACTGTCTTTCTTCTATGTTTGTGCAGCGCTGCGTACGCCTTGTAGCGCTATAGAAGTGATAAATAGTAGTAGTAGTAGTCTCTTGTAACCAGAGCTAATATTGTGATGTCATAATGCCTCAGGCCACCAATAAGAGCCAACCTCATCAGTGATGTCACAATGGCTTGATTGTCCTATACTTGGCTCACTTTTATTACATAGCTCTTTGAGCAGGGACTGTCTTTCTTCTATGTTTGTGCAGCGCTGCGTACGCCTTGTAGCGCTATAGAAATGCTAAATAGTAGTAGTAGTAGTAGTCTTCGGAAGATGGTTAGGTCAACAGGCCAGATAGCAGGGTAGTAGGCGATAGGGTTGGGCAGCTGGAAAATTTTCACTTCATGTCCTTTCCCACATTGTTTTGGGGAATTTTCGTTTCATTCAAGTTTTCTTGGCCATTTTGTTGTTACAGGAGCAATGTAGTTAAGTCATTCTGTTTGCAAAGAGTTCATACTATTAGTAGAAAACAAAAAAAAAAAAACCCACAACGTGTGTGTGTGTGTGTGTGGGGGGGGGGGGGGGGGTTCTGCTAGTATTTGTTAGTTAACAACATGCAACGACATGGGATATAGAACAGCGCATAAGAAATGAAACTGTGGTCACACTAACAACTCAAAACCAAAACCAACCACTGTGAATGAACCATGCAAAGAGCTAAAAGTGCTTGTGAAACTTTAAAGAGTGGAAGGAAAAGCCTCGAACCACAGTCTGGAAGCTTAAATGTTCTCACGCACTTCACAGATGGGAAAACCTCAGGCATAAAACACTTCCACAAAATCTCAAAAATATTTTTTATGATCAGACAACAATAGGAGCGAAGTCAAAATATGGAACTTCTCAATCTTCAAACCTTTAATCTTTTAAGCTCTCAAAAGTATTTCTTAATTGTAACTATATCATAAATAAGAGGGTATTGTAGGGTTCCACCAAGGTTTTTATGCCTCTGAGGTTCTCCCGTCTGAAGTCTGTGAGAACATTTAAGGTTCCGGACTGGGGTTTGAGGCTTTTCCTTCCACTCTTTAAAGTTTCACACGCACTATTAGGTGTTTGTATGGTTCGTTCACAGTGGTTGTTTTTAGGTTTGAATTGATATATAACAGCTCATCCCTAGCAGGTGATACCATATGGTTGCTATCACTGAAGTATTTATATATTTTAACATTGTGTCCTTTTGGCACCCAAGTGGTAAAAAAATAGAGAAAATAAAGCTATTAAAAAAAAAAGGCTGCAGAAAAGGTTTGTAAAAGAACCTAAGCCCCAAAACAATGGTAAACATCTATAGTCCGTTATCCAAATAGACCCCCCCCCCTGTTTACTAAGCCCACCGCGGGCTTACCGCACGCCAATCTGGAGCTACTGCCGGCCCAACATGGGTGCCGGCGGTATTTCCACCCTCAGCGTGTGAACAGCAGGCACAGCACCGAAAGTACTAGTAACTCTCCTAACCAAATTCAAACAAGAAATTGCAAAAGGCAAAAGCATACTTCTTCTGCAATTCGACATGTCTAGAGCGTTCGACATGGTAAATCATAAAATACTACTAAACATCCTAGAATACTTCGGGATTGGTGGAAGTGTACTTAGCTGGATTAAGGGTTTCTTAATCGCTAGAACATATCAAGTGAAATCGCACTCGAACATATCATCACCATGGAAAACAGACTGTGGAGTACCCCAAGGATCACCACTATCACCGATCCTTTTCAACCCCACTTGCCAAATCCCTAGCCAACCAAGGCCTTAACCCCTACATCTACACAGACGATGTCATGATAGACATCCCTTACAAACATGATCTAACAGAAATCACCAATGAAATCAAACTCAGCCTGAAAATCATGAACTCATGGGCGGATGCATTCCAACTAAAACTTAACGCAGATAAAACACACTGTCTCATCCTCTCATCCCAATACAACACGAACAAACCCATTTATATAAACATCCCAGACTACACCCTTCCTGTTTCAGACAGCTTGATAATTCTCGGAGTTGCAATCTACCGAAACCTCACGCTAGAAAGCCAAGTGAAATCTACAACAAAGAAAATGTTCTACTCAATGTGGAAACTCAAAAGAATAAAACCTTTCTTCCCGAGGGAAATATTCCACAACTTGGTACAATCAATGGTATTAAGCCACCTAGACTACTGTAATCTACGCGGGATGCAAAGAACTAATCATAAAGAAACTCCAAACAGCTCAAAACACCGCAGCCAGGCTTATATTCGGAAAAACGAGATTCGAAAGCACCAAACCCCTACGAGAAAAACTGCACTGGCTCCCAATCAAAGAACGTATTGTGTTCAAAATCTGCACTGTGGTTCATAAAATTATCTACGGCGATGCCCCAGGATACATGATAGACCTCATTGACTTACCAACCAGAAACACAACAAGAAAAGATCAACATGCACATACCTAAATCTCCACCACCCAAGTTGCAAAGCACTCAAATACAAATCAGCCCCAGACCCATTCTCCCACCTGCCCCAGGCATGGATCCATTTTCCCTCCTGCCCCCTTGTCAGACCCCAGTTATAGCTTCAGACCCCTTCTCCCCTCTGAGCACTCCCCTCCCCAGTCCCCTTCTCCCCTCTAAGCTCCGCCACCCTCCCCAATCCCCTTCTCCCCTGAGCACCCCTCTAAGCTCCCCCACCCTCCCGAATCCTCTTCTCCCCTCTGAGCACCCAGTGACCCATCTAAGCTCCCCCACCCTCCCCAATCCCCTGCTCCCCTAAGCACCCCTCTAAGCTCACCCACCCTCCCCAATCCCCTGCTCCCCTAAGCACCCCTCTAAGCTCACCCACCCTCCCCAATCCCCTTCTCCCCTGAGCACCCCTCTAGGCTCACTCACCCTCCCCAATCCCCTTCTCCCCTGAGCACCCCTCTAGGCTCTCCCACCCTCCCCAATCCCCTTCTCCCCTGTGAGCTTCTCCCTCCCCCGAGCCGGTCCCGTCCTGTGCCCCCTCCGTTGAGAGTCGACAGCTCTCGTCTCCTGCCGCTACCCTGCTTTTATTTTTTAATCCATTGCAGCGACGCAGGCAGTGCTTCCCGTCTGCCCTGTGAAGGAGAAAATCGTGTCGCTGGCGTCGGGCCTTCCCTCGTTGTGTCCCACCCTCGAGGAAATAGGAAGTTACCTCAGAAGAGGGCGGGACACAACGAGGGAAGGCCCGACGCCAGCGACGCGATTTTCTCCTTCACAGGGCAGATGGGAAGCGCTGCCTGCGTCGCTGCAATGGATTAAAAAAAAAAGCAGGGTAGCGGCAGGAGACGAGAACTGTCGGCTCTCGACGGAGCACCCCCCACCCGCCGACACCCGGGGCGGACCGTCCCCACCGCCCCGCCCTTCCTACGCCACTGCCTCAGCGCATGGCAAAAACAGCCCCTGCCACTAGGGCAGGGCCCCTTTTTACCTCAGCTTGGTAAAAGGACCCCTTTGAATAGGCTGTGTCGGCATTGTCAGGTGGTAGCCTCTAGCACAGCTTAATAAACGGGGGGGGGGGGGGGGGGGGGAGGGGGGAGAGTGAGTAGCCTACAAAGCAAATAAGAGTTATCCCTTCCAGTGGCATAGCCACAGGTGGGCCTGGATGGGCCAGGGCCCACCTAATTAGGGCTCAGGCCCACCCAACAGTAGCACACATTTAGCGGTAGCTGGTGGGGATCCCAAGCTCCGCCAGCTGAAGACTTCCACCTGATGGAAATGAAAATGCTACTCTCCATGATACCAGCACTTGCACATGCTTGGTTTTCAGCGCATGCGTGCTGCAGACTGCCAAGGTGGAAAGAAGCGTTTTCCTGCCAGCTGAGATTTATTTGGGGTGGTGGTTGGGGGGGAGAACACTTGGTGCCCACCCACTTCTTGCCTAGGCCCACCCAAAATCTGTTTTCTGGCTACGCCCCTATTCCCTTCACTACATCTCATGGTCTCTTCTACTGCATACTACTGCAAGGTGACCCTCTAGGACACTGATTCCCAATACGCAGGATCCATGAGACCATCACAGTGGCACCGTCAGAAAGGAGGCAGGCAAAGTGCAGCTTGGGGGAGGGGGTATGGGACTGATGGGGACAGGATGGGTGCCTGCACTCAGAAAGGTTAGGAGGAAACAGCACCTGCTGAGTTGAGCAAAACTGGAAATTGCACAGTAAGAAGCCATGGACCAAAGTACAGATCTCTGATACTGTTAAAGCCCTAAGACAATCCCAAATTTAAGTGGGATATTGTCTGCAATAAAGTATTTAATACAATTACCATGTCTTAATGCTCTGGCACTATGAACTTTAACCAGGTTATTAGTCTTCATATGTTTCTGCAGAGGGTTCCTGTGCTTATCTGTTTTTCTGTATAATTACAACGGAGGGAAGCAACATTTTAAGGATAGCAATTAGAAGAAGCCTGTGACTTGAAATCCTGTATGCATGCCCACGTATTTTTGGGAGTGGATAAGGGAAAGATTTACACAAGTGGGGAAAGCATGCAGAGCATGACTCATAGAATTCTTTCCAACCCTTCTGCATGTAAGTGTGTATCTGTGTATTAGGTGGGGAGTTGGTAGATGTGCATGTGTACATGTTTGTTTGTGTCTATGCATGCATGTGTGCGTGTGCATGGTTGCATAATGTGTGTATGCTTTCTGTCTGTTCAGGATCAGGAGAGGAGATGTGAGGGGAAGGCACTTTAAAAGAGCAATTCCATAACCATTAAGCTACAGTGAATAAGTCTATGTATACTGCAGCTGCGGGAACTCCTTCTCTCATAGAAATGTATTGGGACATTTTTTGGAGGGGGTTCATATATCTTCTTACCCCCTCAACATATGCAGAAATTTCTGCAGCACAAAAACTTTCTCCAGATTCCCTCCTCCATTCCTTGGTTGGTCTAGCATCTCTCTTCCTCTACCCCCCCCCCCCCCCCACCATAGCCTGGTTTCTCTATATGTTTTCCCTCTGCTCCCCCTCCAGGTTCAGCATCTCTCTCCCTCTCTTCCTTCTCCGGCTCCAGAATCTGCCTTCCTCTCTCCTCCTTTCCTGGTCTCTCTCTCCTCCTCCTATTATCCTCTGTTCCAAGAGTCTAGCATCTCTTCCCCTTTCTTTACTGTGTAAATCTGTTAGAGTCTCATAAACACAGCTGAATAGGAGGATTTATTTTCGAAATTAATAAAAAAAACCTCGGGGTCCTTTTACTAAGCTGCGCTAAAAAGTAGCCAGCTCTGCTGCTAGTGCAGGGGTTTCCCACGCATTGTGATCACTTTTAACATGGCAGTAAAGTGGCTGCATTCAGTTTTGCTTTGTAATGGCCACACACTAATTTCCCCATTAGCGCATGGCCATTACCGCCGTGACTGCTTACCACCACCTATTTAGGAGGCGGTAAGGGCTCCCTCACTACTGCTGCACTAATCGGGATGCGTGGAATGGACTCCTGGTTGTAGATAATAAACACAGTTATGCACCCTGGAGTAGATTCAAAGGGCAAAGGCCATAAATCATGAGGCCCAGGAACTTATGATCTGATCTGATATCCTTACGGGCAAACAGGCCTGGGAAAGGAGGAAGCATAAACAAACATGGGAATGTGGTTTAGCAGGTGAGAGAAACCAGATGACTTTGAAAGAAAGCAGGATGATCCTGGGTATGATAACTTGTTGAGGCATTGTAAATCATTGTTAAACACAAGTGTATAAAAATAGCTGTTTCAGTCCAGTATGTTGGAGCGATAGATACAGCCAGCATATTTATGCAGTAGTTCTATTCTCCCATGAGAAAAATATTAATTGTATCAATACTTGGGTAAGTGAATAAAATTACCTTTCTCATAAACGCGGCCTTGGTCTTTTATCTCTGCAAATCGTGGGTAACTGATATATGAAGAATTGTAGAGGTGGTAAAAAGACCTAAATTTTTACATGGGTTTAATTCATGGTGGAGGTCGTGGAGACGAAGACTGTGTCAGAATTTAAGAAAGCATGGGACAGCAATGTGGGATCCCTTAGGAAAAGGAGGAGTTAGGGGTTACTGAGGAAGCGCTATAGAAATGATAAGTAGTAGTAGTGTTTGGGATTTTGGAATCTTGCTACTCTTTGGGATTCCGGAATCTTGCTACTCTTTGGGATTCTGCACAGAATGTTGCTACCCTTTTGGATTCCGGAATCTTTCTACTCTTTGGGATTCTACACAGAATGTTGCTACTCTTTGGGATTCTGCATGGAATCTTGCTACTCTTTGTCCTTTTCCCTTATTTGTCCTGTTTGTCCTGATTAGGTTGTAAGCTCTGTCAAGCAGGGACTGTCTATTCATGTTCAAGTGTACAGCGCTGCGTACGTCTTTAGAAATGATAAGTAGTAGTAGTAGTAGATGTAGGTACCCTGGTGCAGGATGTGGAGCATCTATTTTATAATGGCATCTGGGTGCCCAGATTCTGTTCTAGAACACTAGTGCAAATCCACTTTGAAAGTCCACTTACACCAGGTCTATGCTAGGCATAAATGGTGCTTAAATACAGCAAGCAGTGTGCCCAAGTTGTGCACATAAGTGTGAGATGCGCCCCCCCCCCCTTACAGTTATGAGCTAGGTCACTTATACGCACCCTTATAGAAAATTGTTTAGGGCATGGTGGCACTTTTGCTGCATTTACACCTGCCGCTGCAGGTGCACAGTTATAGAACTGCCATTATAATGCCTATTAAAATATGCTCTTTACTGTTTAGGTTCTCTTTACGTGAATCGATTGTTTATTCTTTCCAAAACTACTAGGACTAGGGGGCATGCAATGAAGCTACAAAGTAGTAAATTTAAAATGAATCAGAGAAAAGTTTTCTTCACTCAGTGTATAATTAAACTCTGGAATTCGTTGCCAGAGAATGTAGTAAAAGCAGTTAGCTTAGCGGGATTTAAAAAAGGATGGCTTCCTTAAGGAAAAGTCCATAGACCATTATTAAAATGGACTTGAGGAAAATCCACTGCTTATTTCTAGGATAAGCAACATAAAAGGTATTGTACTTTTTTGGGATCTTGCCAGGCACTTGTGACCTGGATTGGCCACTGTTGGAAACAGGATACTGGGCTTGATGGACCTTCGATCTGTCCCAGTATAGCAATATTTATGTACTTATGTAAGGCTGACAGTCTTTGCTTTAGGAAAGCTGTAGGGCTTAATCTTCAGATGTTTTTCTGATCCTCTGGTTGCACAGTGTGTTCAGTGAAAGGTACAGACAATAGCAACCTGCTGTTCAGCCCTTGGGCTCACTTTATTTCAAAACAAGAAAGAGAAAATGATGATGTATAGCATTATGTACTGACTGACCAATCTTCAGCCCACGGGAGGCAGGCCGGCTAAGTGCCATGATCGGTGCTGGACCCCGAATTTTCAATGCCATTTCCGGTAACTGGCATTGAATATCCGTTTCTTTTTGGCTGGCTTAATCAGTCAAGTTAATATTCATTGCTGGCCGGTTAAGTTTATAGCAGTCAAAGACAGGACTGCTGTTTAGGTGGTCCGATTTGGCCACTAAACTTAGCTGGCAAAGCACTGAATATTTGCAGCTAGCCGGTTATATCACGCGATGTAGCCAGTTAGCCCTGTGCGCTAAATGCTAATATTCAGCAGAGATAACTGGCCGGTTAAGTGCTATTTAACTGGTCAGGAGCCATTCCTGGCTGGTTAAATAGCACTGAATATCGGCTGATGAGAATGGAAGGAGAGAAGAGTTCTAGAAAGTCCACCATGCAGTTATCAAAGAGCCCAGCAGATGGTGCTGTTTCTTAACTACAGACAGTGCATGGCCAAATTCATAAATCGAGCCCCTTGGCTGGATGGTAGTAGTACAATAGACAGAGTCATATAGGCAAGGCAGAATTAAGGCATAGGCGAATGCCTAGCACTTAAATATGTAGAAAGGGCTCTAATGATACCCATGACAGATGTTTGCCTTGGTAAGTCAGTTGCTGGCAGAAAGAACAGTGGGGGTGGGGAGTGGGGATGGAAAACTAGGGGCATCGTTGCCTGCAGAGGTCTGTCTATTTATTCCTCCCAACCCTGTGCATTATCCTTCAGTTAGGATGAAGGGTAGACAGGCAGCTTCCTTCTCTGTTCATTTTCCTCTTCAGTCATTTGTGAGAATCCTATATAATAAAACACACCTCCAACGTTCTGAAGCTGACTCCGTGACACTAAAGCCTGAAGCATTCGTGCGCTCAGAAAGGATGCATCCATCTCATGAAGTGACGTCACGTACTTCCGGGTACGTCACACACAAAAGCTGACCAACCAGAGGTGGGAGGGCGGACGCAAAAGCTGACCAACCAGAGGTGGGAGGGCGGGCGCACAGCAGCGAATGGACCTACCGTTCAGTGGGCCTGCATGCTGAGCTGTGCATGGCAGTGGAGGTTGGACGGTTGGTGGAGGGCCAGAGATTTGGCCAGTATCATCAGGGGCAGAGGAGAAAGGAGAATCGCTGTGTGGCTGGAGGAGAGGCAGGGGAGAGAGGAGCATCACTGGGTGGCTAGAGGGGGGGGCAAGGGAAAATGGAGACTTGCTGGGTGCCTGGAAGGGGGCCAGAGGACAAAGGAGAATCGCTGAGTGGCTGGAGGGGGGGGGCAGGGGAGACAAGAGCATCGGTGGGTGGCTGGAAGGGGGGGCAAGGGAAAATGGAGAATCGCTGGGTGGCTGGAGGGGGGCCAGAGGACAAAGGAGAATGGCTGGGTGGCTGGAGGGGGGGCAGGGGACAGAGGAGAATCGCTGGGTGGCTGGAGGGGGGGCAGGGGAGAGAGGAGAATCGCTGGGTGGCTGGAGGGGGACAGGGGACAGAGCAGACACACTCGCACCCAGTGGTCTCACTCTCTCTCTGTCACACACACACACTCGCACATTCACTCTCTCTCTCTCTCACACACACAGTCACTCTCACACACACTCTCAAACATACACACTCCGACAAAAACCTTGCTAGCGCCCGTTTCATTTGTGTCAGAAACTGGCCTGATTTACTAGTGTATTTATATTACAATGCGGGGCCCAATTGATTTTGTTTGGCCTACCAAAGGGTGACCCCTGCCCTGTATAGAGGAAAGCTTGCCTAATCTCTATCAGAGCTGATCAGTGCAGTTGTGCCCTTTATTTCATGACTACTTAAATCCACCTAGAACTTCACTGCCCATTGGGTTATTTTTGTGGATTTTCACCTTGAGCAAGAAACTGCCTAGCTAAAAGGAAGGATGTTATCTCAGTGCAACATATGCTTAGTCTGACAAAGAAAGGTACATGTCTACCTTATCTCCCTCAGTACATAAACAATAGGATGCTTCAATAACCGCTCTACGGCTTCATTTGAATTTTAACAGGATATTCATGCGATAATCCATCAATCCATAATAGCCAAAATGGCACCTCTCCGCTCGCATTTTCTTTCTTTGTGCATTTTAAGACACAATGCACTCACTGATTTATTACAAGGTTCTGTCTCCTCACTTTGTTGGAGGTCATAGGCAGGAAACTAGGATGACAGGTTGCCTGATGCCCTCTCCCCAGTGTCTTATCTGCTGAAGGAGGAGAGCAGTGACCCGCTGGGCTACATCAGTAGTATTGGGAGAGAAGAAGAGAGCTGGCAGCTGGGCTGAGAATGTGGCTCCAGATTACTGTCCTGTGCTCCTTGGCCCTATGTGTGGTCACAGATCCTGAGGTTGAGGGCACAGCTTGCTCAAAGTACCAAGCCGCCTTTAACCATTCCTGTTACGAGTTTGTTAAGCATGAACGAACCTTCCAGAGTGCCGAGAGCTGGTGTGAGAGGGGTGGGGGGCATCTTGTCTTTATTCAAGATGAAGAAACGCAGGACTTTTTGCAGCAACAGGTGCCCGAAGACAGGGAGTGGTGGATCGGACTGGCTTGGAACACTCTCTCTTTCAATGAGACAGATGAAGGTACGTACGTTTCTCTACAAATCTTTTCGAGTCTCATTTAAAATCCACTTTCCCTCCCCCCTGACGCTGCTTGTAACCTTGAGGCAAGTCACTTTAGTTCCCATTGCCTTAGAATGTAAGCTCTTTGGGGAAGGAACTCATTATTAACTACCATGAGCAGCACTTGGAAAAGCAGATTAGCAATTATACCAATAAATTATATGGGTTCGACATGTCGCAATTTTTCTGTATCATCTTTATCTTTTATTTCAGACTTACTATACTGCCTTAACTGACTTTGCAGAGCAAAGCGGTTTACAGACTAAAAACATCAAAAAGGAAAAAAATACATAGTTAAAATAGTAAGGAAAACATTCATACCAATCAAAAGCAGACAAATATCAGAGAAGGGTGGTCAGATCAACCTGAAGAATAGACGGCTGAGGGGAGATATGATAGAGGTCTATAAAATAATGAGTGGAGTGGAATGGGTAGACATGACTCGCTTGTTTACTCTTTCCAAAAATACTAGGACTAGGGGGCATACAATAAAGCTACAAAGTAGTACATTTAAAACAAATCGGAGAAAACTAAACTCTGGAATTTGTTGCCAGAGAAAATGATAAAAGCAGTTAGCTTAGCGGGGTTTAAAATAGGTTTGGCTAACTTCCTAAAAGAAAAGTCCATAAGCCATTATTAAGATGAACTAGGGGAAAATTTACTGCTTATTTCTAGGTAAGCAGCATAAAATGTATTGTTTTGGGATCTTGCCAGGTACTTGTGACCTGGATTGGCCACTGTTGGAAACAGGATGCTGGGCTTGACGGACCTTTGTTGAAAGAGCCACATTTTTACAGCTTATTTAAAGTGCTTTAGGGAAAGTTCTCCTTGAACCTCCAAAGGGAGGGAGTTCCACAAACTCAGGGTCATGTTACATTACAGTATCTTCATTTTATTATTAATTGTAGAACCATGAACAAAAGGGACTGGGCATCTTGCTGGATCTGAAGGGAGACAAAGCCTTTTTTTTATACCTAGATCCCTAGTTCAAATTTGGCACAGGCAGGAATCCAAAAGCCGTCAGTGGCCTGTATGAAATCTGTATGAAATGAGTTCATGGCTTTCCCACAACAACACACATGCAAAAATCAAATACCAGTAAGACATGTACTATCCTGATTTGCCCTGTAAAGGCTCTTGGTGGCAGTCATTGAAAGGGTTAAATATTGAAGAGGTTAGGGCTCTTCACCTAGTAAAAGAGACAGCTGAGGGGGAATATGATTGAGATCTATAAAGTCCTCCGCTTTGTGGAGAGGGTGGAGGTGAATCCATTTTGCACTCATTCAAAAAGTACAAAAAAAGCAGGGGACACTCGGTGAAATTGCATGGAAATACTTTAAAAACAAATAGGAGGAAATATTTTTTTCACTCAAAGAATAGTTAAGCTCTGGAACTCACTGGAGGATGTGGTAATGGCAGTTAGCATATCTGGGTTAAAAAGAAAGGTTTGGACAAGTTCCTGGAGGAAAAGTCCATAGTCTACTATTGAGATGGACATGGGGGAAGCCACTGCTTGCCCTGGGATTAGTAATATGGAATGGTGCTACTAGTTGGGTTCCTGCCAGGTACTTGTGACCTGGATTGGCCACTGCTGGAAGCAGGATACTGGGCTAGATCAGAGGTAGGCAACTCCGGTCCTCGAGAGCCGCAGGCAGGTCAGGTTTTCAGGATATCCACAATGAATACGCAGGAGATAGATTTGCATACCATGGAGGCAGTGTATGCAAATCAAGTTCATGCATATTCATTGTGGATATCCTGAAAGCCTGACCTGCCTGCGGCTCTCGAGGACCGGAGTTGCCTACCCCTGGGCTAGATGGACCACTGGTCTGACCCAGTATGGCTAGTCTTATGAGTTACCTCCTCAACTCTATAGCTGGACCTTCCAGAGTAGGCTGGCCTGGGGCAGCATGGAGAGAAGCTGACCCTCCTACTCTACCTGTTCTGGGGTTTATAGGAGGACTTTGGTGTCCAGCACTGGCAACTGAGCACCTGCCAGACAAGGAAAGAAACTGGTGAAGAGGTATTGAAAGCAAAGGGATGGGAAATCAGTGCCCTACGCTGGTAGAGAGGCTATCTGGAAACAGGAGGGTAGGAAATTGGTGCCCTAGACCAGGGGTAGGCAACTCCGGTCCTCGAGAGCGGCAGGCAGGGCAGGTTTTCAGGATATCCACAATGAATACGCAGGAGATAGATTTGCATACCATGGAGGCAGTGTATGCAAATCAAGTTCATGCATATTCATTGTGGATAGCCTGAAAATCTGACCTGCCTGCTGCTCTCGAGGACCGGAGTTGCCTACCCCTGCCCTACATTGCTTAAAAGGTTACTGAAAGCAACTGGATGGGGAAACTGGTATGTTTTTGCCACTCAGTCGTTTGTTCAGCCTGCTGTCCTCTGCTGTTTCCTTGCTTTTGTATCACACTTCTTTATTGTCTGTCTGCTCAGCTGCCGGCTGCAGGAGAACAGATAACACTGCACACTGACTTACTGGCACACTGACGCTGGCTGATTAGGAAACATTTATTGTATATCACATTGAAGGCGAGCCAGAAGAATAATATACTACTGCAGTCAGGCTGCATTTTGATTACCTTTAGGGGGTCGTGACAGCAATTCAGCACATTTCCTCAGTTGTCTTTCTCTTTGCTTACTTTTAATTTCTTATTTCACCGTATAACCAAACGGTGTGTAATTCTGCGCACATTTTCAGATGCCTTTGAGGGGCATAATCGAATGGCGCCGGCCAAATCGATGGGCGACCATCTTCGGGGGCGGCTCCGTAAAGGGGCGGAGCCAAGCGTATTTTTGAAATGCGCTTGGACCCAGCCAAATCGCTCGCCGGGTGTACAGGAGATGGCCAGCTCCTATTTTCAGCCATAATGGAAACCGGGCCCGGCCATCTCAAACCCGGCGAAATGCAAGGCATTTGGTCATGGGAGGAGCCAGGCACCCTAGGGGGCACTTGTAAAAATTTTTAAAAAGAAAACAATTAGCTTCCAGGTGCCTAGCACCCTTCCCTTGTGTGCTGAGCCCCCCAAAACCCACTGGCCACAGCTCTACAGCATTACCATAGCCCTAAGGGCTGAATGGAGGCACCTACATGTGGGTACAGTGGGTTTTGGGGGTTTTTGGAGGGCTCACATTTACTACCACAAGTGTAACAGGTAGGGGGGGGATGGGCCTGGGCCCACCTGCCTGAAGTGCACTGCACCCACTATAAACTGCTCCAGGGACCTGCATACTGCTGTCAGGGAGCTGGGTATGACATTTGAGGCTGGCATACAGGCTGGCAAAAAATGTTTTAATTTTTGTGTGTGTGTGTGTGGGAGGGGGTTAGTGACCACTGGGGGAGTCAGGGGAGGTGATCCCCGATTCCCTCCTGTGGTCATCTGGTCAGTTCGGGCAGTTTTTTGGGACTTGGACCTGAAAAAAAAAGGGTCCAAATAAAGCGGACCAAATTCTCATGAAGGCCGGCTTTCTTTTTTCCATTATCGGGCGAGGACGCCCATCTCTTAACCACGCCCCGTCCCACCTTTGCTACCATGCCAACACGCCCCCTTGAACTTTCGCCGGCCCCACGATGGAACGCAGTTGAAGCCACCCAAAATCGGCTTTCGATTATGCCTATTTGGCCAGATTCAGGAGATTGCTGGCGATCTCCCGATTTGTGTCGGAGGATGGGCGGCGATTTCTTTCAAAAATCAGCTGGTTAGTGTCTCCCGGGGCTTCTCAGGTAGGCTGACAGACAGCCTAAACCTGGTACTCTGGGTTCAAATTCCACCTTCTCCTATTATTCTCACTATGGAGGGAATTCTACAAATAGCACCCAAAAATCGGCGCTGGAAAAGATTGGCATTAAGCGCAATTCTATAAAATTTCCTTGCCTGTTATAGAATAGTGCTTAGTCTCGATTCCTGCGCCCTGCTCTGGACACCAGACTTACGTTTGCTGAAACCTGATGTAAATGAATGGAAATGAAAACAAATCAGAGAAAATACTTCTTCACTCAGCGTGTAATTAAACTCTGGAATTCATTGCCAGAGAATGTAGTAAAAGCAGTTAGCTTAGCGGGGTTTAAAAAAAGTTAGCTTTCTAAAAGAAAAGTCCATAAGCCATTATTAAAATGGACTTGGGGAAAATCCACTGCTTATTTCTAGGATAAACAGCATAAAATGTATTGTACTGTTTTGGGATCTTGCCAGGTACTTATAACCTGGATTGGCCACTGTTGGAAACAGGATTCTGGGCTTGATGGACCTTCAGTCTGTCCCAGTATGGCAATACTTATGTACTTATGTAAATCCTGGTGCCCAAGCTGGGCGGGGAGACCTATTATTCAATAACATTGCACCCAACTTTTTGGAATGCCCTTGACCCGCCCATGCCCCTCCCATGGTCACACCCCCTTTTGGGTTACATGCTATGGGATTTAGACACTGAGTATTATAGAATAGCACGCAGGCAGAAGCACATGCTAACCTAATTGTTGCCAATCCATGTCAAAATTGGTTTTTAGCATCCAATTATTGATGGTTAATAGCTCGTAAACCAAATAAGTTATGCCCAATCTTGGGAGCACACCCTAATTTAGGTGTCCAAATCTGGATGTCATATATAGAATCCAGGGGTTTATGAGCAAAAATTCCTTGCTGCTTCCTATTCCAATAGCTTAAGGTTAATTTTCCTGACTCAGGAAACTGACATGGGTTAGCAGTAAGAAGAACACGGAATTTTAAGACAAATAAAAATCTTTCTACCTCTTTTGGTCTTATTCAGCTTCAGAAGGTAGTTGATTAATCCATGTGGAAGCTCAAAAGAGTAAAACACTTCTTCCTGAGATCCATTTTTCACAGCCTGGTACAATCAATGGTGCTAAGCCACCTAGACTACTGTAATGCACTCTACGCTGGCTGCAAAGAACAGGTTATCAAGAAACTCCAAACAGCCCAAAATACAGCAGCCAGACTTATATTCAGAAAAACAAAATATGAAAGTGCAAAACCCCTAAGAGAGAAGCTTCACTGGCTCCCACTTAAAGAACGCGCCGCGTTTAAGATTTGCACGATTGTAAATAAAATCATTCATGGAGACACCCCAACCTACATGCTAGACCTCGTAGACCTGCCTCCTAGAAATGCTAAAAGATCTGCCCGCAAATTTCTCATTCTACAGTTCCCCAGCTGTAAAGGAGTAAAATACAAACTAACACATGCGACCAGCTTCTCATACATTAGCACGCAGATGTGGAATGCACTACCAACTAATGTGAAAACAATCAACAACATAACCAACTTCCGCAAGTCTCTGAAAACCTACCTCTTCAGCAAGGCCTATCACGAGAACCCATAGAATAATTATACACTTCACAACTCCACCCTTACTCTGAAAATCAAAATTCTACTACAGTTTGCTTAGATCTTTCATGTCATCCTCGTTTTCTTTGTAATAACAATTGTATCTTCTACCCTGGAATGGCGATACCATAACAGGTCTTTGTAAGCCACATTGAGCCTACAAATAGGTGGGAAAATGTGGGATACAAGTGCAATAAATAATAATCTATTATCTGTCTACCAATCTGGTTTTAAGATGTTTCCTAGTACTGAAACCGTGTTATTGGATATTGTTGACAATTTTTGGAAAACGTTTGTTTGTGGCTCTGTAAACCTTGTCTGTTGTTTATGTACTGTTAGCCACATTGAACTCAAGTGTGTTGGAGATAATGTGGGGTATAAATGTCAAAATAAATAAATAAAATATTTAGATAAAGGTTGTTTTTCTTGACTTGAGTGTGGCTTTTGATATCGTTGATCATTCAGTATTGTTGCATAGGTTATCTCAGTTAGGAGTACAAGTTTAGGTTAGTTTAGATCATTTCTAGAAGACAGACAGTCTTTGTGAGATCTGAATTGTCTAATCTACTACTACTACTACTATTACTTAACATTTCTAAAGCGCTACTAGGGTTACGCAGCGCTGTACAGTTTAACAAATCCAAGGCCTTTGCTTTCTGGAGTCTTCCAGGGTGCTCTTTCGTCATCCCCTACTTTTTAATCTTTATGTGAGACTGTAGTTGATATTACGGTATCTGGATCTGGACTTCATATACATTCTTTTGCTAATGATATTCAAGGTAAAATTATGTATAATCATACCTGATAATTTTCTTTCCATTAATCATAGCTGATCAATCCATAGACTGGTGGGTTGTGTCCATCTACCAGCAGGTGGAGATAGAGAGCAAACTTTTGCCTCCCTATATGTGGTCATGTGCTGCCGGAAACTCCTCAGTATGTCGATATCAAAGCTCCATCCGCAGGACTCAGCACTTAGAGAATTACACCCACGAAGGGACACTCTGCCCAGCTCACCACCGCCGAAACGGGGGAGGGGAATTAACCCAGCTCATCCCCACACAAGTGGGGGAGGGGAATCCGTCCAGCTCATCCCCGCGGAGCGGGGGAGGGACACCACACCCGCCGATGCGGGGGGATCTGGCTTATCCTGCAACCGCAACCGCGGGAGGAGCTGACTGACCCTAACACCGCCGAAGCGGGAGGGGTACAAAACTGCCCTACAGCCGCACGAAGCGGGAGGGAGTGCCGGCAGAATTTTAAGTCTCAATCCAGCCCCGTAAAACGGAGGGGAGAGGAATGCAGCAGCTCACTGTAACACAAACTCGTCTTAACTCGTGAAGAATCCAAGTGAAAAAACTTGAACACGAAGTCTTTCTGAAGTAACTGAAGACTAAACTTGAACCTGAAATGCAACCAGAATAAAAACAATACAGACAGGGCCGTGCCAATGCGGTAAGCCAGGTAAGCAATGCAGGGGGGCGCCTGCCTTCGAGGGGCGCTGCTGCCCTGCGGTCCCTGCTTTCCACTCACTTGCAAAATCTTTTAGCTGAAGTTGCGATCGCCCTAAAACCGGAAGTGAAAGCAACAGCATTATTCACTGAGGCAGGCAGGCTCTTCAAGTTATTTTAAAGAATGCAACCAAATTGCTATATATGCTGTGGTTTGTGGGTAATTCCTCACTCAGGGTGAGCTTCAGAGCTTGAACCGCATTCAAATTAAAGACAACCTGAAATTTTAAAAGTGCTAAAAATAAGTTTTAAAAGTATTTGTATTAAATCTAATTGCAGAATTCAGGTGCTGGGACTCTGTACTTGGTTGTCATATGCTCAGATTTGTTTAAATCGTATGCAAATTAGTCCGTTTTTGGGAGGTTCTCATTTGCATATTTATGAATAAAAAATGATGGAAGTGTTTACAGCCTTAATGTTAGGGCATGGCTCTGATCAAAAGTGTGAAGTTTGGTCCAAAAACGAAGGGTTTATCTAGTGTTTTTCACTAAAAATTCCCATTACAGTGTCTGTATGTTAATCTGCATTCAAATAGAGCTCTCTGATTGGATGATCAGCTTTTGTTAGAAATCTGCCCGGAAGGGAACAGAGTGAGACAGCAACTGACTGTCGGTTTGGCCAAGAGAGACATGCAGCTGTGAGTTCCTATGTGTGTTGACTGAAATTATAAAAGACTGCCAGATTATGTGGTAAATGAGAAAATATGAATGAAAAGAGGTTGGTGGAGATTGAAGTTTGAGATTTCTCTAGTGAAAAAGGATCTGAATATTTCAGGATTACTTGAAGTTTATGAAGAATAGAAAAGGGTGAATTTCAGTTTAAGAGTGTTTAAATCCTATAAGCTATATAAAGGCTAGGTAGATTTAAGTGACTGTAAGCAAGGAAACCTTAATATTTAATCTGAAATAAATATTTGATCTGAGATAGTTGATCAGAGACAAATGTTTGATCTGAATTATATCCTTTGGTGCAAAGGAGATTAGTACATAAGTACATAAGTACATAAGTAGTGCCATACTGGGAAAGACCAAAGGTCCATCTAGCCCAGCATCCTGTCACCGACAGTGGCCAATCCAGGTCAAGGGCACCTGGCACGCTCCCCAAACGTAAAAACATTCCAGACAAGTTATACCTAAAAATGAGGAATTTTTCCAGTCCATTTAATAGCGGTCTATGGACTTGTCCTTTAGGAATCTATCTAACCCCTTTTTAAACTCCGTCAAGCTAACCGCCCGTACCACGTTCTCCGGCAATGAATTCCAGAGTCTAATTACACGTTGGGTGAAGAAAAATTTTCTCCGATTCGTTTTAAATTTACCACACTGTAGCTTCAACTCATGCCCTCTAGTCCTAGTATTTTTGGATAGCGTGAACAGTCGCTTCACATCCACCCGATCCATTCCACTCATTATTTTATACACTTCTATCATATCTCCCCTCAAGAGGACTTTGCTCACATTTTGAATTAGCATTCCTATTTTGAGTTGGAAATCTTTGAAGTGTTATGAAAATACATTTTGCTTTAATGAAATTGCTAAACTTTAGAGTCAGAGCCTTATCAATGAGGGATACATACAGTGCTATTTTTTTCCTGAGGTCCAGCTTACTTGCCTGCTCCCTTCTGTTCCTGCTTTGCTAGACGGAGGGGGTGGGGGCGCCAACTGATAGTCTGCAGGGGGGCACCAGAGACCCTAGGCACGGCCCTGAATACAGATATCTGGGAGGGGCTATGGATTGATCAGCTATGATTAATGGAAAGAAAATTATCAGGTATGATTATACATAATTTTACCTTCCATATCATCAAGCTGATCAATCCATAGACTGGTGGGATGTACCGAAGCAGTACTCACCCAGGGCGGGACATAGAAATCCCTGACCGCAACACTGAAGCTCCAAACCGGGCCTCCGCCCGAGCAGCCACAGTCAAGCGGTAATGCTTGGAGAATGTATGGGCCGAAGCCCAAGTTGCCGCCTTGCATATCTCTTCCAAGGAGACGGAACCGGCCTCTGCCATTGAGGCCGCCTGAGCTCTTGTAGAGTGAGCCTTCAGCTGGATAGGCGGCACCTTCCCCGCGGCCACATAAGCCGCTGCAATGGCTTCCTTGACCCATCTTGCCACTGTAGGCTTAGCAGCCTGCAGACCCCTACGAGGACCTGTATACAGGACAAACAGATGATCCGATTTCCGGAAATCATTGGTCACTTCCAAGTATCTTATGATGACTCGCCTCACATCCAGATATTTAAGAGCAGAGTACTCCTCTGGGTAGTCCTCCCTACGAAAGGAAGGGAGACATAGCTGCTGATTCACATGGAAGCGAGAAACAATCTTGGGCAGGAAGGAAGGCACTGTGCGAATAGTCACTCCTGCCTCAGTGAACTGTAGAAAAGGCTCTCGACACGAGAGCGCCTGGAGCTCGGAAACTCTTCTGGCTGAAGTGATAGCCACCAAAAAGACTGCTTTCAACGTCAGGTCTTTCAGAGATGCCCTTGACAAGGGTTCAAACGGCGGCTTCTGCAATGCTCTTAGCACCAGGTTGAGATTCCACGCAGGCACCACTGAGTGCAGAGGAGGGCGCAGGTGATTAACCCCCTTGAGAAAGCGCACCACATCTGGCTGCGAAGCCAGGGAAGCACCCTTCAGGCGGCCCCTGAAGCAAGCCAGAGCCGCTACCTGGACCTTAAGGGAACTGAGCGACAGGCCTTTGTCCAGACCTTCTTGCAGGAACACCAACACTGAAGAAATTGGAGCAGTGAAAGGAGAAAGAGAGCCTGCTTCACACCACGCTGCAAAGACACGCCAAACCCTGGCGTAAGCAGTAGAAGTAGAGCGTTTCCTCGCTCTCAGCATAGTGGCGATGACCTTGTCTGAGAAGCCCTTCTTCCTCAGACGCTGCCGCTCAATAGCCAGGCCGTAAGACCAAAGGGGGAGGGATCCTCCATCACCACGGGACCCTGATGTAACAGGCCCTGCTCCACTGGCAGCCGCAGAGGATCGTCGACTGAGAGCCTGATCAAGTCCGCATACCAGGGACGCCTGGGCCAATCCGGACCCACCAGGATTATCCTGCCGGGATGCTTTGCCACCCGGTCTAGTACCCTGCCCAACATGGGCCAGGGCGGGAACACATAGAGAAGCTCTTGTGTCGGCCATTGTTGGAGAAGAGCATCTACTCCCAGGGATCGAGGGTCCCGTCCTCTGCTGAAGAAGCGCGGCACTTGGCAATTGGCCGATGACGCCATCAGATCTAGGCTCGGCTGGCCCCAGCGCTTCGTGATGTCCAAGAACGCCTGAGCAGATAGCTGCCACTCTCCGGGCTCCAAGGTATGGCGACTGAGAAAGTCCGCCTTGACATTCATGACTCCGGCAATGTGGGCCGCTGACAGCTGTTCCAGGTTCGCTTCCGCCCACTGGCATAGACTCATAGCTTCCTTGGCTAGAGGGGCGCTCTTGGTACCTCCCTGGCGGTTGACATAGGCCACAGCCGTGGCATTGTCCGACAGGACCCGTACAGGCTTCAACACCAGTACCGGGATGAACTCCAAAAGCGCCAACCGAATGGCTCTGAGTTCCAGGAGGTTGATAGACCACTTTGCCTCTGCAGGAGACCAGAGCCCCTGCGCTGTCCTTCCCAAGCAGTGGGCTCCCCAGCCCGATAACGAGGCGTCCGTCGTGACGACAATCCACTCTGGGGACACCAGAGGCATTCCCGCAGACAACTTGTCTGTCTGCATCCACCAGCTCAGCGCCTTGCGCACTGCTGGATCCAAGGGAAGACGCACCGCATAATCCTCCGACATCGGAGTCCAGCGCTGCAGCAGAGAGTGTTGTAGTGGTCTCATATGAGCCCTGGCCCAGGGCACTACTTCCATCGTGGCCGTCATAGAGCCCAACAGCTGCACATAGTCCCAAGCCCGAAGAGGAGAGGCTACTAGGAACTGGTCCACCTGAGCCTGAAGCTTGACAATCCGATTGTCTGGCAGGAACACTCTGCCCACTTGGGTGTCGAATCGAACTCCCAGATACTCCAGGGACTGAGTCGGGCGCAGCTGGCTCTTCTCCCAGTTGATGATCCATCCCAGGGAGCTCAAAAGAGTAACTACCCGGTCCACCGCTTTGCCGCACTCTGCATAAGAGGGGGCTCGGATCAACCAGTCGTCCAGATAAGGATGGACTTGTACTCCTTCCTTTCGCAGGAAGGCCGCTATGACCACCATTACCTTGGAAAAGGTCCGCGGAGCAGTAGCCAACCCGAACGGGAGGGCTCTGAACTGGAAGTGTCGGCCCAGGATTGCAAAACGCAGAAAGCGTTGATGAGGAGGCCAGATGGGAATATGCAGGTACGCTTCCTTGATGTCCAAGGATGCCAGGTACTCCCCTGTCTTCACTGCCGCTATAACAGAGCGGAGAGTCTCCATGCGAAAGTGCCGCACTTTCAAGGCCCGATTGACCCCTTTGAGGTCGAGGATAGGCCGGACAGAACCTCCTTTCTTTGGTACCACAAAGTAAATGGAGTAACGCCCCTTGCCAAGCTGACTTTCTGGCACCGGAACGACCGCACCCAGGCGGATCAGATTGTCCAAAGTCTGCTGCACTGCCACAGCTTTGACCGGAGACTTGCAGGGAGAGAGTACAAACCCGTCTCTTAAGGGTCGGCAGAACTCTAGCTTGTAGCCGTCTCTGATGACTTCCAGCACCCAAGCGTCTGAAGTTATTGTGGTCCACTCGCCCAGAAACGAGGACAGCCGTCCTCCAATCTGCACTGGGGCGTGGACCAATACCCCGTCATTGGGTACGAGACCCTGGGGGAGGACCGGAGGGAGCACCTCCGGGACGGCGGTCTCTGCGAAAGGAATGCTGCTTGGGGGAGAAATTCCTCTTAAAGGAAGAGGGGGCAGAAGCACCCGACCTGCCCGGGCGGTACCGACGGGCTTCCTGAAACCGTCCTCTGGAGGTACCGGGACGAGCACTAGCCCGAGCCCTGACCTCCGGTAACTTCTTGCCCTTAGACGTGCCGAGATCAGTCACGATTTTGTCCAGCTCGACCCCAAAGAGCAGCTTGCCTTTAAAAGGCAATCTAGCCAGGCGGGATTTTGAGGCGTGGTCAGCAGACCAATGTTTCAGCCAAAGCCACCGCCGCGCAGAGACAGTCTGAGCCATGCCTTTAGCTGAGGCTCTCAAGACATCATACAGCAAGTCTGCCAAATAGGCTAAGCCCGATTCCAGGGCTGGCCAATCATCCCTCAAGGAATGATCCGAGGGGGAAGCCCGCTGCACCATAGTCAGGCACGCCCTGGCCACATAGGAGCCGCAAACTGAGGCCTGCAAACTTAAAGCAGCCGCCTCAAAGGACGACCTTAAGGCCGCCTCCAATCTCCTGTCTTGGGCGTCCTTTAGGGCCGTGCCACCTTCCACCGGCAATGCCGTTTCCTTAGTCACCGCAGTGATTAAAGAATCCACGGTAGGCCACAGATAGGCCTCACGTTCACTCACAGCCAAAGGATAGAGGCGGGACATAGCCCTAGCCACTTTAAGGCTCGCTTCTGGGACATCCCATTGAGCCGAAATTAAGGTGTGCATGGCATCATGCACGTGGAAGGTTCTAGGCGGGCGCTTCGTCCCCAGCATAATGGCAGAGCCAACAGGGGCTGAGGGAAAGACGTCCTCCGGAGAGGATATCTTCAAAGTGTCCATGGCCTGTAACAACAGGTTGGGCAAATCCTCCGGGCGAAAAAGCCGCGCTGCAGAGGGGTCATCCGCTCCATCCGAGCGGGGATCCGCCTCCTCCAAGGAATCCGCAAAGGACCGTTGGGAGACCTCAGACACGCTGCCCTCATCTACATCGGAGGAGACAAATTCCTCCAAGGCCTGGGAATCAACCCGAGGGCGTTTACCTCTGGGAACCTCAACCTCTTTACCAGAGGAGGGAGCGGGGGCAGCGTTGTGCATGAGGAAGGCCCGATGCAGCAGCAAAACAAACTCGGGGGAGAAACCCCCCAGACTGTGCACTTCCGCAGCCTGGGCAACAGCCCTAGGCGCGCTCGCAACAGCGGGGGAGAGACATGCTGCGCATCCAAAATGGCGTCCGGCGCGAAACTCCGCGAAGGAGCCACGCGGGAAGAACGGCTCTTAACTTTAGCCGCTTCTGTGCCGTCGCCCAAATTAAGGGCGTTCATGGCATTAATGTCTCCAACCTCAAGGGCGGCCCAAGAAGAAGCCGTCCGAGCCGCGTGGCCGGCCAAGATGGCGGAGGCGAGGAGCGGGGGATGGGCGTTTATGGCGGGAAAATCCGCCACGCCGGAGGAAGGACCGGGACATGCATCGGTCGCGAAACTGTCACCCACCAAGGGCGAATCCGGCTTGAAGACCCCCGCATCCCCTCTAGAAGCGCTCGAGCGACCCGGGGAGCGACCCTTTGCGCCCTCGCCCTCCGACACCATGTGCCACGAGGAGAAGAATCGGGGAACCCCCGCCCGCTATAAAAAGGTAAAATTACCTGCTGTCCGCTCCGAGTCGTAACGACCTGGTGTCTCAGTGAGTAGCTGCAATAGACGCTTAAATAAACGTCGAAATAAACGCCTTTAAGGCCGTTCAAAATTTTTTTTTTTTTTTAACGGAGCCAGCGGGAGGGGGGAGAAAAGGAGGGACCTGGCACCACCAGGTTTGCACTTGCTCAAAAGAGCCCTCAACCCCAGGCACTCAACAAAACCTAAAAATTAGGCTTGGAGGCCTAGCCAGAGCTGCTGCTGTGTGTGACCACCACCTGCTGAGATAGAGAACATACTGAGGAGTTTCCGGCAGCACATGACCATATATAGGGAGGCAAAAGTTTGCTCTCTATCTCCACCTGCTGGTAGATGGACACAACCCACCAGTCTATGGATTGATCAGCTTGATGATATGGAATTATAAGTTTCTTTGGGGCCTAACCGTGATCGACATCATGAGAAATTACAAAATCGTTTCATGAAAATAACGGAGTGGATGATTTTGAATAAACTTCAGTTAAATCCTTCAAAAACTGAACTTTTATGGATTCGCAGAGATATTTGTACCAACTTGCATCCGAGTTTGTCCTGGGACGGGGTAGTTCTCACAGCAAAAGACCAAGTCTTTAGGAGTAGATCTGGATTCTGCTTTGACCTTTGACAGTTATTTTTCTCGTGCTATCAGTACTTTTTCTATTTATGCCAACTTAGTAAAATTTGTTCTTACTTTTCTCAGTCTGACTTGGAGAAGTTTGTGTATGCCTACATCTGATCACAGATTGATTATTTTAATGCTGTGTTTCAGGGGTTACCATCAAAACAAATTCGGGAAATTATGACCATATTACACCAATCCTTGCTGCTTTACATTGGTTACCAGTTGAGAAACAATGTCAATTTAATTTGTTGGATCTTGTTTTTTAAAATGTTTGATGAGATGGCTCCTGGCTACTTTTTGTTGAAGGTGTTTAAATATGTTCCTAATCACCCATCGTGTTCCCAAGAAGAAAGACTTTTTGTCTTTCCACCAGTTAAATCTTGCCATCTTGAACGAGTACGTTCTTGTGCTTACTTCTTCTCACTTGTCTCTCTCTCTGGAACAAGCGTCCTTCTTTTTGTAGATTTGTGGATGACTTAATGGGGTTTAGGAGGCTATCAAAACTGTACTTTTTAACTAAATTTAATTTAGTATTTAAGTTCATTTAATTTTGTAGTCGGTAATTATTCTTTTATGTGCTGTGGGTTTTAAATAGTTTTATAGTTCGTGTTTTAGTTTGGTTTTTTTTTTTTGTCTTATTTTGTGAAATCGATTGTATGTGTTTCTTCGTAACCTGTTCTGTGCTTAATTTTGGAGCGCAGGCTAAATAAGGAAATAAACAAATACATAAATAAAACTATTCCTCATAAGCATCAAATTGGAAAAAGTCCTTTCTGAGCTATTTTCTTTCAGGCAACTGTAACTGGGTGATAATAAGAACAGTAATACGTTTTTTTCTGACTTCTTTGTAAACATTTTGGTAGCTGCAGTCATTGTTCCCTCTAAGTTGAGCGGGAGTCCTCCACCTACAGTCCCGCCAGTGGGGGGTGCTATCTCACTATCACATTTTCAATAGTGAGTGTCAGGCAAGCGCTGCAGGACTTCAGGGAACCTGCCTGTCGATTGAAAATATAATATTCACACACTGCCCCCCACTGGCAGCAAAGCAGTTGGAGGACTCCCACTCAGCTTACAGCAGGGGTTCTCAACCCAGTCCTCGGGACATACCTAGCCACTGCCAGTCAGATTTTCAGGATATCCACTGTGAATATGTATGAGATAAATTTGCATAGAATGGAGGTGGTGCATGCAAATTGAACTTTTGTGTATTCATTGTGAGTATCCTGAAAACCTGACTGGCTAGGTATGTCCCGAGGACTGGGTTGAGAACCCCTGCCTTAGAGGGAACAGTGGCTGCGGTATCTGAACTGTTGTTGCTAGGGCCATCCACCTTAGAGGAGGCTGCATACACATTTTTTTAAAGTAGAGTATGCTGGGATCCTAATTAGATGCAATTCCAATTTCTTACTATGTACTAGAATTTTCACTGGTTCTGATTATACACTCTGCCTGGCACTTTGCCTCACACAAGCTTTATAAATGCATTGTTACTAAATTTAATAGCACTAGAAACACAAATTATAACCCCACATCACCTCACGCAAGACGAGGATGTGCAAAAGAGGGCTCTTACTTCTCCATCTGTCGAGAGGCACAATCTGGACAGAAACATTTGGAAAAGATTGTCACATTTCCTAGGCAAATTTTGCTCTCTCCAACAGTTTGCCAAATATTCTCCTCTTCCTTTGTCCCTCTGTGTAGAGGTGCAGACCTCCCAATGGATTCAGTTAAAGTTTGGGGTTCCAGGAGACGGGAGATTTTTCTGTTTAGGACACAAAAGATTCCATCTATGTCTGGTCCATGTGGTTTGGTTCATCTGTGTGCTAGAGTCTTGCCACCCTGCCAAAATTCAGGGTCTGTCACTCCCCTCCCTCCTTAGATCATGATCAGAAATTGATCAGGGACGACAATGTCCAGATGGTGTCCACGTATAGATTCTGTGAGTGGAAATACTGGGGTATTGGTTACATCTTGTTATTGGTTTCCAGACAACCTGTTACGATATTAGCCCTGTTTACAGATGTGTCTGTTTAGACATTACACGATGTGATACCCGCAAGCGAGCCTTCTCCGGAGTAGTCCCCACACTCTTGAATGCACTGCCTGAAAGGCTCCGCTTAACACAAGACTACCTCTACTTCAGGAAGCAGGTGAAAGCTTGGCTCTTCAACCAGGCCTTTAATGGAAGAAGTAACTAACTTGTTAGTCTCACTCATACACACAAGGATTGACTCGGGCTGCACATACTGCAGCAGGACATGTATATCCACTCCTAACCTAGCTGAGATCATATTTAACCATCTCTCTGATCTCATGTACAACTTCCTTTCAATCAATCACCTTACTTTCTAACTGTTCTTACTCTCTTACCTATCTATATGTTTCATCTTTGCTTTACCCTTCATTATCAATCAAAATGTTCTATTACGTATTGTGTTGACATTGTAAGTAGTGTACTATGCCATACTTTGTATTGTTATTGGAATATTTTTACTGCTGTAATTGCCTATTGCTCATGTTTGATCTATTGTTACTGTACAGCGCCTTGAGTGAATTCCTTCAAAAAGGCGGTAAATAAATCCTAATAAATAAATAGATAGAGTCCTGCATGAAGGTAGGGATGCAGGATCACTGTAATGCCCCACATTCATACCTGGTTCTTCTGTCATTATTATCTCAGTAAGCATACCAGTACTCACAACAGAAGAACCATCAACAGCTGTTCTGGAGAAATCTCTGGAATTCTCTCGGGGATCCTAGTACACCCTTAGTGGGCAAGATCACATCTAATCCCATCACAGCAGTGATGGAATCGTACTGTTTCCCTGAGCTGGTGTAATGGTCTTATCTAGCTATGACGCAAAGGGGTCTTACACCGGAGGAAATAAGTATTTCAATGAACATGCATGTTTCTTCTTGCAGGATCCGTGGCTTGGTTGGATAGCTCCAATGTATCTTACAGCAACTGGCCTAATGGTGACCCTCCAGCTGCCACCTCAGCCAAGTGCGGCTACATTCTAAAGAATTCTGGCTATCACTGGGGAGGCACCGAGAACTGCAGTCAGGAGTTTTATTTCATCTGTGAGTTTGGTAAGTTCATGTGTGTTGGCCTTGTATTGCTGTTTAGGAACATGAGGACAGTTGATATGAGGTTCAGGGGGAGGGGTGAGAAAGACTCAGGAATAACACAGGAAAGAGGAAAAAAAGAATGGTTAGTGGATGGAGGGACACATCCCACAACATTTTAAAGGTGAATTTGGGAAAATCCACATGCCGTTATTATTCCTGGGGCAAGCAGCATGAAATCTGGGATCCTGCCAGGTACTTGTGTCCTGGTTTGGCCACTGTTGGAACCAGGATACAGAGCTTCATATACCTTCAGTCTGACCCAGTACAGCGATGCTTATGTAATTACGTAAAGCAGCTGATGGTGTCAAAACCAATAGCAAAATTCAAGACAGCCTAGATAAAAGCAGAGGTCAAGAGTTATCAATGGCACTACATTGGGTAGAATCTGAAATATCCGAGAGATGGGGGGTTGATGTTTTTATCTATTTAAAAATAGCAAAAAAACCTCATGGTCCTGAATATAAAGAGAAAACACAGACTGCTCTTCTGTAAAAAGATGAATGAGAAAGATTTCCAGGATGAACTGGGGCCAAACTGAAAGGTCAGACATCTAGAGAGCAAATAGGGGTGACAGTAGATTGACACCCCAGAACAATTTATCATCTATACTCATTTTGGTTGGATTTTCTACCCCTCCATATGACACGTTTCAGAACGTGTTCTGGAAGAAAGACAGGAGACAGAAAGTATTATAGAGATTCTTAAATATATCCGTGCCATTAATGTACAGGAGGCAAGTTATTTCAAATGAAAGAAAACTCTGGAATGAGAGGGCATAGGATGAAGTTAAAAGGTTGTAGGCTCAGGAGTAATGTAAGGAAATACTTATCTACAGGAAGGGTGGTGAATAAGTGGATTGGCCTACCAGTGGAGGTGGTGGAGATAAAGACTGTATCAGAATTCAGGAAAACATGGTGAGACAAGTATGTGGGATCTCTTAGGAAGAGGAGGAAATAGTGGATGGGTAGACTGGATGAGCTGTTTGGCCTTTATCTGCTGTTATGTTTCTACGTTTCTATCAGACTACACGATTCTCCTCTTAGTTTTCAAAATTAGGAATACCAGCCCCCTGCTCTTCCTAGCTCACCTCCTAATACCATATTCCCTTTCTAGAGCCCTTCGCTCATCACAACAAAACCTGTTAGTTATTCCCTCTTTTAGGCAGATAACATATGACACTACATGTTACTCGATCTTTTCAGTTGTTGGCCCTATCTTTTGGAACATGCTTCCTTCTTATCTACATCACCAGGACTCACTACAGAACTTTGAATCCCAGTTAAAAACATACCTTTTGGCAGATGCTTACACTTAGATATGCGGAGTCACTTCCGATGTGGGGTCTGCCGGGCACAGTTACTGCTTCTCTCCCTTCCTGACTCACTTTCTTCCTCTCCTCTTTCTAATCATATATTGTAGTTCATTATATCATGTCCCGTCCTCTCTTTCTGTCCCTCCTCCTTCCTCGTGTCACTCTACCTATCTATGTACCTTCCATTTTAACATTGTAAACCACATAGGTGGTCCTCCTAAAGTTCTGAATAAACTTGGAAACTTGGACTGGAGCCACTTACTCTGAAACTTTTCTCTGTGCTATGTATGTAATTCAAAATGTCTTGGAAGACAATGCATGTGTGCTGTTCTAGGCTAGGTGAAGTCACAAAGCTTCAACAGCCAGCTAAACTATTCCCAAGCAACAGGGGCGTATCTGCGTGGGGCCACAGGGGCCTGGGCCCCCGCAGATTTCGCCCTGGCCCCCCTCCCCGCCGTCAACCCTCCCCTGCTGCTTACTTTTGCTGGCGGGGGGCCCCAACCCCCGCCAGCCGAGGTCCGACCCGCAATCTCCGTTTTTCGTCTTCCTCCGTGGCCATGCTTCCAGGAAGTAACGCTGCAGTGCTGATTCGTTGAATCCAGTTCGGCGTCTGACGTCAGACGTCGAACTGGATTCAACGAATCAGCACTGCAGCGTTACTTCCTGGAAGCATGGCCACGGAGGAAGACGAAAAACGGAGATTGCGGGTCGGACCTCGGCTGGCGGGGGTTGGGGCCCCCTGCCAGCAAAAGTAAGCAGCGGGGGAGGGTTGACGGCGGGGAGGGGGTGGAGAGAGGCGGCGGCGGCGGGGGGGGGGGGGAGAGGGAGGCAAAAATGTGCCCCCCCCCCTCTGGCTCTGGCCCCCCCTACCGCCGGATTCCAGATACGCCCCTGCCAAGCAAAACCTTTACCAGTAGACTCTCTATTCTTAATCCAACTCTTCTTTAATGTAGCAATCATAGCAAACAAAGTTTCTTGAACAGAATTGTTGCCTTCTGCACATAGAGTCTGTATCTAGCCACCTCAGAGGCAAGGAGATGGCCAGAACCTCAGCCATACTGAGAGGTAAAGCTCTGGTACTCTGAGAAAATAATCTGGGAAATGCCTTGGGAAAATGTGGACTTGGGCAGATGCCTTGGGAAAAGTAGTGAAGAAATTTGATGGAATCACAGTAGATTCAGGAGGGGTCAGCCCCTAGGACTGATGCTGATCAGAAAGGCATGCAAGGAAGACTGGGACACACTCACACAGACCCCAAGGGCAGAGAGGTAGGGCTGGCCCTAGTTCAGAGCTAACAGCCAACAGGGAAAGCTCATAAGGAGTCAATCACAGGATACTGCAAACTTTAAGGAGGGGGGGGGGGGGGGTGCCCCAGTACACAGTGCTATCTTTTACACAGACAATGCAATTGAATATAAATTATACTCATACAAAATATACATAACAATACACCCTGCTTCCATGAACATGGGGACAGAACCACATGTATCTTTCGTAATATAAGTTCGACAGTAAGACTGCTCTGTTTCTACACCTTAGAATCTGGTCATGCCATTGCCTGCGATTATTACAATGCCACTGCCCAGTGTGAATCTGGACAAGTCATTCAGATCAGTGACAGCTTTTATGGCCGCAAGACCCCTCACTTCTGTACCCTGGAGATCACGTCAGAGCAAGAGTCAATGGAAGAGTGCAGTTGGGTCGACGTTAAAGACCAAGTTGCAGGTACAAAATTTGATGTTAACCAATGGATGTGCTCCTTGATGTTATTTGTAGAACTGTATAACGTTGACTTGACTGTAAACTCCAAGGAGTAAGGACTGTCCACTGTGTGTCTCTGTACAGGGCAGTGTTCATCTGAGTCGTGCTACAAAAATCACAGTGATGACATTTATTTTATTTATTCATTTTTTAAAAATTATGTTCCGCACTAACCACAGTTCTAGGCAGATTGTATTTTAAACATATGTGGAGGGGTATTTTTGGTATGACGTCCAAATAGTGAAATAGACGTTTACAGGAAAACATTTTAAAATGTGAGTCCGTAACGGAAGAAATAAATAAACATGGTCCTATATTCGAAAATACACAAGAAAAACATGTAGAAAGAGGACGTGCTGCAAATGGCATAGATGTTTTCAGACAAATGTCTCCGCCAATCGGAAATACACTACGCAAAATGTGCAATGGCGGTACTGGTCCCCGTGTCGAGAAAACGTCTACAGCAATGGCAGCACGTTCCCTCCACGTGACAAATATGCATATATACCTCTTGCACATGGAGGAACGTTCCTTAGTGTGCCTGGTCATGTCTCTGTGCAGGGCAGTGGCGTAGCTAGGTGGGACCACGGGGGCCTGGGCCCCCCCAAATTACCTCTGGGCCCATGGTATTGCTGGCGAGGGTACCCAACCCCTGTCAGCTGAAGCCTTGTCCAGTTCTGCTCTTGTGGCGCCGAGTTGCCTGCCCTGCTCTCTCTTCCCTCTCACGTCCTGTGAAATTGTTTCACATAAAGGAGTGTGCAGAATGTGAGGAGGAAGAGAGAGCAGGGCAGGGAATGCGGCGGCACCGGAGACCCCTGCCAGCCAAGGTACTTTGCTGCAGCAGTGGGTGGGGAGCGAGGCGATGGGGGGGTGGCTGGTGGTGGTGCGGCAGACTAAAATGTGCCCCCCCACCTCGGCTCTGGCCCCCTCCCACAGCGAGGTCTGACTATGCCCCTGGTGCAGGGAACCTAACTTTTCAGTGCCAGAGACAGAGCTCAGACAGATTCCTTGGGCATCTCCTCACCACCTGAGAGGCTGGGGTGCCCCCAAGAATTGACAGAGGAATATCTGGCCCAAGGTTTCATCTCAGGAAAGGCCCCAGTCACATATGCCCATGTCATAGAAACCTCAATGAGCAGGGATAGGAAGAAACATGATATTGGATTTAGAGAATAAATTGTAAATTCAAGTGAAACTTGTCCTCTTTTCAAGGTCAGTGTCATGGGCTCCAGGCATGCCAGGTGGCAGCAGATGCAGCTCTATTTGGTGATCCTTGTCCAACCCTGGGGAGTTACTTATCTATTACATACCAGTGCATGGAAGGTAAGCAGAATCTCTCAAGTGACCTATCAAGCATTACAAAGCATAAGAAGAAATGCAAAACGTAAATCCCATCTCAACTTCTGGCCTAACGTGCTGTCAACACTGGATTGTAAACCGCTAAGAATATTATGATTAGCGGTATGGAAGAATTTTAATACATAAATACGTGAGGAATTAAAATTTCCAAGAAATCTCATGAAACCAGATTTTCTTTAGCTTTTAAATTTTTTATTTATAACCATTTAAATTTTTACAAGCGATAAAACAACTTGCCAGAAATACAGAGAAGGTAATATATAGGAATTATTTCAATCAGGTAATTCTATTCTCTTCCTTAGACCAGTAATAAGGGAGAGTGAAACAAGACAAGGAGATCAATTAAACAGTAAACAGAAAAAAAAACCGTGGTATTCCTCTTTAGCTTTTCAAAAAATCAAATCAAATAAATATATTGCACTCATGTTAGAGCTTTAACCTGAAAAATGTCTCCTTTTGTTTCATGATTTTCTTTTCTGCACAGGCAGGTCGCAGGTGTCCCAAATTTGAACTCATGGTCCCGTAGACTGCTACATTTTGAGGATATCCACAATGACAACGCAGGAAATCAATTTACATATACCCCAGATTTCTGAGTCGTGCAAATATATCTTGCAAGTCATGGCCTACAAATGGGTTAGTTTTTGGACAAAAGCAGAAAAACACAGGAGCAAAACTTCTACATGCATACAATGAGAGTCCAAGAAAGAGCAGAGGATGAAAGAAATGACGATCAGCCGTGGGGATGAGGCCTTCAAATTTTTATTAAAAGCACCAGTGGAATCGGACCTGACACAGTTTGTTTGATGTTCTGCGATGGCGTCTCCAGCGCTTTCACTTCAGATACACTGTGTACCGAGTTCACCGGAAAGCTGCGTCCAGTTTTCTTTCTGCACCAGAAATACTTCTTTCAGCTTGATACTAGTCTAGAGTTATACCTGTGACCCCTGAGGCACCGAAACACAGGCCATGTCGGGTCCGATTCCACTGGTGCTTTTAATAAAGATTTGAAGACCTCATCCCCATGGCTGATCATCATTTGTTTCATCCTCTATTCTTTCTTAAACTCTTAGTTTTGGACATACCATGAGGGGAATAAACTTCACCCCTATGCTACTACTTGCATCGTAGCAAAGAAAACCTTGCTGGAGGATGTGGTAACGGCAGTCAGCGTAACTGGGTTTTAAAAAGGTTTGGACAAGTTCCTAGAGGAAAAGTCCATAATCCGTTATTGAGATGGATATGGGGGAAGGCCACTGCTTGGCCAGAGATCGATGGCATGGAATGTTGCTATTCTTTGAGGTTCTACATGGAATGTTGCTACTCTGAGATTCTGCATGGAATCTCGTTACTCTTTAAGATTCCAGAATCTTGCTATTCTTTGGGGTACTACACAGAATGTTTGTTACTAGTTGGGGTTCTGCCAGTTACTTGTGACCTGGATTGGCCATTGTTAGAAGCAGAATACTGGGCTAGATGGACCATTGGTCTGACCCAGTATGGCTATTATATTCTTACTAGTAAAAAAGGCCCGTTTCCGAAACCAATGAAACGGGCGCTAGCATGTGGCTTTTGTGTGTGTGTGTGTGTGTGTGTATGTGTCACAGAGTTATTTTGTGTGTGTGTGTGTGTGTGTGAGTGAGTGAGTGTTTCTTCCCCCCCCCCCCCCCCCCCCCGGTCTATTTTTGCACATACCCACAGCAGGAATATTCTTCTCTCGTTCCAGCGGTGGTTCTATGCTCTCCGTGCTGCACAGATAATGAGCCATTCTGCTGGGGAATGCTTCTCCCTTATTGTCACGTAGTTTCCTCTGATTGGTCCGTCTTACATTGCCTAGTGTTGCCTGGGAACAGTGTTGTGATGGTCCTTTGTGTTTCAGAATGTTGAGGTTGTTTTTTCTGATTGGTCCGTCATGCGAGGGCGGGGCAGAGAGACATGGTCAGTGTTGTGGCTTCACCACCATGAATCCATGAACCCTTCAGGGAGTGACTGAGTGACTTCAGAACGTTGTCTTCAGAACGTTGAGGGTGAGTTTTATTATAGTAGATGTTAAACCTCCTTCAGGATTACATAAATTGTAATATATACGGGCAATAGATCAAGGTGACTTGGAAATTCTTTTTAATCAGACCAATTTCTATATCATTCTGCCACATTCTCTTGGTCTCTGATCTGGATTGGTCACTGTTGGAAGTAGGATATTGGGCTAAATGGACCATTGTTCTGACCCTGTATGGCTATTCTTATGTTCTTATGTTTTGATGCACTATTAATTCCCAGCTTCTTTGGGTTCTATCTGAATGATTTATCTTGGTATCTCTCCTTTCTATTTTCCTCATGTCTGCAAAGCTTTTGTACTTCTGCTGTTACTTTCAATTTATTGTTGGACGATATAGATTTAAGATCATCTTCTGTTAATGCAGCATGCATCCGCAAGGTTTTGGATTTCCTCATTAGTTTTGGTGATCTCGATCTATTGAGGTTCTCATCTACCAATGACACCTCTGCCGTTTTTAAAATATTTTCCTCTATATGTTCATTTTCCAAGGAGTAGTTATCTTTCTCATATTCTTCTGGCCTTTTGACTTTGTTGGTAGGACTCTCTGAGGAATGACTTTTACTGCACAGTACTTTATCTGATTTATTACTGTGGTATCAATAGATGATCCCTGGCTTTATACAGGTTTTGGCCATATTAATCTCACTTATCAAGATTTTTACTTTAGGTGTTAAATACAACTTAGATAGTCTTTTCATCTCCCAGATCTCGGCATATGTATCTGTGAAGAAACAGTGTGTTTTAAGCATGTAAAATGTATTGGAAATTTTCCTGCATTATGTTCTGAAGTGTATTTCTCCTGTTTGGCCAGCAGATGGTGCATGTTTATGCATAAAGCTATTACAGAGGACTGACTTGTCTTTATTGGGCACACAGATAATAAGAAGTATCTGTAGTGATGTAACCAGTTTTTATTTGAAACTTGACTGTTCTGGGCTCTGATTGCAATGGAGTTTTGAAAATTACCCAGTTGTGCTGACTGTTGCTTCAGTCTTAGCCAGGAAGAAAGAGAGAGAGGCTTAGTGAATTATATGTCTTGATCTTCCTAGGTACTGTTTAGCCAGTATGCAAATGTTTAGTTAGTTTTCTAATTGATCCATTTTTCAGTTGCTTGTTACTGTTTGCTATTTGCACATTTTTGTTCATTGTTCCAGTGTGAGAATAAACACATTTGTTTGTTCTGCCTGTCTGGACTGATAAAGCATCCTGGTGGTTTGTGTGTTGGGTCTGTGAGTGCTTTCTGGGAACTGAGGGATCACTGGGAGTGTGGCCTCCAGTAACCTAGAAATCTCTGGGGATAATTTGAGAGCGGGAAACTCACCCAGAGGTGGTTGTGACCCAGTCAGTGAGAGGAGGATGCTAGTGTAGAGCACGTGGCAGGTGCGGGCGGACCTGAGCTGTGCTGGGGATAGACCCTCTAAGTGCCCGCGGGGTAACCCCAGGCGGGTAGCTAGGCGTTTCGTGACAGTATCCATCTCCACCACAGCACTAGTCATTGTGAATATCCTGAAAACCAGGTACTGTCACCAGGACAGTTTTGGAAGCCTTGGAGTAATATAAGGGGATGGTATAGATGATAATGTTTCAAGATACATCAGGAACTAGAATTGTCTAGCAATTTCTCACTCTTGTGAATTCTGGTTTATTTTATTGTGTTCCTAGGTTACATTCAGAGGTAGGGTGATCATAGCTCCACGGCAAAATGGCCAAGCTCAGCCAGTCCTCACTCTGCTCCTAGTGCAACGATGGACTTATAGTTCCCATTTCAAAGTGTAGCTTTTCCGAGAAGTGAGGATGCTGTCTTGCCCATTCTCCTGGAAGCTGGCTGTTACTCGTTCCACTAGAAAAGGTGATTTACTTTCCATGCTTTGTGTTCACCTCTGAGGAGAAACAAATGTTTTATTCAAACATTTAAGAAAAGTGACTGCTAACAATGAATGGGCAAAGGCAAAAAAAAAAAAAAATACAGAGTTAATTTTCAGCAGCAGTGTCTGGGAAGGAGGAGGAGGAGTGGCCTAGTGGTTAGGATGGTGGACTTTGGTCCTGGGAAACTGAGGAACTGAGTTCAATTCCCACTTCAGGCACAGGCAGCTCCTTGTGACTCTGGGCAAGTCACTTAACCCTCCATGTAAGCCGCATTGAGCCTGCCATGAGTGGGAAAGCGCAGGGTACAAATGTAACAAAAATAAAATAGATACTATTGGAGATTCTACATGGAATGTTGCCACTATTGGAGATTCTACATGGAATGTTGCTATTCCACTAGCAACATTCCATGTAGAAGCCTGCACAGCCACATTGGTGATCTGCAAGGGTTGACTTCTACATGGAATGTTGCTAGTGGAATAGCAACATTCCATGTAGAATCTCCAATAGTGGCAACATTCCATGTAGAATCTCAAATAGTAGCAACAGTGGAGGAGTGGCCTAGTGGTTAGGGTGGTGGACTTTGGTCCTGGGGAACTGAGGAACTGAGTTCGATTCCCACTTCAGGCACAGGCAGCTCCTTGTGACTCTGGGCAAGTCACTTAACCCTCCATTGCCCCATGTAAGCCGCATTGAGCCTGCCATGAGCGGGAAAGCACGGGGTACAAATGTAACAAAAATAAAATAAATCATCTGGAGAGCAGCAATAACCTGCAGTGCCACTAATCTGGATAATATGGGGGGGGGGGGGGGGTCAGTGACCCATCCGGATATTTGCAATCAGCACTGAATATCCAGGAATATTTTAAAATGCCAATGATCACGGAGTTTAAATAATGACCTGATTAGAAACACACCCATATAATATATCTTCATTGTCAGGCAGACCTACCTACCTTCCTTCCTGGAACAAGTCTTTTTGACAAATAACCCAGTTCTAAACTCTGTTTTACAGGCTTACAGCTGACTGTAATGGATCAGTGTTTGGTATCTGAAAATGTAACAATCTCTTTGAAATGGCTGCTCACCCCTTATTCCGGAAATCTGTCCTGTACAATCAGTACAGGAGACGGAAACACAATAGATCCCTATCACCCACAAAAGTAAGTAAAAAAAACCCCCTTTTTTTGTAGCTGCTACTTAGAGGGTCTGCTTCTTTCTGGTATGCTATTTGCACATTTTTGTTCATTGTTCCAGTGTGTGAATAAACACAATTGTTTGTTCTGCCTGTCTGGACTGATGAATCATCCTGGTGGTTTGTGTATTGGGTCTGTGAGTGCTTTCTGGGAACCCCTCAGCCTGTTGGATTTTCAGGATATCAATAATTACTATGCAGAAGATAAACTTACAGATACCAGAGGCACGGTGTATGCAAATATACCATCAATTATATACCTTCTAAATATGCTGAAAAGCCAACTCATGTGGGAAGGGCTGGTGTTAAATATATTGAGGCCCAGGACAGAAACTTGGGAGAGGCCACAAAACCCACCAGCAGACTACTTCTTCAGTTTTAAGCAGGCTTAGGGGCCCCTTGCAGCATGGGGACCCAGGGCAATTGCTCGGTTTGCACTCCCCCCCCCAAAAATGCCGGTCCTGCCTGTGGACCAGGACAGGCTTGGGAAGCCCTATTGTAGAGACCAATCTGAATGAAAAAGCACGTGCGCAATCGGAACTACCTACTGGCTGATTTATATGAAGAATGCATAGTACCAGAATATAAGTATAACGGACATCCAGTTCTGTTGCATCATCCCTCCTGTTCATGTTTTCGAGCCGCCTTGAAGGCCCACCTCTTCTCTACAGCCTTCTCCAAGATGGTGGGATGATTGAGTGGTTGGCGATGCCTCTTTTTCTCTCCTTTTCTTCAGATCCTTTATTGTTTCCCCTTTCCTGTCTATACTTGTAGTTCCTTTCCACTTCTAGTTTATTGAGTTTCATTGTTAACCACTTTGGTTGTCTGAGAAAGGTGGTATATTATGTAAATAAACATCCCTCTTCTACGGGATTCCTTCTTCAACATGGGCCAGACTTAAGCAGCAAGAAGAGGGGAGAAGTGCTTCTGTGTATGAAAGAAAAGCGAGATTTGGGGGTGATTGTGTCTTAAGACCTTAAGGTGGCCAAACAGGTAGATAAGGCGATGGTCAAAGCCAGAAGGATGCTTGGGTGCATAAGGATAGGGATGACCAGCAAGAAAAAGAAGGTGATAGCACCCTTGTACAAGTCTCTGGTGAGGCCCCATTTAGAAAGTGCAATTCTGGAGACCACACTTATGGAAAAATATAAACAGGATGGAGTCGGTCCAGAGGGCGGCTACCAAATTGGTAAACGGTCTCTGTCATAAAACATATAGGGACAGGCTTATGGACCTCAATATGTATATGCTGGGAGAGAAGGGATATGATAGAGATGTTTAAATAACTCCGTGGCACTAATGTGCAGGAGGTGAACCTTTCCCAAATGAAGGAAAACTCTGGAATGAGAGGGTATAGGATGAAGTTAAGAGGAAATAGGCTTAGGAGGAATCTAAGAAAATACTCTTTCACGGAAAGGGTGGTGGATGCATGCAGTAGCCTCCCGGTGGAGGTCGTGGAGATGAAAACTGTGTCAGAATTTAAGAAAGCATGGGATAGGCACGTGGGATCCCTTAGGAAAGGAGGAGTTAGTGGGTACTGAAGAATGGCAGACTGGTTGACAAATTTGCAGTGGCGTACCAAGGGGGGGGGGCGGTGGGGGCGGTCCACCCCGGGTGCACGCCGCTGGGGGGGTGCCGCGGCACGCACCTGTGGGCTTCGACTTCGCTAACTTCGCTCATTTGCTGCAGCTCCCTCTGCCCGGAACAGGTTACTTCCTGTTCTGGGGCAGAGGGAGCTGCAGTGAACGAGCGAAGTTAGCGAAGTCGGAGCCCACAGGCGCGTGCCGCGGCACCCCCCCCCCCCAGCAGCGTGCACCCGGGGGGGGGGGGTCATTTCGCCGGGGGGGGGGGGGGAAGGTGTCATTTCACGAGGGGGGGGCGCTGCACCCGGGGGGGGGGGGCGCATTGGCGATCTGCCCCGGGTGCCATCCAGGCTAGGAACGCCACTGCAAATTTGGCCTTTATCTGCTGTCATATTTTTATGTTTCTATCTTAAATCGCCTGTGCAGGACTGTTCACTGATTCAGCGCAGTGACGTAGCCACATGGAGGGGCCTCGGAGGCCCACCTCCCACTTTGGGATCAGGCCCCCTCCAAACCTGCACTGCACCCGTTAAATGGTTGGTGGGAATGGGCTGTCTTTTAAGCTGTTTTCCCAATAAAAACCATTTGGTACCTCCTTGGATCTACCTCGCCTTTTTTTTAATTACATTTTGAACCCCGCGCTTTCCCACTCATGGCAGGCTCAATGCGGCTTACATGGGGCAATGGAGGGTTAAGTGACTTGCCCAGAGTCACAAGGAACTGCCTGTGCCGGGAATCAAACTCAGTTCCTCAGGACCAAAGTCCACCACCCTAACCACTAGGCCACTCCTCCCCTAGCTTGATGCCAAAGCCCTGCCAGCAAAGAAATTCACTGCCACCCTGCTCCCCTCCTCCTCGCGCTGCTGCAGTAACCCAAAAGTCAGTGAGGTGCCTTCAGCCATGACGCTAGGACTCCTTCAGCATGCTTAGCTCACACAAGAACTGTCGGCAGTTGGAGGCATCCCGCTGACTTCCAGGTTACTGCAGCAACCCGAGAAGGAGGGAAGCAGTTCAATAGCGAATTTCTTTGACTGATTGAGCTTCTGCATTCCTGCCAGCAAAGGTATTATTTTTAACACACTGGGGGTGGAGGAGGGAATATGTTGCCCTCTCAGTCTACCTCTGGGGCCCCCTCCCAAAATCGAAGGGTTGGCTATGCCCCTGATTCAGCGGCACTTAATTGGTTAATGCCACTGAGTATCACTACCGACTGCTAAACTGAAAGCCGGCTATTTTGCGGGCAGTCCGGGGATTGAGTCAGCATTTGTGTGGTTAAGTGGCGATATTCAGCATTTAACCATCTAAGTTAAGCAGCCAAATCAGACCGCATAAAGCACAGTCCTATCCTTATGCAGTGTCATTTAGGCTGTTAAATGCTGAATATCACACTTCACTGCGTAAGAGGTAGCTGGCCACAAAACTCAGGATATTCAATGCCGGTGCCTGGACATAGTCTGCCATTGAATATCTGGGGATAACACCAGCAGCAGATTAAAAAAATCCTCTCCGCCATCGGCTGAATATCTACCCCATGGTCAACAGTATCTGAAAGGCAGCAAAATGCACCAGTGATAATGATTGTATGTGTTTCGGTTGCTTCTACAGCTTATCAGGCAGTGTGAACCATAAGTTCAGCAGCCCTGGGCAATTCACAGTTTTTGTGGAATGTACAACCAGCGAGTGGCACGTGGCAGCACAGAAGACGGTGACCGTTCAGGGGAACATGGACAAGGTTGACGTCGTTGGCTGCTACAACACACACGAGTTCCAGGACAGTGCTCGCTGCAGGACGCTCTACGGAGAAACCCTGTGGATACAGGTAGCACTCAACGGAGGTAAGAGGCATCCCTACATTTCCAAAATCCACCCAGAGGTGAAGCTATATGTACCCCAAATTTCAGATCCAAGATGGCATTCTGTTGCAATCCAGACTGAAAGAGAATAAAAAATTGATTATCTTTTGACCCTTCTCTGTCCAGAACATTAAACATAATAATAATCAAAGGTACAGAAAAGGTTGAGTACACCTACCAGGTGCTTTTCACTCTCTGTCCCCTCAAGGCACCTATAGAATATACTAAATCCTTTAGGGCTCAATTTACCAAGCTTCAGAACATAAAAATGATCACTGAACTTGGAAGTTTCTTAAGGTGCACTTTGACTGGGGAAGGTCTCTAGTGATGTCCATGGTTGCAAAACTTGTGGCCTTTAGAGATGGGCCAATGGATGGAGATAGAGACAGGGCTTTTTTGAGGGGGTACTTGGGGGTACTGAGTACCGGCACCTTTTCCATTGTCTGCTAGAATTGACCCATTGTCCCCAAGTTTTAATGAAAGAGCTCAGGCTCTACACACCAATTCTGCCTTGTCATAGGTTCTGTGACTGGTTGTAGGGGGCCTGGCTATTGTGGGGAAGGTCCCTCAGTGATTACCCCCACCCCTGAAGGGTGGCCTAGCATTTGAGTACCGGCACCTTTTTTGCTAGAAAAAGTGCACTGGATACAGACGAACAGAGGGCTAGACATCCACATTAGAGAATGACACAGGGACAAAGTTTGTTCCCATCCCCATGGATTCTGTCTCCTTCTTCGCCCTGTCCCCGCAGGTTCTGTCTCCATCTCCGTCCCGTCACCGCAGGCCCTGTCTCCGTTCCCGCCCCGTCCCTGCAAATTCTGTCTCCGTCCCCACTCCATTCCCATGGGCTCTGTCCTCATCTGCAGAAGCCTTGAACAATTATGATTTTATATTTAAATCTTTTTATTAAAATATAAAAAGGAACAATATGCTGTGCAACTATTGTGTATAAATTACAAATAGACAACAATAATAACAGTAAGCAGCTATAATAACCCTCCTCATCACCACCCTCTACCCTTCCAACCCCAACAATAGCTGGCTTTTACTACCCCAAGGAATCCTAATCCACCCTTTTAAAATGTCCAGGGGTACAAAATACAACCCGTTCTGTATCCCCTAGAGGGGAGAAATATGCCCTATGAAGCACTGTTATGATTTTTTAATCTGTGGACGAATAAGAAAGTCATCAACAATCTCAGGATTCAGTCTAGCTCTCCTGTCTTCCACAGTCCCTTCTGCAATAGAAGGTGTCTTCTTAGAAGATGTGCTGGTAGCAGGATGTACATGATCCCACCTGCAAATTTTGCTAGTTGTGGCCAGCATGTTTGCTTGTTTTTCCAAAAAAATCAAAATATCGTTGTAGGCATCACTCAAACATAAATAACAGTCCAGTTCATTAACAGGCTTCAAAGTAGAAAATGACATAGGGACAAAGTTTGTCCCTGTCCTTGTGGGCTCTGTCCCCATCCCCACCCATGGGATCTGTCCCTGCCCCGTCCCTGCAAGCTCTGTCCCCGTCCCCATCCCCACAGTTACTGCAGGTCCCCTTCCCGTGTCATTCTCTAATCCACATAAAAATGAATAGTTTGTTTCAAGTTGTTGAAACAGGCTAAAATATTGCCTACTCATTCTCCACAGTCCAAAAATCTGAGGGGTCCTTTCACAAAGGCACACTAGTGTTTTTAGCGCGCGCTAAAAATAAGCACATGCTAAATGTTAGATATGCCCATATATTCCATGGGCATCTCTAGTGTTTAGCGCACACCAAAAACGCTAGTGCACCTTTGTAAAAGGACCCCTGAGTTTCTCACTTCTGCCATGTGTCATCCTCTCCAGCAGGAGGTGCTAAAATGCACTTCTTCTCACTTCTATGGCTAAACCATGGTCTAACTCTAACCCTTTCTTCATGGTTGCCTTTTTAAAGACAAATCTGCATGTAAAGCAACACGACTCCCACAGCTAGACATAGCAAATATATTAGGTACTGTTAAAATGTCAAGTCCAGTGAGCTTAGCTAGTAAAGCGAATTCAAGGGTTTCTTGGGATTCAAGCAATTTCTGAAGTCCACTGTAGTGCCCCCTAGGGCGCCCGGTTGGTGTCTTGGCATGTGAGGGGGACCAGTGCACTACCAATGCTGGCTCCTCCCACGACCAAACGGCTTGGATTCGGTCGTTTCTGAGATGGGCGTCCTCGGTTTCCATTATCGCCGAAAATTGGGGACGATTCTAAGGACGACTATCTCTAAGGTCGACCTAAATTTCATGATTTGGGCGTCCCCGGCTGTATTATGGAAACAAAAGATGGACGCCCATCTTGTTTCGATAATACAGGTTTCCCTGCCCCTTCGCCGGGACGTCCTGCAAGGATGTCCTCAGGAAAACTTGGGCACCCCTTTCGATTATACCCCTCCACGCCACACTTTGTATTGCTATTTGAATGTTTTTACTGCTGTAATTGTCTATTGATGATGTTTGATTTATTCTTACTGTACACTACACCGCCTTGAGTGAATTCCTTCAAAAAGGTGGTAAATAAATCCTAATCCTATCCTATATAATAAAAAGCACCTCCAACATTCTGAAGCTGACTCTGTGGCAGTGTAGGGTTCGTAAGTCTGTAGTTCAGCGTTTCATTGGCTCTCACTGTCAACGAAGAACCAATCAGACAGAACGGAACTTGGAGGAGGGAAGTGGAGTGGATTGAATCTCTAACAAACAATCATATACAGGGAGGTACGAACATCAGTGGAGGCAAGTGCACAGAACGGAAGGGAAGACAAACATTTAATCACTTTGTCACTCACACACATCACACACACACACACACACACACACACACACAATCACTCTGTATATCTCTCTCTTACACTGTCTGTAAAACACACTGTCTCTCTCAGTCTCTCACATGGGCAACTGTATGTTGCATTCTCACGAGTAAGGAGCTCTTCTGATGCGATTGTTAAACTGATTGAAGGGCCTGAACAAGGAAAACTTTTACCACATTGTAACACAGTTTACACAAAAAATATTGTATATAAAGAAATCTTCCACATGTAAACAACAATTATATTCAGAATACAACCGTAGAAACATTAATGGCAGGAACTCATTGCATTGCTAGCGCCCGTTTCATTGCGTTAAGAAACGGACCTTTTTTACTAGTAAATAAATAAAATAATAAATGGTGCAGCTTAAGTGATTTAAGATTGGATGTACTTTGGTTTTTACAGGCAAGGATGTGACCTGCTCTGTGTCTGCAGACAACGTGACACTTGCTGAACTCTTTGTAAAACGGGGGATTGAGCCACAGAACGTGACTTTGGATAATGCCACCCAGCAGCTGCTCGGTCCAGGAACCCATCAGCTAACAATCGGTTGCTCCGGCAACATGACAACAGAGGAGATTTCCAAGGATCAAACCGTTCATTTAGTGGAGCCGGTCTCTGGCCTGCAGGCCGTGCTTGTCTCCCACACTACAGAAGCGGGGACAGAGCTGCAAGTGAATGTTTCCGTGGCCCGCGGAGCACCAGTGGAACTCAAGTTTGAACTCACTGGACTCAATGGAACATTCTATCATTTACAAAGCGACGCCGGGGAAGAGCCGAGAGTGTACAATGTTCCTGCTCCTGTGGAAGGTGCTATGGCTGATTTTTTTTGTTTTCAGTCCATGTTTACAGTTTTTGTTATACTTTCTCACAGGACAAATCAGTGTTATTAGGATGACAGGAAGCAACACGTTCATGTTGTAAGTTGAGGCTATGGTGGGCTGAGAAGGTTTTGAGTTTTCATAAGTACATAAGTAAATAGTAACATAGTAGATGACGGCAGAAAAAGACCTGCACGGTCCATCCAGTCTGCCCAACAAGACAACTCATGTGTGCTACTTTTTGTGTATACCCTACTTTGATTTGTACCTGTGCTCTTCAGGGCACAGACCATATAAGTCTGCCCAGCACTATCCCCGCCTCCCAACCACCAGCCCCGCCTCCCAACCACCAGCTCTGGCACAGACCGTATAAGTCTGCCCAGCACTATCCCCGCCTCCCAACCACCAGCCCCACCTCCCAACCACCGGCTCTGGCACAGGCTGTATAAGTCTGCCCAGCACTATCCCTGCCTCCCAACCACCAGCCTCGCCTCCCACCACCAGCTCTGGCACAGACCATATAAGTCTGCCCAGCACTATCCCCGCCTCCCAACCACCGGCTCTGGCACAGACTGTATAAGTCTGCCCAGCACTATCCCTGCCTCCCACCACCGGCTCTGGCACAGACTGTATAAGTCTGTCCAGCACTATCCCCGCCTCCCAACCTCCAGCCCTGCCTCCCACTACCGGCTGGGAAAGACCAAAGGTCCATCGAGCCCAGCATCCTGTTTCCAACAGTGGCCAATCCAGGTCACAAATACCTGGCAAGATCCCCCAAAAGCTCAATACATTTCATGCTGCTTATCCCAGAAATAAGCAGTGGATTTTCCCTAAGTCATTTTAACGACGACACCCAGATCCCTTTCTTGGTCCGTGACTCCTAACCTGGAACCTTGCATGGCGTAGCTATAATTCAGGTTCCTCTTTCCCACATGCATCACTTTGCACTTGCTCATATTAAACGTCATCTGCCATTTAGACGCCCAGTCTCCCAGTCTCGTAAGGTCGTCTTGTAATTTCAAAGCTCATCAAACTGAACCTGCAGCGTCAGGAAATCTTTTTGTGTTTACTAATCGTTGGGCCCTTTTACTAAGACGCGTGAGGCACCTATGTGTGTACAACATGCATCAAATTAGAACTACCACCTGGCTACGGCATGCCCTGGGCGGGTAATTCTAATTTTGACCCACATCCAAAACGCGCAGCAGAAAAGAATTTCTATTTTCTACCGCGTGGCGCTAACCGGGCGGTAATCGGCAGTGTACATGTGATGGCGATTACCACCTGGTTAACGTGTGAGACCTTACCGCTTAGTCAGTGGGGGGCGGTAAGGTCTCAGGCCCAAAATGGACGCACACTGATTTTTATTTTGCCCCACGTCCATTTTCGACAAAAAAAAGAAAAAAGGGTCTTTTTTGCAAGCGCGCTGAAAAATGGACCTGTGCACATCCAATACATATGTGTACACCAGCGCAGGCCATTTTTCAGCGCGCCTTAGTAAAAGGACCCTTGTATCTTCAGTCAGCTGTAATAATGCCTGATGATATCACAAAGCCCTCAATGTCACAAATGTTCCATGTGGAAACAATGAAACATACAGCTACAGGGTTACCATATGTCCGGATTGACCCGGACATGTCCTCTTTTTGAGGGCATGTCCGGGCAACCGGGCGGGTTTTGCCAATCTGCCCGTTTGTCTGGACAAACGGGCAGATTGCTAGCCTCCCCTCCCCTTTCTTACTAGTGCCCTGGTGGTCTAGTGACCTCTTCTGCCTTCGGGACAGGAAAGAGCCCCCTCTTTCCTGCCTGGAGCGCTGCCCTGCATGCTTCCTTCCTGTTGCTGATCCTCGGAGCCGATTCAAAATGGCCGCCGAGAGTTGAAGTGACCTCGCAAGACTTCAACTCTCGGCAGCCATTTTGACTCAGTGCCGAGGATCAGCAACAGGAAAGATGCATGCAGGGCAGTGCTCCGGGCAGGAAAGAGGGGGCTTTTTCCTGTCCCGAAGAGGTCACTAGACCACCAGGGCAGTAGTAAGGGGAGGGGGGTAACGGGGAGGGGGGGTGACAGGGGGGAGGGGAAAATGTGACAGGGGCAGAGCGAGGGTGTGACGGGGCGGAAAGAGGGTGTGAAAGGGAGCGGGGTGGGGTGTGTGGTGGGGCGGGGCATGTGTCCTCCTTTTTGGGGGACAAAATATGGTAACCCCTAACAAAGGAGGTTTTTATTGGCCATGAAGTGTTTTCCAAATAGAATTATATCCTCCAAAGTTTAACCCCATATGCTTTTGATTGCCAGCTTACCCTTGAGTATTGTGTTCAATTCTGGTCGCTGCATCTCAAGAAAGATATAGTGGAATTGGAAAAGGTGCAGCGAAGGGCGACTAAAATGATAGCGGGGTGGGACGACTTCCCTATGATGAAAGACTAAGGAAGTAACCTGTTCCAGGGCAGAGAGAGCAGGGAACCAGCAGAGCTGACACCCCCCCAGCGGCGTGCACCCAGGCGGACCGCCCCACCGCTTCCCCCCCCTTCCTACGCCACTGCACCACACCACAGTTAAACATTATTTTTGGCTTGGCTGCTTCTTCCTCCTTTTCTTGGACTTCCAGCTCAATTATAACTAACCTCCCTTGGACTATGGTTCCATGAAACTTCACTCACAACTACCTAGGATTCCCAACTCTTTATAGCCCTTCCAACTAGTCCAGCCATTGCACTGTAGACACAGTCCTTGGACAGGGGAACAATGCTTTCCAACCTTTTTCTGGCTGTGACCCCTTGATTGCGGCCAAATAAAACTTTATGACCCCCCTGGAGGTGCAAATAATGATGTACCTATGGAGACCCTACCTAGGTCATGACCCCAAAGTTACAAGCTCGATGCTGTGTCCTCAGCACATCAGTTGCTTGATGTATCTATTAAAGCAGGCTTTGGAGTCTACAGTTAAACCTGCCTCCGACTTTACTGGGTCTGTGTATGTAGGTTGACTTGACTTTGAAATAGATGATGTAGCGTTAGCCCAAGAGCGGGCAGGAATGAGTTTCTTAACCTAGTACACCTTGGGTTCATTTTTGCATTTCTCTATTTCAGGTATTTTCCTTGTCAAGCTTCTAGCCGCCAATGGCTTCTCGAATGTGAGCATTGCTATAGGAAACATCACAGTTCTCGCCAGTAATTCTTCAGGTAATAATGTTGTGCTGTTAACATCCATGTGCTACATTTCTCATGTGTGCTGGGACTCATTCATTATGTCAAACGTAATAAACAGAAATAAAACAAAGCATACAAAAGAAAATAAGATGATACCTTTCATATTGGACTAACTTAATACATTTTTTGATTATCTTTCGAAGGTAACCCTTCTTCTCCAGATCAGAAGTAAGCCAGTGTTGACAATATCAGAATATATAAGTGAAACACAAAAGCATTCCAATGACAGTCCACAAGAAGAGGGTGGGGTGGGTTAGGTGAGAAACAGGGAGAGCTGGGTGGGTGAGAGACAGGGAGAGATGGATGGATTATAAGAGGGTGACAAAGCAGTAGAATTTTATGGTTTATAGTTGGATAAAAAGCCCAGATCTTTAAGTTCCTGGATTGTCTTAAAGTTTCCAGTAATGTAAGACCTTTGAAGTCATTGTGATGAAATATTTTGACACTCACCAGACAGGACTTAACAAAGATCTAGGTTTTCTATCTCATTATCCTATATAATAATTCTCACCTCCAACATTCTGAGGCTGCCTGGAACCATGGATCCCTTGGAGGTGGTCTGGATCATGTTGTAGTAGATAATAGTGACGTCACACAACCCACACCAGATTGACCAGTAGAAGGGAGAGGGGCGGAGCCACGATACAGGGACCAGCGAATCAGCACAACACAGGGAATGCACAGCAGCAGGAACAGAAGCCTCTCTCACACAGTCACTCTCACATACACTCTCTCAAACATACACACTCAGAGGAAAACCTTGCTAGCGCCCGTTTCCTTTCAAACAGAAACGGGCCTTTTTTACTAGTAAACCACAAAATTCTACTTTTTGTCACCCTCTTATATATTGTGATATTTGTCAACATTTGCTATTTCTGATTTGAAGAAGAAGGGTTACCTTGGAAAGCTAATCAAACAATGTATTAAATTAGTAAAAAAAAAGGTATCATCTTATTTTTTTTTCTACGCTTTGTTTTATTTCTATTTATTACCTTTAAAAGTGAACAAACATGGCTACCACATAACTTGACTCATTATCCAGCTTATAATCGAAAGACAAAAACGCCTATATTGCGACCTAAATCGGGAGATAGGCGTTTATCTCCCCAAAACGAATAATGCGGTATAATCGAAAGCCGAACTTGGACGTTTTCAACTGCACTCCATCGCGGAAGTGTACAAAGTTGACGGGGGCGTGTCGAAGGCATGGTGAAGGCGGAACTGGGGCGTGGTTATTGGCCGATCAGAGATGGGCGCCTTTCGCCGATAATGGGAAACAAATATGCATTTTTAGCGAGAATTTAGGGCACTTTTCCTGGACCCTGTTTTTCCACAAATAAGGCCCCAAAAAGTGCCCTAAATGACCAGATAACCACTGGAGGGAATCGGGGATGACCTCCCCTGACTCCCCCAGTGGTCACAAACCCCCTCCCACCACAAAATATGCCATTTCACAACTGTTTATTTTCACCCTCAAATGTCATACCCACCTCCCTGGCAGCAGTATGCAGGTCCCTGGAGCAGTTGTTAGGGGGTGCAGTGGACTTCAGGCAGGTGGACCCAGGCCCATCCCCCCCCCCACCTGTTACAATTGTGCTGCTTAATGCTTATTAGTCGTCCAACCCCCCAAACCCACTGTACCCACATGTAGGTGCCCCCCTTCACCCCTTAGGGCTATAGTAATGGTGTAGACTTGTGGGCGGTGGGTTTTGAGGGGGATTTGGGGGGCTCAACACACATGGGAAGGGTGATATGCACCTGGGAGCTCTTTTACCTTTTTTTTTGTTTTTGTAAAAGTGCCCCCTAGGGTGCCCAGTTGGTGTCCTGGCATGTGAGGGGGACCAGTGCACTACGAATCCTGGCCCCTCCCACGAACAAATGCCTTGGATTTATTCGTTTTTGAGCTGGGCGCTTTCATTTTCCATTATCACTGAAAAACAAAAACGCCCAGCTCACAAATTGTCGAATAAAACATGGTCGTCTATTTTTTTCGAAAATACGGTTCGGTCCGCCCCTTCACGGACCCGTTCTCGGAGATAAACGCCCATGGAGATAGACGTTTTCGTTCAATTATGCCCCTCTATGTCAAATGGAAACTTCTCAAAGTGTTACAGGCATAAATCAGGTCTACCACTTGTTCAATCTCACTAGCCAAAAAATTAATTAAAGATGATTCCATGAGCATGTACAGGTGCATTCCTTACAAAGTGCTGAACTGTCACAGGTTGTTAATTTGATTGATCACATTACTAATGGGGATGGATTCAAGACTATGGTATACAAATACAGGACTGGCGGGGGAGGGGGAGGATCTTTTGGACATTAGAGAATAGAAGAAGGGGTCTCTGTGGAAATTAAGTAAACAGGAGGGAGTTGAGTTCCCAGGTTTTTGGACACCATCGAAATTTGGTGGATGAGGCACATTTCTATGCCACCTATCAGGGCCGGTCTTAGCAAGTGCGGGGCCCTGTGCAGACCAATTAGATGGGGCCCCACCCCAGCTCCACCCCACCCTAGCGCCACCCAAGCTCCGCCTCCACCCTAGCTCCACCCCCACCATAGCTCCAGGGCCGGCCATCCCCTCTGAGCTCCAGGGCCATCCCCCCTCCCTCCGAGCTCCAGGGTTCCTCCCTCCTTCCCAGCTCCAAGTCCCCCCTCCTTCCCAGCTCCAAGGCCTCCCTCCCTCCCTGCCAACTCCAAGGCCTCCCTCCCAGCTCCAAGGCCTCCCTCCCTCCCTGCCAGCTCCAAGGCTTCCTTGCCAAGGCCTCCCTCCCTCCCTGCCAGTTCCAAGGCCTCCCTGCCAGCTCCAAGGCCTGCCTCCCTCCCTGCCAGCTCCAAGGCCCCCCTCCCAGCTCCAAGGCTCCCCACCTTCCGAGACCTCCCTTGTCGGGTTACAGGCAGCGGCAGGAATGAGGGCGGGACCAGAGCTGAGAGAGGGAAAGGAAGACTCCTGAAGTGCTGAGCAGCTCACACGCTTTTCACTCCTGCCGCTGCCTGTAACCCGACGAGGTAACTTTTAAAATTCATAGGGAGGGGGACTGGAACTCGGGCGGTCGGGAGCGGTGTGGAGGTGCGCCGCACTGGGCCCCCTTGAGCGCGAGGCCCTATGCGGTCGCCTCGCTCTAAGACCGGCCCTGCCACCTATTCCTAAATTTGACCCTGCAGGTAGTTCCAGAGATGCCAAGGGGAGCAATTTTTAAGTGGGAGATTTTGGCTCCACCCCCATTCCATGTCCTCTCAAACACTTCTTTGCCAGCATTGCAACCCTGAACAGCTTCAACTAGGGTGGCCCACACTTCCCGTCTGGTAATCTCACAACAGGAAGTACCAGCAAGGAGACTTGAAGTTGCTTGAGGTCACAGGCAGGCTGAGAAAACATTGACTGTTGGCTCTCTCAAGTCTCCTGCATAGTGCAGTAGTTTCCTGATGCTGGCTGGGAGGAGACCCTCCGAAGTGGGAGACTTCTTGGCAAGTCTGTGGTTCAGTATCAGGGGTTCTCAAACCAGTCCTCCTCGGGACACACCAAACCAGTCTAGTTTTCAAGATAGCCACAATGAATATGCATGAAATGAATTTGTATGCAAATCTATCTCATGCATATTCATTGTGGGTGTCTTGAAACCTTGACTGGGTTGAGAACTCTTGAGTTATATTAATGGTAATCACCAGCATTATTGACAGTAGTTGTCATCATCGTAGTTTCAGTCTCAGTAGAGGGTCAAAGCTTGGATGTGAGACTGATTGGTACCCTCTGATCCAGAGGTAGAGAGGGCCTACAGACCTCAAGCAGACTGGAGTATTCAGAGCAGCAGGATGGGAGACGGTTACCCCAGTGCTGCCCATGTTGAACCTATTCTGCTAACGTCCATACATTTTGAAATTCACAAAGAAATGTACAATTACGAGCTCGTTCACAGAATGCCATATTCTAGTATGCCAACTGTGGTATAAGTCATGCACTCACTGTATCTGTATTGGACAGTCTCTCTTGACAGCCAGGAGACATTGAAAGACAGCGACGGAGAGGTGAGTATGAGAACTCTGAAGATTTAGCATAAAAACATTTGAAACAAAGAGAAACTTGCAAAAAATGGTGATCTTAGTAGTCTAGCAAAAATGTTGCCTGTGCTCCATGTCTGTTTTCAGAATCAGGGGAAGGGATTTCCATGCCCTGTTTTTCACCATCTTTCTTCTGTGGCCCAGGGAGAGTATCCCTGGGGCTTACACCAGCTCATTTCTCCTCTTCTCTTAGGCCCTGGACCTCTGCTTCTTCCTATCTGTGGGGGACCAGAGAGGGGTTACCCAGTCCATACTCGCTCTCCTTGTCCTCCTGTATCCTAGGAAACGTGCCTAGACCAATGCTAAGTTCATGATGGAAAAATCTGAATGTGTAGTGACCATTTCTACAAAAGCCACTGTAATCAGGGCTGGCATTAGGGGGATGCAAACAGGGCAATTGCTATGGACCCTCCTGCTATAGAATGCCCCAAATTAGGGCTGGCTTTGGAGGGATGCAAACAGGGCCATTGCAATAGGGAGTCCCAAACCAGTCTAAAGCTGAAAGAGATACAGCCTGTTGCGGGCTTTGAGGCCCTCTCACATTTCTTCCTGGGCTCCGGCATGTTTAATACAGGCCCTGATTGTAACAGTCAACAAGAAGACATTTTTTTATTTCATTTTAGACCATGTGTCACTGTTAGTTATTAAAACCTTAATAAAAATATGAAACAAAAAAATACTGTTTTGTCAAAACAATAGCTTTTACTGACTACAAAGGTACCCCGACCATGGGCGAAGGGAGCGAGGAGCACCTTAACAGGGCCCACATCCATGAAGTGAGCTAGGTCCTGGTACATAGATATAACCCATATAATCACATGACCTCATATGAAGTATTAATTGTTATTCATTTTAATTATTTATGTATGAAATAGATTGTATTAGAATTTAGACCTGCAGAATTTGTTTCTCCTGCTGCTATAAACAAACAGGCTACCTCAATGTCTGTTTGACTCTGTCCTGTGGGGTCTAACTTCTGCATGTGCTTTTTCACATACCCCCACATTTTGTAAATGACAGCCTCATTTCTTTTATTGATCTAAAACTTGTAATAGCCCTGCAATTTTAACGATCTTTGCTGAAACTCTGTCAGTGAATGAGAAAGCGATAGAACATTAAACAATATGCATTGGAAATCTTCAGATTTCTAGCTCTGTATTTTGTACTAAAAAATGTTCAATTCTTTTTGGGGGGGGGTCTGGGGGACGAAAAGGATGGTGATAAAAGAAGATACATGATACATATTGAACCTCGAAGGCACGTGGATCCATTCACCAGCCTTACTCTTCGATGGACAGATGGCCTGAACTCAAATTTTACATGGTCCTGTGGTATGTAACCTGTGTTTTGCCACTGAGTATTAGCCAGTGCAGTTAAATTTGGGCTTATACAATAGATTTTGGCATTTAGCAACATGGCTTAGCCATAGAATTCCAATGCAAATACAACGGGCCCTTGGTATTCACTCCCAGTCCCCAAGGGCTGCTGTTGGATCAGGTTTTCAGGATATCCCTAAGAGTAGCATAACCAGGGTTGAATTCTGGATGGGTCTGGGAGTAGAGTGGGTACCCCCATGGATTTCCTCCCCCTAGCATGAAAAGTACTTTAGCTGGCAGGGATCTCCAAGCCTCGCCAGCTGAAGATGTCTTCCACTGGAAACCCCCCCCCCCCATACCATGTAAACACTGGGGAAGTCAACAGCCGCTTCCATCTACTGATGCCTGCTCAGTTCATGTGCATGAACTGAGCCTGCATGGGGGGGCGGGGGCATATGCATCAGAGGATGAAAGCTTGCCACTTACTTCCCCAGTATTGACAAGTAATGGCTTCCGGCAGAGGACATCTTCAGCTGGTGGAGCTTGGGGATCTCTGCGAGCTATGCTGAGGATGTGAGACACCACTGGGTGGGCCTGAACCCTTGCCAACCCAGACCCACCTGTGGCTATGCCACTGTAGATCTGAATGCCAACTGTCCTTCCTCCACTGTATACAACTCTCTTAAATGTATGTTCATTAGGATACCAACTTGGCGAACGCCATTACGGTATTATGTAAGCCACATTGAGGCTGCAAAAAGGTGGGAAAATGTGGGGTACAAATGCAACAAATAAATAAATATCCTGATACATTGGTAGCCCTCAGGACTGTGAATGAAGATCACTGCAATGGGCTGTCTTTGCTGCCCTTCTTAGACATCATAGGATACCTAAATGATCTCTGAATCTGTGCATTGTTCAATGAAAACACAATGGACTTTATTTAAGATGAACTTTTACCCTTGACACCAAGTAGGAGAAACATCATAGCAAATTGTCTAATAGTTTCCCTGTTGGGTCAAACTGTTACAAGAATCAGTTTGCTGTCTTCCAACACATCAACAGACTCCATTTATTCGGGAAAGGAAAGCCTGATTTTTCAGAACAATGAAAAGTGTCCTTCAGTCCACAGGCATCCTGGAACATAGGTGCCAGCTCTGTGGGTGCTTGAGCACCCCCAATATTGAGCAAACTCCTTGACTGTTTCCAGGGAAGGATCATTTTCCATTGAGTTTTGAAAAGTTGGCTCCTTTGGAAATCCAGTATGAAATTCAATGCGTCATGCCAAAAGTAGACTGTTTCATAGTCCTTGGTTTAAGCATCTGGAAGGTTCCAACTCTACTACTACTAATCATTTCTGTAGTGCTACTACACATATGCAGCACTGTACACATTATATGCAAGTACTTTCTTTGTTCCTAGAAGGCTCACAATCTAAATTTTTGTACCTAGGGCAATAGAGGGTTAAATGACTTCTCCAAGGTCACAAGGAGCTGTAGGGGGAATTGAACCCAGGTCACCAGGATCAAGGCCTGCTGCACCAACCATTAGGCCACTCCATATCTCTGTGGGGAAATCAAGCAAACCGCTACTCTCCGTGATATTATAGGATTAAAGGATAGGGTTACCATATGTCCGGATTTACCCGGACATGTCCTCTTTGAGGACATGTCCGGGCAACCGGGTGGGTTTTGCCAATCCGCCCGTTTGTCCAGATTTCTGGACAAACGGGCAGGCCTATAGGACGGCTCGCCCGCCAGCCTGCCCGTTTGTCCAGAAATCCGGACAAATGGGCAGATTGCTAGCCTCCCCTCCCCTTACTTACTTGTGCCCTGGTAGTCTAGTGACCTCTTCCGCCTTCGGGGCAGGAAAGAGCCCCCTCTTTCCTGTCCGGAGCGCTGCCCTGCATGCATCCTTCCTGTTGGTGATCTCAGCACCGATTCAAAATAGCCACCGAGAGTTGAAGTGACCTCGCGAGACTTCAACTCTCGGCGGCCATTTTGAATCGGCACCGAGATCACCAACAGGAAGGATGCGTGCAGGGCAGCGCTCCGGGCAGGAAAGAGGGGGCTCTTTCCTGCCCCGAAGAGGTCAGTAGACCACCAGGGCAGTAGTAAGGTAAGGGGAGGGGGGTGACGGGGATGGGGGGGATGAGTGACGGGGGGAGGGGAAAATGTGACAGGGGTGGAGTGAGGGTGTGAAAGGGGGCGAGGCAGTGTGTGTGGTGGGGCGGGGCATGTGTCCTCCTTTTTGGGGGACAAAATATGGTAACCCTAATTAAAGGGTACTTCTCTCGCTATTCCAGAAGACGATGATTTGTTGACGTATATAACGAGAGTTCTTTTTATAGCAGAAATAACACATTCATAACACTAGGAGTTTATTGTCTGTTGTATTACTCTGTCTCACGCTGTTCCCATGTGGCAGTGTGAATACAGAGCATTACAGAGCAGTAATCGATCAGCATCCTGCAATTGTGCTTTTTGCAACTTTCTGGCTCATGTACCAAAATATTTGTCCAGGGGCTTGCTGGCCAAGATGGAGGGAATGTGTGGACCAGCAAATAATTGATACCACCAAGGAGGAGCTGAGGATGCCATCTGTCTGTCTGCCTCCTCCAAACTCAGCTGTGACGCTCAAGGCCACGGCCAGCACGAGTGGACTGAAAGACCAAGAGGAAGAGCAGTGTCTATATGTGACAGCAAAGGCCCAGCTTCGCCTAACGATCAGGTCAGGCTGGGCACTTCAGTTATTTCTACTAGAGATTCGGTTGCTGTGGGCTGGTGCATTTCATAGGTCATGGGTCATAGGTCACCTGTTTAAGACATTTCCTGTCCTTCAATTTCTAATTAGTGCGTTCAGTTGATAAAGCATGTTGAAGGGCCAATACTGATGAAACTTAATGAAAACATGTTGGGGAGTCCTCTTTCCCCTATGTTTTTTCCCCCAGGGGAGGATAACATATTACATTTCAATCTTTTCTCTGTTATTTTTATGACTAGATTAAAAAAAAAATCGCTTTTATGCCTAGAATTTTGTCCTGCCCTATCTATAGTCACGTTCAATTATATACAATGCCAGCCATACATTGGGTTGTGTGAGGTAGAGGCAGAGAAAGTCTAGGAGAGTTTGGCCTGGGGGATGCAACCAAGGAGAGAAGCTCAGCCAATGTGTGACAGTCTTTCTCTATTAGACCACGTGGAAGGGCATAATCGAAAGGGGCGCCCAAGTTTTCCTGAGGATGTCTGGCGAAGGGGCAGGGAAACCCGTATTATCAAAACAAGATGGGCGTCCATCTTTTGTTTCAATAATACGGTCGGAGACACCCAAATCTTGACATTTGGGTCGTCCCTAGAGATGATTGTCCTTAGACTTGGTCATTTCTGATTTTCGGCAATAATGGAAACTAAGGACGCCCATCTCAGAAACGACCAAATGCAAGCCCTTTGGTTGTGGGAGGAGCCAGCATTCGTAGTTCACTGGTCCCCCTGACATGCCAGGACACCAACCAGGCACCCTAGGGGGCACTACAGTGGACTTCAGAGAAAGCTCCCAGGTACATAGCTCCCTTACCTTGTGTGCTGAGCCCCCCAACACCCCCCCCAAAAAAAAACCCACTACCCACAACTGTACACCACTACCATAGCTCTTACAGGTGAAGGGGGGCACCTAGATGTGGATACAGTGGGTTTCTGGTGGGTTTTGGAGGGCTCACATTTACCACCACAAACGTAACAGGTAGAGGGGGGATGGACCTGGGTCCGCCTGCCTGAAGTACACTGCACCCACTAAAACTGCTCCAGGGACCTGCATACTGCTGCGATGACCTGAGTATTACATTTGAGGCTGGCATAGAGGCTGGCACAAAAGATTTTTAAAGTTGTTTTTTGAGGGTGGGAGGGGGTTAGTGACCACTGGGAGAGTAAGGGGAGGTCATCCCCAATACCCTCCGGTGGTCATCTGGTCAGTTCAGGCACCTTTTTGTGCCTTGGTCATAAGAAAAACTGGACCAGGTAAAGTCGTCCAAATGCTCATCAGAGACGCCCTTTTTTTTCCATTATGGGTCGAGGACGCCCATGTGTTAGGCACGCCCAATTCCTGTCTTCACTACGCCTCTGACATGCCCCCGGGAACTTTGGTCATCCCCGCGACAGAAAGCAGTTGGGGGACGCCGAAAATCAGTTTTTGATTATGCCGATTTGGGCAATCCTGTGAGAAGGACGCCCATCTTCCGATTTGTGTCGAAAGATGGGCGTCCTTCTCTTTCGAAAATAAGCCTAATAGTCATCCAGAGCCTATTCCAACAACAACAAAAACATCATTCAAATACAAGTTTAATGTCCTGCCCCATGTGAAGGCTTTTTGTCTGCTAGCTAGGAACTTGCAGGCACTGATCCTATGTTGTGTCTACGGGGAAATGGCTAGTACAGAGTGCCCAGAGGGTGTTCTTCAAAACAACGCCAAGTCTCCGGTTCCTGTTCCTCACACTTTTCTCCCAATCTGTGCTTGTGGGAATGATGAATCAGCCCTACATTAGAGTTGGGGACCCCACAGCCAATTGGGTTTTCAGGATAAACACTCTGAATATACATGAGATTGATTTGCATACACCGAAGTCCCAGTATATGCATTTTTATATCATATGTGTTCAAAGTGGATATCCTTAAAACCTGCCTGGTTGTATGAGTAAAAATGGAGAGCGTTTGGATAGAGTGGCTGAATTTTCCTAAGTGGAGTTTCAGCTAAAGTATATGCGTGTTGTTTTCCAACATATAAACTATGAGCTGCATTAAAAGGAGGAGATCATGAGAAGGAGGGAAATCTACACTCATAATTTAAGCCAGGGGTTCTCCTCCCAAAGGGTTACCATATGTCCGGATTTACCCGGACATGTCCTCTTTTTGAGGGCATGTCCGGGCAACCGGGCGAGTTTTGCCAACCTGCCCACTTGTCCGGATTTCTGGACAAACAGGCAGGCTGGAGGGTGGGCCGTCCGGCCTGCCTGTTTGTCCAGAAATCCGGACAAACGGGCAGATTGCTAGCCTCCCCTCCCCTTACTTACTAGTACCCTGGTGGTCTAGTGGCCTCTTCCGCCTTTTTTGGTAGGAAAGAGCCCCCTCTTTCCTGCCCGGAGTGTTGCCCTGCATGCATCCTTCCTGTTGGTGATCCTCAGCGCCGATTCAAAATGGCCGCCGAGAGTTGAATTGACCTCACGAGACTTCAACTCTCGGCGGCCATTTTGAATCGGTGCCGAGGATCACCAACAGGAAGCATGCATGCAGGACAGCGCTCCGGGCAGGAAAGAGGGAGCTCTTTCCTGCCCCTAAGAGGTCACTAGACCACCAGGGCAGTAGTAAGGTAAGGGGAAGGGGGTGATGGGGAGGGGGGGCGACGGGGTATGTGACAGGGGGGAGGGGAAAACATGACAAGGGGCGGAGCGAGGGTGTGACAGGGGGTGGGGCAGGGTGAGTGGTGGGGGGCGAGGCATGTGTCCTCCATTTTGGGGGACAAAAAATGGTAACCCTATCCTCCCAGTCTTAGGGATACACTCAGCCAGTCTGATTTTCAAGATATCCACAATGAATAGGCATGAAGAACACTTGTGTGCAGTATAGCCTATGCATACGAATTGTCTGATGCAGAGAAACTAGGGCTATCTTGAGAATCTAACCGGCTTGCAGCACTTGAGGAACGGAGCTGCCCACCCCTTGTAAATAATCACTTTTTCTCTTGTAGCTGTAACAAAAACTGTAAACCAGTGAATACAAGTGAAGAAATGACCTTTAGTGTGACGTGTGAAAACTGCACCAGAGCTACATACAACTGGTATCTGGACAACAATTTTCCAAAGAAGGTAAACTGAAGCTCTTATCTTAAGAGACACTATACTAATACAAGTAGCCAGTCCCTCGATTCTTTTGGACTGAAGGGGGTCCCAGGGGTGGGTACACAACTTGCACAGTGATTGTAACTTTCCCCAGGTGCTGGACCTGAACCAAACTCCTGCAAAGTAAAGTAAAAAGTTCAATCTCCAACAATGTTTTCCCCAAACACAGACTGGCGTTAGGATCGCCTGCTGGCCAGCTGCTCATGAAAGATAACGAGGGGCAGTTTCTATAAAATGTCTAGGGCCGATTTTGCCAAAACAAACTGTGGAAAATACTTATGTTGCAATAAAGATTTTGTAATTATTTTTTAATCAACATCATCGTAAGCACATAAGTCTTGCCACACTGGGACAGATCAAAGGTCTATCAAGCCCAGCATCCTGTTTCCAACAGTGGTCAATCCAGGTCGCAAATTCCTGGCAAGATCCTGAAAAAGTTCAGTACATTTTATGCTGCTTAATCCAGAAATAAGCAGTGGATTTTCCCCAAGTCAATTTAATAACGGTCTATGGACTTTTCCTTTAGGAAGCCGTCCAAACCTTTTTTTTTAAACCCCGCTAAGCTAACTGCTTTTACCACATTCTCTGGCAACGAATTCCAGAGTTTAATTACACATTGAGTGAAGAAAAATGTTTTCTGATTTGTTTTAAATTTACTACTTTGTAGCTTTATCCAGTGGCGTTCCTAGGGGGGGGGGGGGCGGTGGGTGTGGTCCGCCCTGGGTGCACGCCGCTGGGGGGGTGCCGCGCGCGCCTGTCCTCCGTTGTTCCATGCTTCTTCTCTGCCCCGGAACAGGTTACTTCCTGTTCCGGGGCAGAGAAGAAGCATGGAACAACGGAGGACAGGCGCGCGCGGCACCCCCCCAGCGGCGTGCACCCGGCGGGGTGGGGGGGGTTCCTTCGCGGAGGTGTCCTTCCTCCGGAGGGGGGTCCGCGCTGCATCGGGGGGCGCTGCACCCGGGGGGCGGGGCGCATCGGCGATCCGCCCCGGGTGCCAGCCCCCCCCAGGAACGCCACTGCCTTTATCGCATGCCCCCTAGTCCTAGTATTTTGGGAAAGAATAAACATAATCATTATCATATTGGAGAAAAAAGCCCTCAACAGAGCCTGTGGTGCTAAGAGTTTTGCTGAAGAAAGCATCTACCATGACTTAAGCTGATCATCGGCCCAAAACCTCCATAACCTCCAAATTTTTCAATTTTCATAAATATATTGTGCTCAAAGACTTTCAAAAATAAACAGCACACTTATCTTGTAGTTTTTAAACCCAATGGGGTCCCGTTTTGCTATCACGTTTTCAAGGGAATAAATGCGTTGATCCTGTGAAAACCAAAATGATATCAGCAACGTTTACATAAATAATGACCAAACTCTTAGAAATGTATTCAAAATCCAGTGAAAATTAAGATCAGTATTTATGTCTCGTATCACTTTCTGTTCTCAGCTGCTGCCTGCGTAATATAAATTCTCTGCTGCTCTCAAGCTTGCAGGTGTCACCTCTATGTAGGTACAGTAGGTATTTACTGTTTTTTTGGAGGGCTCATACGTTCCACCACAAGTGTACCAGTTAGAGTGGAATATAGGCCAGGCCTGGGTCCTTCGTCTGTACATTCCACTGCACCAACCTCTAGGCTATTCCGGGGATCTGCTTGCTGCTGTAACAAGAATGGCCATCATATCTGAAGCTGTCATAGAGCTTGATATGTACTGTCACTGTGGCTAGGAGGAGGTTAGTGACCACTGGGGGAGTAAGGGGGGGGGGGGGTTATGCCTTAATCCCTCCAGAAGTCATTTAGGCAGTGGCGTACCAAGGGGGGGGGGGGCGGTCCGCCCCGGGTGCACGCCGCTGGGGGGGATGCCACGCGCCTGTTAGCTGCGAGTCCGCTCGTTCCCTTCCTGCTGTTCCCTCTGCGCAGAACAGGTTACTTGTTGTTCCGGGGCAGAGGGAGCAGCAGGGAGGGAACGAGCAGACTTGCAGCTAGTTTCGCCGGGGGGAGGGGTTGCACTGCACCCAGGGGGGGGAGTGTAGTTTCACCGGGGGGGGGGGGGGGGGGCGCATCGGCGATCTGTCCCGGGTGTCAGCCAGGCTAGGAACGCCACTGCATTTAGGGCACCTTTTGGTCACCTAGTCATGATTGAAACAGACCTAGCCAAAAACATTTTATTTTTGGCCCTAGGTGTTTTCATTTTGTTCCATTATTGCAGAAAAAAAGTCTTATCTTTTGGTGCCGCCCATGTCCTGCCTGAAACATACCCCCTTGAAATTTAGACAAGCTGTGGAGCAAAGCCTCTAAAATCAGGGTGTCAAAAATCGCAAACTTGGACGTATTTGAGGGAAAACGTCCTTCTGCCCCTTGTGACTTTTTGGACGTTTTTTTTATTTTGAAAAAGAGCCCCGTTGTCTCTTAACCAGCACACAATTCCCAAAGGGGAACATTATTGAAGGAGATTGATCATGGTTATGATATAAATATCTTTTATTTGTTTCTCTCCAACCTTGTCCCTCTCTCAATCAGTTTTTTATTAATTTTCATAACAGACAGTAAATTTAGTACCAATGACAATAACAATTTAACAAATAGGTCAATGTACTCTGAATATATACGTTTGGAGTATGCAATCATATCAGATGTTATAAATTAATGCCTATATATGTATAGTACCTGTACATTATTTATTAATTAATTCACTGGATGAATATTTAAGCACAGGAGACCAAATTCTATTAAATGCTATAAGGGAACCACATTTCTCAGCTGCTACTTTTTCATATTTAGCAATTAGACCAGTGGCATAGGCAAGGGTGGGCTTGGGTGGGCCCAGGCCCACCCACTTTGGGTTCAGGCCCACCCAGTAGCAGCATACCTATGATGTGGCTGGCAGGGATCCCCAAGCCCCACCAGCCGAAAACTCCCAACAAGTGTCCCTCCTGCATACCTTGTAAGTAGCAGATCTTCGCCTGCAGTGAGCAGTGACATACATACTGCTTGCACCGGCCTCACAGCCTTCCCTCTGATGTATTTCTGCCTAGGCGGAAACAGGAAGTTGCATCAGAGGGAAGGGTGTGGGGCCAACATGAGCAGTGTGTATTAGTTGCTTCTCGCTGCTGGTGAAAATCTGCTATTTAAAAGGTATATGGGAGAGGGGGGATGTTTGAGAGACCATATGGCGTGCAGGCGAGAGAAGGAGAGACCAAATCACCTGTGGGACGGGGCGAGGTTCTTCTGCCCACCCATCTTGGGCCCAGGCCCACCCAAAATTGGGTGTCTGGCTACGCCCCTGAATTAGACATACTGAATTCCACCACATTTCATGAGTTAACTTAGTAAAATCTTTCCAATTCTGACATATCAATTTTATAGCCACTTGGATCAATATACGTATTAATTTATACATATGTGATGGCATTGCAGTATTAATACCAAATTCCCCTGCAATTATGATTTTGTAAGTTAAAGAAATCTTTAAGCTTAAAATGTGAGAAATTGTTTTCTCTATGCGGGACCAATATCCATCCAGTAGTGGACAATGATGTATTAAGTGGTCTAAAGTTCCTATATGATTAATACAAGACCGGCATCGATTGGAGGCATCTTTTGATATTTAGGATTTCCACAATGAATGCGTATGAGATCTATTTGCAAAAAAACAACAAGGCAGACGATCCGCAGACTCCAATGTGGAAAGAAACAGAGCAGATCAGTGATAAATACACACAAAGCTTTTATTGTAGAGTTGTAAGCTAGTACAATGTCCGTCACAGGCTGTGTTTCACCCAAAGGGGCTGCGTCAGTGGCTATACTGTGATCCTCAAAAAACTAAATAGTGTATGAGCTATTCTCCTCCATAAAAGACTACAAAATTATTGACCAAATGAATGCAGCACCATTGTAGATTTAAAAAAAAACCTTGCAGTTGAGATTATGCTAGTTTGTTTGTTTTTTTTAATCTACAATGGTCTGCATTCATTTGGTCAATAATTTTGTAGTGTTTTATGGAGGAGAATAGCTTATACACTATTTAGTTAAGACATAAGCATCGCCACACTGGGTCAGACCAAAGGTCCATCTAGCCCAGCACCCTGTCTCCGACAGTGGCCAATCCAGGTCACTATCAACCGACAAGATCCACGGAGCAAAGCATTTTGTACTGCTTGTCCCAAGAATAGTGGATTTTTCCCTACGTCCATTTAATATCATTCTATGGCCTTTTCCTTCAGGAAGCCGTCCAAACCTTTCTTAAACTCTGCTAAGCTAACCGCCTTGACCACATTCTCTGGCAACAAGTTCCAGAGTCGAATTACGCGCTGAGTAAAGAAAAACTTTCTCTTATTTGTTTTAAACTTACTGCACTCCAGCTTCATCGCATGCCCCCTTGTCCTAGTATTTTTGGAAAGCGTAAACAGACGCTCCATATCTATCTTTTCCACTCCACTCGTTATTTTATAGACCTCTATCACCCCTCAGCCGCCTTTTCTCCAAGCTGAAGAGCCCCAGCCGCTTTAGCCTTTCCTCATAGGAAAGTCGTCCCATCTCCTTAATCATCTTTGTCGCCCTTCTCTGCACCTTTTCTAATTCCGCTATATCTTTTTCGACAATCACAGTATAGCCCCTGACGCAGCCCCTTTGGGCGAAACACGGCCTGTGTCGGGCATTGTACTAGCTTACAAATCTACAATAAAAGCTTTGTGTGTATCTATTTGCATACAGTGGCGGCAGTGCGGGCAAATAGATCTCATTGGGGAAATCCTGAAAAACCGACTGGGTTGCGGCCCTCAAGGACCTAGGCTGGACACCCTTTGGCCTATACCATGTTACTCTCCTCTTCTCTCTTTGGGTTTTTCAGACCAGTCTGCTTCCTCCAGTATGCAGTTTGCTGGGTTTTAGGCCTAGCTCTCTGACGCTGCTGCAAAGCAATTCATCCAGCCTGATGCTGAACGGTTCCTTCCTGAAGGACCAAGAAGTGGCCTTTCGCATTAAAGTGACAGGTGGGTGGCTGCAGCAACAGGCGGTCTCAGGACCTGCCGCCCGATTAACAGCGCTTTCTGATGAAAATCTTTGTAAGAGTAGAAGACATTGGCCCAAGCTCTTGAGCTACATACGTGAAAATTAGACCCTAATAGTAGACAGTGAGCGCGGGACCATCCTGTCTTCCCATTTCCCCTGCTTCCTGCTGTTCCACAGATCTCAGCCAATCTCCAGCTTTGCTCCTATCACTTCAGTAAGGGGCATCGTTATCAACATGAGCTGTCATTTAGGTGTGTTATTTTACCACTAACTTGTGCTGTTTTACCATTTTATACAATGAAACCTAGTTACTAATAACTGGGGTTAACCGTATAATAACATGTCTTAACGATAGGCCATGTTGATAACTACACCCCTAATTCTCTGTGCTTGTCCCATGCAGTCCCCAGTTCAGATGCTGTTTCTGCCTCCAGTCCCTCCAGTGGCGTAGCTACGTGGGGCCACGGGGGCCTGGGCCCCCGTAGATTTGTCCCTGGACCCCCCTGCCGACGACCCTCTCAACCCCCCCTCTTGCCGCCAACCCTCCCCCGCCGCCACCGTCGTCACCATCAGCTACCTTTGCTGGCGAGGGGCCCCAACCCTTACCAGCCAAGGTCCTCTTCTTCCGGCGCAAGGCTTCGTTCTGTTTCTGTGAGTCTGACGTCCTGCACGTTGTTACGTGCAGGACGTCAGACTCACAGAAACTGAACGAAGCCTTGCAGATCAGCCAGGTCTACATTCTAATGCAAAAAGTATGGAATTGAAAGAGCACTTATCTTTCAAACCGCTAGCTGCCGGCACTAGGAGGTTCTTCGACTAGAGTTAGTTCCTTCTCTCCCTCACCCCAAGCCGACGATGGCCAGCGTTTCTTGCTGCTTCAGGGTCTTGGTGGCGGGGCTGCTTTGGAAATGGTCTCAGGTTCTTTCCTGCCGTGCCTGTGCTTGTGAGTGATATTGAATATAACGTATCACTCTTGGAAGGTTTTTTTTTTGGCTGATGATGAACAGAGGATCTATTAAGACCCGTTAAAGCTCTATTAGATGGTTGTAATCTAGGAGCTCTGTGAGGCCTTTTTCCTTCCTGTATCATTTACAGAACGGCACTACATTTAAGGATTTATATCATTTTCATTAGGCGGAAATTTCTGTAATTAAGTATTATCCAACGATTGTGTATTTCCACACCCTAAATATAATTTATAGGTGTAGTTAACATATAGATAGGTAAGAGAGTAAGAGGAGTTAGAAAATAAGGTGACTAATTTAAAGAAAGGTGTGCATAAGGTCAGAGAGATGGTTAAATATTATATCAGCTAGGGTAGGAGTGGATAGAATAATGTTTATAGAATAATGCTGGACACTATTTTCCCCAGTGCCTATTTTTTCAGTGCCATTTACCGAATCCAGCCCCAGATCTTTGAAAACACTCAAATTAATCATTTTGCAGCATCGTCAACAATGCATTGAGTAGTTGGCTTCATGCACAAGGTTGCATGATTGGCCCCTTCTGCAACTTAGCATTTATCAAGAAATTGTTGCATTAAATAAACTGCTAGTGGTTTTTTTTTCTCTTTGTATCCCTCTTCAGCCCTGAGCATGAATTATTATGGTGAAGAAATGTATGTTGTCAGCACGCTGCCTCCGCTGGTGGCTCCGGTCTGTACAGTGACACCCGAGGAAGGAACAGTGCTCACAGGCTTCAGGATTTCCTGCACCGCTCCCTGCATCTCGACCAACTCCTGTCCTCCTCTCACTTATTGCTTCTATCCCAGACCAAGTAAGCACTCCTCACTGTCAGCTCCTGCCTTGGGTTTTCTCTGTCTCTGGTAGAAGAGTTCTGACTGCCAGAGACAGACCTGAGAACAGGCTCAGAAGATTCTCCATCAAGCCCGTATCTTGAAGACTTGGGTGATACTCAACTAGGACTGTCGAATCTAACGCCAACACTGGTTGTCCTGGGATCTGTTACCGGTTCTCTGCTGGCGAGAAATAAGGACCTGGCTGCAGAGCCGTAGCGAGGGGAGCTGACACCCGGGGCGGGTCGCCGCTGCGCACCCCCCCCCCCCCCGGGTGCAGCATGGCGCACCCTCCTCCTGCTGGAGCGCACTCCCCCGGGAGCGCATACCTCCCCCCCCCACCGGAGTGCATACCTGCGGCGAGGGACGGGCGGGAGGGCCGATCCGCCCCGACTGCACGTTGCTGGGGGGTGTCGGCTCCGCGCTGGTTCACTGCTCTCTCTGTCCCGGAACAGGAAGTAACCTGTTCCGGGGCAGAGAGGGCAGTGCACCAGTGCGGAGCCGACACCCCCCAGCGGCGTGCACCTGGGGCGGACCGCCCCCCCCCCCGCCCCCCCTTCCTACACCACTGCCTGGCTGAGTATGAATGTTATGGGAAGTGACATTTAAAAATGCATACAGGCTAGATTAATGTCTCACTGTTCACGTGCTGATCCTGTGTAACTCTGATGCCCTCTACAGGGGTAACTAAATAAAGCAGCCTGTTTTTCACATGGAAATTAGCTATTTTGAAATTGCACATGGGGTACACGCAGAAAAAGGAGGTGCACAGGAAAATAGCACCTATTTTTCCATTGTATATACAGGGCCAGTCCAACCATTAGGCTTAACCAGACAGTCACCTAGTGGAACAGCTTCTGGTTCGGGGTGGGGTGGGGGGGGGGGGGGGGGGGGGGTTGGTACAGAAAAAGGCAGCTGCAGTCAAAGCAAAACAATAGATCCTGAGATCTAGACAAACTCAAAGAACCACTGATATGTACTTTTACCTGCAGGAAGGGTGGACGGTTTTCTAATAGTTCATTTACCTGAGTGAATGACCTTTGAAAATTGCTCTCCTTATTTGGCTGAGTGTGATATATAATGATGATGGATTTTTTGGGGAGGGGCAGATTAGGGGCCACTAATTTAATTGGTGGAGGGCTGTAAAGCTAAAGGGTCACCAAGGATGCACAATACCCTTGCAGTGATTCTGTTTCCTCTGGATTCTGTAAATGATGCATACATTTCTGTGTGCAAAACTGCGTACGATCCTGAGATGCGTGTGCAACTAAATGTTCTAACGATCATTTATTGGTGTTAATTGTCAACTTTTTGGATTTTGCCGCACATCTTGCTAAGCACGATTCAGTCTTATAGTGCACAACTCAAAAGGGGGTGTGGCCATGGGAGGGGCGTGGATGGGTCAGGGGTGTTCACTAAAGATATGCACAGAGCTACTGAATACCGGGGATCTGCGCCTAACTTACGCACCAGGATTTACACCAGGATTGGGGTGGTGTAAATCCTCACACCCAAAGTTTGGCGTGGAAATCGGCTCTAAGCGCTGTTCTATAAACGGCATGCAACGCAGAGCGCCGTTTATAGGATATCGCTCTATGCAGATGTTTTCAGTGCCATTTACTGAATCTAGTCCTCTGTCAGGTGAATTTTCGAAAGAGAAGAGCGCCCATCTTCTGACACAAATCGGGAGATGGGCGTCCTTCTCTCAGGGTCACCCAAATCGGCATAATCGAAAGCCGATTTTGGGCGCCCTCAACTGCATTCCATCGCGGGGACGACCAAGGTTCCCAGGGGGGCGTCGGCAGCATACCGAAGGCGGGACGGGGGTGTGCTTAAGAGATGGGCGTCTTCAGTTGATAATGGAAAAAAGAAGGGCATCCCTGACGAGCATTTGGCCGACTTTACTTGGTCCATTTTTTTTCCACGACCAAGCCTCGAAAAGGTGCCCGAACTGACCTGATGACCACCAGAGGGAATCAGGGATGACCTCCCCTTACTACCCCAGTGGTCACCAACCCCTTCCCACCCCCCAAAACATTTAAAAAACATTTTTTGCCAGCCTCTGTGCCAGGCTCAGTTGTCATACCCAGCTCCATCACAGCAATATGCAGGTCCCTGGAGCAGTTTTTAGTGGGTGCAGTGCACTTCAGGCAGGCGGACCCAGGCCCACCCCCCATCTCTTACACTTGTGGTGGTAAATGTTGAGCCCTCCAAACCCCCCCAAAACCCACTGTACCCACATGTAGGTGCCCCCCTTCACCCATAAGGGCTATGGTAGTGGTGCAGAGTTGTGGGGAGTGGGTTTGGGGGGGCTCAGCACACAAGGGAAGGGAGCTATGGACTTGGAAGCAATTTAGGAAGTCCACTGCAGTGCCCCCTAGGGTGCCCAGTTGGTGTCCTGGCATGTAAGGGGGACCAGTGCAGTACAAATGCTGGCTCCTCCCACCACCAAATGCCTTGGATTTGGTTATTTTTGAGATGGGCATCCTTGGTTTCCATTATCGCCGAAAACCGAGGTCGCCATCTCTAAGGTCGGCGATCTCAACATTTAGGTCGACCATCTCTAAGGTCGACCTAAATGTTGAGATTTTGGCGTCCCCGACCGTATTATCAAAACGAAAGATGGACGCCCATCTTGTTTCGATAATACGGGTTTCCCCACCCCTTCGCGGCGCTGTCCTTAGAGATGGGCACCCTTAGAGATGGTCGTCCCCGTTCGATTATGCCCCTCCACGTGTAAACATTCCCGGGGGCAGTGTTTGGGTAGAGAAGAGATGGAGTTACAATATACACGCATGCTTTATAAATAAAAGCGCGGACAGAGGACATACACATATATGTACCAGCTTGGAACAGGTGTAAGTGTATGTGTGAGGATTTGGGTGCTACTGTGGATAATTCTGGGAATTTGTTTTATAAATGCACATAGACACATGTTTCCTTTATAAAATAGGTGCATTTTGGACATTTTTTTAGGTACCCTGTTATAAAAATACCCAGGGTCCCAAATGTATAGTGTTGTTACTCAGTGGCGTACCAAGGGTGGGGCGGAGGTGGTGGTCCACCCTGGGTGCACGCTGCAAGGGGGCGCAGGGAGCAGCTGCACAGCTCTCGGCTCCCCTGGTTCCTTGCTCCCTCTGATATTACTTCCTGTTCTGAGGCAGGGACCTGGCAAAGCCAACAGCCACACGACTGCTCCCAGCACCCCCAGGAGGTAAGAGCAATGCGGCGGGGGGAGGGGGGGGAAGTTGATGTGCCGGGGGGGGGGGATTCGCAGTGGCGATCCACCCTGGGTGGCAGCCAACCTAGGAACGCCACTGCTGTTACTTAATAACGGGAAACCATGCTGAGTTCTGCCTCTTTCCCATGTCAGATTCCCTCTTACACTGCAGCTCCAATTCTGAAGTTTCATCGGTCTACCTTCCGCTTGGAGAAGAGAAAAATCATTTTGTTTTAAACGTCACTGTTACTGTTAGCAACAGCTTTGGTGACTCTGTGAAGACCACTACAACAGTCAAGGTACGAGTTGCGAAGAGAGAAGGAATCTGTCTCCCAACAGGCTACTGGAAACCTCGATAAGAGTGTGACGCTGCTCCCTAATACGGAGCAGTCAGTCTTCTAAGACTTCATCCAGACTTACGAGTCTTGAATTTTGTGCTTGCAAAAGCAGAGTTACAAGTCCTAGAAGGTTTAAAAAGCAATCCTTATAGGCACCTGGTTTGTAGAATAATAGCGCTTATGTAAGGGGGGGGGGGGGAGGTTGATGACAGACATCGGCAGTTATGCACGTGAGTGCTAGGATCTATTGTATAAACCAGTGATTCCCAGGGGAGGGGGAAGGAAAGGGGGGATTAGAGGGGGGAGGAAGGGGAGGAGTGGGAAAGGATTAGGGACAGGGAATAGGGGTAAAGAAGAAAGGGGGTAGTAGATGTATCACGTTTAATGCAAAATGTTGTATGAATAATGCATGTTTGTTGCTGGCTTAATGACTAATAAAAATGATTGAAATATAAGCCAGTGATTCCCAAACTGGGTTCCCGGGAACCCTAGGATTCCTCGAACGCTCCGCAGGGGCTCCTCAAGAACTTAGATTATATCAGCGGGGCTGGTGGTTGGGAGGCGGGGCTAGTGCTGGGCAGACTTGTACGGTCTGTGCCAGAGCTGTTGGTTGGGAGGCAGGGCTGGTGGTTGGGAGGCGAGGATAGGGCTGGGCAGACTTATACGGTCTGTGCCAGAGCTGGTGGTTGGGAGGACGGGCTGGTGGTTGGGAGGCGGGGATAGTGCTGGGTAGACTTATACGGTCTGTGCCAGAGCCGGTGGTTGGGAGGAGGGGCTGGTGGTTGGGAGGCGGGGATAGTGCTGGGCAGACTTATATGGTCTGTGCCAGAGCCGGTGGTGGGAGGCGGGGATAGTGCTGGGCAGACTTGTACGGTCTGTGCCAGAGCCGGTGGTTGGGAGGCAGGGCTGGTGGTTGGGAGGCGGGGATAGTGCTGGGCAGACTTATATGGTCTGTGCCAGAGCCGGTGGTGGGAGGCGGGGATAGTGCTGGGCAGACTTGTACGGTCTGTGCCAGAGCCGGTGGTTGGGAGGCAGGGCTGGTGGTTGGGAGGCGGGGATAGTGCTGGGCAAACTTATACGGTCTGTGCCACAGCCGGTGGTTGGGAGGAGGGGCAGGTGGTTGGGAGGCGGGGATAGTGCTGGGTAGACTTATACGGTCTGTGCCAGAGCCGGTGGTTGGGAGGAGGGGCTGGTGGTTGGGAGGCGGGGATAGTGCTGGGCAGGCTTATATGGTCTGTGCCAGAGCCGGTGGTGGGAGGCGGGGATAGTGCTGGGCAGACTTGTACGGTCTGTGCCAGAGCCGGTGGTTGGGAGGCAGGGCTGGTGGTTGGGAGGCGGGGATAGTGCTGGGCAGACTTATACGGTCTGTGCCACAGCCGGTGGTTGGGAGGAGGGGCAGGTGGTTGGGAGGCGGGGATAGTGCTGGGTAGACTTATACGGTCTGTGCCAGAGCCGGTGGTTGGGAGGAGGGGCTGGTGGTTGGGAGGTGGGGATAGTGCTGGGCAGACTTATACGGTCTGTGCCCTGAAGAGCACAGGTGCAAATCAAAGTAGGGTATACACAAAAAGCAGCAAATATGAGTTATCTTGTTGGGCAGACTGGATGGACCATGCAGGTCTTTTTCTGCCGTCATCTACTATGTTACTATGTAGCATATATGTGTTTATGTCAATTGAGGGATCCTTAGTGTATGAAATAATTTAGGGGTTCTGCCATAGTAAAAAAAATTGGGAATCACTGCTATAAACAGTGTGCCTGATATTCAGACCACAGGATGGAGCCCAGCTACCTCCCGCAGTCGGTGGTCAGCCCAGATATTCAGTGCCGGGCTGTTTCCAGTGACTGGCACTGAATATCCGGGTGGTTTTTTGGCTGGTTTAAATTTAACCGGCCAAGCCGGTTAAGTTTAAACCAGCCAAAGATATTCCTGCTATTTCAGCAGCATAATGTGGATGCCAAACTTTTATTTATTTATTTTTATTTATTTATTTGTTACATTTGTATCCCACATTTTCCCACCTATTTGCAGGCTCAACGTGGCTTACATAGTGCCATAATGGCATTCGCCAAGTCCGGTAGAGAAACAAATACAAGGTGATATTGAATACAAGGTGATATTGTGGTCGAATAAACGTACCTATGTTTCGGGTATAGTGGGGATCGAAGAGAGGAAAGGTTATATATTATCCATTGTGAGCTTTGGTTTTGCTGTGTTGCAGAGTGTAGGTATTTATGTTGGGTCGGTGGGATATGCCTTTTTGAACAGCAGGGCAATGCCTAGGGTCTCCGGCGCCCCCCTGCAGTTGGCCCCGCCGGCGCGCCCCCCCCCCCCCGAAAACGATCGCTACACTACCCGCCCTCTTCTCCCCAGATCTTTTTCCTTTTTGTTTAAATTTACCTCTCCGGCGCGCGGCAGCGTAGCGTTAGTGAGAAGGAGGCGGTGCTCCCCCGCCCCGACGTGTCTTCTTCCCTTCGCTCAGTGTCCCGCCTTCTTCTGACGTCATTTCTGACGTCAGAAGAAGGCGGAACCGAGCGAAGGGAAGAGACTGACACGTCGGGGCGGGGGAGCACCGCCTCCTCACTAACGCTACGCTGCCACGCGCCGGAGAGGTAAATTTAAACAAACAAAGAAAAGGACAAGGATCTGGGGAGAAGAGGGCGAGGTAAGCATGGTGCGGCGGGGCGCCCCCCAGAGGATGGCGCTCTCCTGCCATGCTTACCTCGCTTACCGTGTCGGCACGGCCCTGTTGAACAGGTTGGTTTTTAGTGATTTCCTGAAGTTAAGGTGGACGTAGATTGTTGTCACAGCTTTTGGCAGTGAGTTCCATAGTTTTGTGCTTATATAGGAGAAGTTGGATGCATAGGTTGCTTTGTCTTGAAGTCCTTTGCAGTTTGGGTAGTGAAGGTTTAGGTATGTTCGAGATGATCTGGTTATGCTTCTGATTGGTAGGTCTATGAGGTCTGTCATGTATCCTGGGACTTGGCCGTGGATAATTTTGTGGACTAGGGTGCAGATTTTGAAGGTAATACGTTCTTTGATTGGAAACCAGCGCAGTTTTTCTCGGAGGGGGTTTGGCACTTTCGAATCGCGATTTACCAAATGTCAGCCTGGCTGCTGTGTTTTGAGCGGTCTGGAGTTTCTTAGTGAGTTGTTCTTTGCATCCCGCGTAGATTCCGTTGCAGTGGTCTGCATGGCTTAGTACCATTGATTGTATTAGGTTACGAAATATTTCCCTCGGGAAGAAAGGTTTTACGCGTTTAAGTGTCCACATTGCGTGGAACATTTTCTTTGTTGTAGAGTTCACTTGGCTCTCGAGTGTGAGGTTGCGGTCGATTATAACACCAAGTATTTTCAGGCTGTCTGAGATAGGTAGGGTGTGTTCTGGGGTGATTAAGGTTGTGGGTTTGTACGTATTGTGTTGAGATGAGAGGATGAGGCAGTGTGTTTTTTCAGTGTTCAATTTCAGTTTAAAAGAGTTTGCCCATGAGTCCATGGTGTTCAAGCTCAGTTTGATTTCGTTGTTGATTTCTGTTAGATCATGTCCGAAGGGAATGTATATTGTGACGTCATCTGCGTAGATGAACGGGTTGAGGCCTTGCTTTGATAAGGACTTGGCCAGTGGGATCATCATTATGTTGAAAAGTGTAGGTGATAGTGGTGATCCTTGAGGTACTCCACAATCTGCTTTCCAGGGTGGTGATATATTTAAGTTTGATTTCACTTAGTATGTTCTGGTGGTTAGAAACCCTTGATCCAGCTAAGTATATTTCCACCGATCCCGAAGTAGTCTAAGAGTCTTTGTAGTATATTGTGGTTTACCATGTCAAATGCGCTCGGCATATCAAATTGGAGGAGACGTATGTTTTTACCTTTAGCTATTTCCTGCTTGAATTTGGCCATGAGAGTAACTAGCACTGTTTCAGTACTGTGGAGAGGGCGGAATCCCAATTGTGATTCATGTAATATTGAGAACTTGTCCATGTAGTCGGTAATCTGTTTGGTCACCATGCTCTCCATGAGTTTAACTGCTAGTGGGATAGATGCAACTGGGCGGTAGTTGGAAAGTTTGGATGTTTTTTTCTTGATATCTTTTGGGATTGGGGTAAGTAGGATGTTGCCATATTCCTCAGGGAAAAGACCTTGTTGGAACATGTAGTTTAGGTGGGATGTGAGGTCTGTTATGAAGCGGTCAGGGGCGAATTTTAGTAAGTAGCTGGGGCAGGTATCCTGTTTGCAGTGGGTGTTGGAGAAACCTTTGGTCGCCTGGGTGACTCTTTCGATGGTGAGGGGCGTGAAGTTTGACCAAGTTCGGTCGGCTGGGTATTCTCCAGGGTTTGGATCCAGACTGTTGATGAAATTTTCGGTATCAGTATTGTTCTGAGGTAGCGTTTTGCGTAGATTTATAATTTTTTTCATTGAAGTATTTAGCGAGTTTGTCGGCTGATGGGATGTCTGTATTGGTTGCAGTGACCGATGTAGTGTCTAGTAGTTTGTTCACAAGTTGGTATATATATTGACCAGTTGCACCTTGTTGACCCGTGGAGATTATGTAATCCCACTTCGAGAGAATTCACCTTTTTTTTTCCTCTCCCCATAAAAGTTTCTCTAGATTGGATTACTTCTTAATTTCTAATTCTCTAGTTCAACAAATTAAAAATTCCTCAATTTCATCTATAGTAGTTTTGGATCATGCTCCAATCTCACTATCTTTGAGTTGGTCACCCTTATCTGCTAGACAATCTCCATTATGGAGGCTACCCTCCAATTTACTTAGTGATGAGGATATTCTCTTAAAACTCAAATCTTTTATTAAACAATTTTTTTCAAATCGATACACCAACTTCAATAAATCCTAATACAGTGTGGGAAGCTTTCAAAGCTGCTATAAGAGGCGAATTTATCTCTCTAGCCGCTTATAAAGCAAAACAAGAGAGAGCCCAAATATCTGAATTAGAATCATAAATTAAAACTACAGAAGCTAACTACATACAGTTTAATAGTACACTATTACTCAATTCCCTTTATAATCTAAAATACTAATTAAATACTGTCTTCTGATCTTTTGATTTATTTATTTTTATATTGTCTGAATGGCATTTATGACTGAGCTTTTTCTAATTGGTTGCGTTGTATGCTTTATTTATTATATATGTTTGTGTCTTGAGTTATTAATTAGTTATTATGCATGTTTACTGTAAACCACCTAAAAACCTGGAGGCAGTCTAAAAGTCTTTTTTATAAGTAAATAATAAATCCGTATTTCTTTTTGCGGGGTTTCAGGTGAAAACTGAAGACTTCAGCAGTGGTAACCAGACTCTGCTTTCTATTGTATCTGAGAAAGCAAGCACTGTTCTGAAAGGCGAGGACAGCGGTAACTCACTGATACAGCTCTATAAGTCTGTGTCTTCCGTCCTTAATCAGAGGGGTCAGGAAGAAAGCCTGAACTCTTCCCTGAGAACAGACACCAAGAAGGAGGTTAGTCAGAGCCTCTTGTGACATCCTTTCTCCTACCTTTGCTTTTTTTGTTACATTTGTACCCCGCGCTTTCCCACTCATGGCAGGCAATGGAGGGTTAAGGGACTTGCCCAGAGTCACAAGAAGCTGTCTGTGCCGGGAATCGAACGCAGTTCCTCAGGACCAAAGTCCATCACCCTAACCACTAGGCCACTCCTCCCATATCACAGTGTGTAATTGCCAGTGTAAAATACTAAAGAAATGTGAACACGCTATTTCCCAACTCTGGAATTTGTTGCCAGAAAATGTGGTAAAGGTGGTTAGCTTAGCAGAGTTTTAAAAAAGGTTTGGACGGCTTCCTAAAGGAAAAGTCCATAGACCATTATTAAATTGGACTTGGGGAAAATCTACTATTTCTGGGATAAGCAGCATAAAATGTTTTGTACTTTTTTGGGGATCTTGCCAGGTATTTGTGACCTGGATTGGCCACTGTTGGAAACAGGATGCTGGGCTTGATGGACCTTTGTTCTGTCCCAGTATGGCAATACTTATGTACATATAGAAGCCCTGTGCAAAAGGGGTTTCATATCTTTTTTGAGGAGCCACACAAATAGCAGTCCTAACTTGAAAGGATAAGTTAAATGTTTAAGTTTAGGGTTGCATATTCAGCAATCCTATCTATACAAACACAGGCACTAAATATTGGGCATGAAGATAAACAGATAAATCTTATTTTTATGTGGCTGCATTTCTCAATGTTGCCTCTATTATTTTTATCTAGTTTAAGAAAGACTGTTCCAGAGTTTAAAAAGGCATGCGATAAGCATGTGGGATCGCTTAGGAACAGGAAGAATTAGGGGTTACAGAGGATGGGCAGATTGAATGGGTCATATGGCCTTTATCTGCCGTCCTGTTTCTATGAGTCAGACAGTGCTACTCACATGTTGACTGGTGCCCTCCCAGACATCCTGATAAAACCCACACAGTGTAATCAGCTCTGACTGCAACTTCATCTTCTTTTCTTTTGTCATCTGCTTTCATTCCAAGCTGAGAGAAACCATGCTGGTCACCTTGTCTGCGGTGAACGTCACTTCCATGGAGACAGCTCTGGAGATGTCCGAGGTGCTGAGAGAGATTACTCACAAGAGCGAGGAGCTGTCAGCCACCGCACAGGTACAGAGAGATGTAGCCCCAGGTTTGGCAGACGTACCCTGCAGTACTTTATAGGAAGGAGGGGAGGCCATTAGGATACTTGTCAGAATTGTCCTAGCAGCAAGATCTCGTATCTCTCTCCATGGCCAAGGAACCAAACCAAGAGAGAGTAATCCACCTAAGTGGATGAACACAAACTCCCACGTGAAAATAACAGCACAGAAAAAAGAGTGGGAAATGGACCAATGACTCCAGGGAAACGGGAACTGAAATGCCAAGGAACCACTTTATTAAATGACTCAATCTCTTACTTAATTGTTCTGCTTGTATGTTAAAGTCATCGAAATTTGAGCAAAACCAACACTCAGCAAAACATAAGCTTTTCGTAAGAGAACCCTGGTGACACATTTCAGTTGAAGTGTCTTGACCCAGGAAGTGTCAAGTGCATTCTCAGGACCTGTGAACTACAAAAACAAAATAGACATTCTGATACTCGTGGAGGGGCATTTTCGATATGACGTCTAAGTCCTACTTTGGATATTTTGAAAAAAAAAAACGTCCAAAATCTAAATAGGAAAGAAGGTCATTTTCAAAAAAGAAAAACATCTATCTTTTTTTTTTTTTTTTAAATACTCTTTTGAACATGGTTTTGTGATTTGGACGTTTTGTTTTTTGGTCCATTTTCGAAAGAAAAAAAAAGTTTAAGTGGAAAAGGCACAAAATCAAGCCATTGGTATGTAGGAGGAGCCAGCATTTTTAGTAGACGGGTCCCCCTGACATCCCAGGAAAGCAATAGGGTACCCTAGGGGGCACTGCAGTGGAATTCATAGAATACTCCCAGGTACACATCTCACCATTGCTCCCTTACCTTGTCTGCTGAGCCCCCCAAAACCCACTACCCCCAACTGTACACCACTACCCTAGCCCTTACGGGTGAAGGGGGCACCTACCGTTCAGTGAATCCAGACTGCCCCAATTTGACTGCCCCTATCGGACCGACCGTTCACTTGTCTATTAGATTGTAAGCTCTTTGAGCAGGGACTGTCTCTCTTTGTTAAATTGTACAGCGCTGCGTAACCCTAGTAGCGCTCTAGAAATGTTAAGTAGTAGTAGTAGTATTACATATAGCAGTGATTTAACCAGAGCTGAGATTGTGATGTCATAATGCCTCATTCCACCAATGCCTGAGAGCCAGCCTCATCAGTGATGTCACAATGGCTTGATTGTCCTATATTTGTCTCACTCTTATCTATTAGATTGTCAGCTCTTTGAGCAGGGACTGTCTCTCTTTGTTAAATTGTACAGCGCTGCGTAACCCTAGTAGCGCTCTAGAAATGTTAAGTAGTAGTAGTAGTAGTAGTATGTTGCTATTCCACTAGCAACATTCCATGTAGAAGGCTGCGCAGGCTTCTGTGCGGCCACATTGGTGATCTGCAAGGGCCGACTTCTACATGGAATGTTGCTACTATTGGAGATTGCTTGGAATCAACTTCCTGAGCCCTTGCGCCAAGCCCCCTCCCTACCTATCTTCAAATCCTTGCTCAAAGCCCACCTCTTCAATGTTGCATTCGGAACCTAACCTTTCGAACATATAGGTTGCCCCAATCTGTCTGACCTATATGATTAACTGTACATTTGTCTTTTTAGATTGTAAGCTCTTCGAGCAGGGACAGTCCTTCCATGTTAAACTGTACAGCGCTGCGTAACCCTAGTAGCGCTCTAGAAATGTTAAGTAGTAGTAGTATTACATATAGCAGTGATTTAACCAGAGCTGAGATTGTGATGTCATAATGCCTCATTCCACCAATGCCTAAGAGCCAACCTCATCAGTGATGTCACAATGGCTTGATTGTCCTATATTTGTCTCACTCTTATCTATTAGATTGTAAGCTCTTTGAGCAGGGACTGTCTCTCTTTGTTAAATTGTACAGCGCTGCGTAACCCTAGTAGCGCTCTAGAAATGTTAAGTAGTAGTAGTAGTAGTATTACATATAGCAGTGATTTAACCAGAGCTGAGATTGTGATGTCATAATGCCTCATTCCACCAATGCCTGAGAGCCAACCTCATCAGTGATGTCATAATGGCTCGACTGTCCTATACTTGGCCCACTTCCCCCCTTAGTGTGAAGAGTTTCAGTCTCTGGTATCCAGAGCTGAGATTGTGATGTCATAATGCCTCATTCCACCAATGCCTGAGAGCCAGCCTCATCAGTGATGTCACAATGGCTCGATTGTCCTATATTTGTCTCACTCTTATCTATTAGATTGTAAGCTCCTCTGAGCAGGGACTGTCTCTCTTTGTTAAATTGTACAGTGCTGCGTAACCCTAGTAGCGCTCTAGAAATGTTAAGTAGTAGTAGTAGTAGTAGTATGTTGCTATTCCACTAGCAACATTCCATGTAGAAGGCTGCGCAGGCTTCTGTTTCTGTGAGTCTGACGTCCTGCACGTACGTGCAGGACGTCAGACTCACAGAAGCAGAAGCCTGTGCGGCCACATTGGTGATCTGCAAGGGCCGACTTCTACATGGAATGTTGCTACTATTGGAGATTGCTTGGAATCAACTTCCTGAGCCCTTGCGCCAAGCCCCCTCCCTACCCATCTTCAAATCCTTGCTCAAAGCCCACCTCTTCAATGTTGCATTCGGAACCTAACCTTTCGAACATATAGGTTGCCCCAATCTGTCTGACCTATATGATTAACTGTACATTTGTCTTTTTAGATTGTAAGCTCTTCGAGCAGGGACAGTCCTTCCATGTTAAACTGTACAGCGCTGCGTAACCCTAGTAGCGCTCTAGAAATGTTAAGTAGTAGTAGTATTACATATAGCAGTGATTTAACCAGAGCTGAGGTTGTGATGTCATAATGCCTCATTCCACCAATGCCTAAGAGCCAACCTCATCAGTGATGTCACAATGGCTTGATTGTCCTATATTTGTCTCACTCTTATCTATTAGATTGTAAGCTCTTTGAGCAGGGACTGTCTCTCTTTGTTAAATTGTACAGCGCTGCGTAACCCTAGTAGCGCTCTAGAAATGTTAAGTAGTAGTAGTAGTATATGTGGGTACAGTGGGTTTCTGGTGAGTTTTGGAGGGCTCACAGTTTCCTCCACAAATGTAACAGGTGGGGGGGGGGGGGGGATATGGGTCTCAGTCCACTTGTCTGCAGTGCACTGCATCCACCACTAGACTACTCCAGGGACCTGTATGCTGGTCTAATGGACCTGAGTATAACATCTGAGGCTGGCAAGTAATGTTTTTCATCACATTTTTGGGGGGTGGGGGGGTGGGAGGGGGTTAGTGACCACTGGGGGAAAAAGGGGAGGTCATCCCTGATTTCCTCCAGTGGTTATCTGGTTATTTTGGGCACCTTTTTCTGCCCTATTTGTTATAAAAACAGGTCTAGCTCAAAATGTCTTAGTTTTAGTCCTGGACTGCTTGGTTTTGTTCCATTATGATTGAAAAATGTCTAAGTCTTAGGAACGCCCAAGTCCCGGTGTGAAAAACGCCCCTGATACGCCCCCCTGAGATTTGGACGCACTTCTGACGGACTTAATAGAAAAACATCTAAAAATAGGTTTTGAAAATACTGATTTGGAATTTTTGGGAGAAAAACGTCCAAGTGCTGCTTTATGTCACTTTTGACATTTTTCAGTTTTGAAAATGAGCCCATTGTTCACCCAAGAGACATATCACCAAACCTTTTTTTTTTCTTGACAAATAAAAAGAGTTACTAATAATGTCCCTCAAGTTATATCTGACTTTTTGATCTAATCTAGGCTTTTTGAAATCCCTTCAGGCTTATTTTCGAAAGAGAAGGACGTCCCTTTTTCGACAAAAATCGGAAGAGGGGCGTCCTTCTCACAGGGTCACCCAAATCAGCATAATCAAAAGCCAATTTTGGGCATTCCCAACTGCTTTCCGTTGCTGGGATGACCCAAGTTCACGGGGGGGGGTGGTGTCGGAGGCGTAGTGAAGGCGGGACTTGGGCGTGCTTAACAGATGGGCGTCCTCGGCCGATAATGGAAAATAGAAGGGTGTCCCTGATGAGCATTTGGCCGACTTTACTTGGTCCACTTTTTCTTACGACCAAGCCTCAAAAAGGTGGCCGAACTGACCAGATGACCACCGGAGGGAATCGGGGATGACCTTCCCTTACTCCCCCAGTGATCACTAACCCCCTCCCACCCTCAAAAAAAATCTTTAAAAATCTTTTCTGCCAGCCTCTATGCCAGCCTCAAATGTCATACTCAGGTCCATCACAGCAGTATGCAGGTCCCTGGAGCAGTTTTAGTGGGTGCAGTGCACTTCAGGCAGGCGGAATCAGGCCCATCCCCCTCCCTACCTGGTGGTGGTAAATGTGAGCCCTCTAAAACCCACCAGAAACCCACTGTACCCACATGTAGGTGCCCCCCTTCACCCATAAGGGCTATGGTAGTGGTGTACAGTGGTGGGTAGTGGGTTTTGGGGGGCTCAGCACACAAGGTATGGGAGCTATGTTCCTGGGAGCAATTTGTGAAGTCCACTGCAGTGCCACCAAGGGTTCCCGGTTGGTGTCCTGGCATGTCAGGGGGACCAGTGCACTACGAATGCTGGCTCCTCCCATGACCAAAGGGCTTGCATTTGTTCGTTTCTGAGATGGGCGTCCTTAGTTTCCATTATTGCTGAAAATCAGAAACGACCAAGTCTAGGGACGACCATTTCTATGGACGACCTAAATTTCAAGATTTGGGCGTCTCTGACCATATTATCGAAATGAAAAATGGACATTTCGATAATACGAGTTTCCACGCCCCTCCACCGGGACATTTTGCGAGGACGTTCCGTTCGATTATGCCCCTCCTTGTCTTTTTGTCAGTGTAGATAGCCAGAGAAGGGAAACCAGGATGGTAAATGTAACTCAGAGCTTAGCTGGCAGCTCAGACATTTGTTCTGTTTATTAGATAGCCATAAGCGAAGACATTTCACCATGGATAAAGGGGACCTTAATTGTTTTCTCAGACTGTGATATTAGTGATTTCATTCTCCCCTCACAGAATTTATTGTCACAATAATATCTCCTCTGATGTCAACAGATTCCAGTTTGGATTGCTGCCTCCCATACTCTGGATAATTTCCCGGGGCCTAAAGTTCAGTAAAAGATTGGCATGACACTAAGAATGTGCCTTAAAATATCTCATGTACCCTGCACTCATAAACTGATCACGATCAGTTACTCGTTACTGATGCACTCTCATTTTAAACTGACAGGGAAATAATGACGTTTTGTATTATTTCCCCATTCAAAACAACACCAAAGATAAGAGAATGCTTTTGCTCAAGCAATCGACACACACAGAACAAAACAAAACAAAAAAACCTCCGCACAGGTAAACTCAGGTAAACAAGCATATGCTGCCTGTTAGCTGAAATGCTGTGTGTCAGCGCTCCTATGTCTAGAACACATTGTTTCGGAACTCCTGAAGCAGGCCTCTGTGGCCGAAACACGATCTGTGTTGAGTCTATTTTAATTTGAATAAAGCCTCTGATGTGAACTTTTTTACTCCATTGGATGTTTTTATTTTGCATCATCCTTTGTGTCACCCCCCGCTGTGCTTGTTTACCTTCGCTCAAGCAATATCATCTATTGGGGAGGCTCCATCTCTCTGTCTGTCTATCTATCCATCAGTACATATAGACAGAAACATATATATACACACACAAATGCGCTCACACACACACACATACACATACAAATACACATGCACATGAACACACATACACAGAGACACACACATACATACAAACACACAAAGACACATACATATATGCCTCATATAGCCCTTGTTACCCTAATGAGACAAACTTTACCATGTATTTTCACACCCAATCCCTTGACAGAAATGCATGAGTTTACCATGAAGGAAAGGAATGGAAGACAATAGGTCAAATTGACAAGCTAATGAGCAGCAAATCACCTGGAACAGATGGTATACACCTCAGAGTACTGAAAGAACTCATAAATGAAATTTCAGATCTACTAATCTGTAATCTGTAATAGTAATCTGTAATCTATCATAAAATCATTTACCGTACCTGAAAGTGGCCAACACAATGTCAATTTTTAAAAAGGCTCCTGGGGTGATCCAGAAACTACAGACCAGTGAACTTGATGCCAGTACCAGCTAAACTGATAGAGACTATTATAAAGAACAAAATTACTAAACATATAGACAAACATAGTTTTAATGGAACAGTCAACACGGATTTACTACTAGTACTACTACTACTTAACATTTCTAAAGCACTACTAGGGTTACGCAGCACTGTACAATTTAACATAGAGGGATGGTCCCTGCTCAAGGAGCTTACAATCTAAGAGACAAGTGAACGGACAGTCCGATAGGGGCGGTCAAATTGGGGCAGTCTGGATTTAGTGAACGGTAAGAGTTAGGTGCCGAATGCAGCATTGAAGAGGTGGGTTTTAAGCAAAGACTTGAAGATGGGCAGGGAGGGGGCTTGGCGTAAGGGCTCAGGAAGGATTTAGTCAAGGGAAGTCTTTCTTCACCAATCTGCTATATTTTTATGAAGGCATGAATAACATAGTAACATAGTAGATGACGGCAGAAAAAGACCTGCACGGTCCATCCAGTCTGCCCAACAAGACAACTCATGTGTGCTACTTTTGTGTATACCCTACTTTGATTTGTACCTGTGCTCTTCAGGGCACAGACCATATAAGTCTGCCCAGCACTAGCCCCGCCTCCCACCACCGGCTCTGGCACAGACCATATAAGTCTGCCCAGCGCTATTCCTGCCTCCCAACCTCCAGTCCCGCCTCCCACCACTGGCTCTGGCACAGACCGTATAAGTCTACAGATAAAGGTGGGTCCATTGATATCGTTTATCTGGATTTTCAGAAAGCTTTTGGACCAGCACATGCCAGCTGAAAAAAAAAAAGCCCTGGTGAAGAAAACCACAGTTGAATATCTCTGTAGAGAAAATGATACCTTTTATTTCCCCCTATCATGTTCAGCCTAAAGCCCTATAAGCAATTAAATACATTCATGGGTCATTAGTCAAACTGAAAAAACTTTCTTATCCCTTCCCCAGGTAGAGGCCAGCAGCACGTTGAAGGATGTGAGTGAGATACTACTAAGTGTCAGCAGCGAGGATGGGGAGGGGGACCAGAGGCGGAAGGACGCCACTGGTTACCTGTTCAACGCAGTCAACAATGTACTGGAAGCCACTTTGAAAAATGGGACAGATGAAAGTGTAGGAAGTGACACAGCCCAGGTAGGTCTCACTTCACTTCCCAACAGGATGGCCATAGATTGTTCTCACACACGGTGCTGTTGTCCGTATAGTTTCTGTATATGTAAGGTCTATAAGATGAAATTCCCACTATAGTCACCTATGTGATTCTGCTGTTTGATTGGAGTACCAGCCCCCGGATTCTATACATGATGCCCATCAAAGATGTGTGCCCACCTAAATTGGCTGAGCCAATTATTGACAAGAGTTGTGTGCTAATTGGCACCAATTTGGATTTCGGCACACATCTTGCTACAAGTACTGCTCTTTAACAATGTGCACCCAAATCCCATAGTGTGGAACCCAAAAGGGGGTGTGGCCCTGGGAGGTAATCTCATAGTGCAGCATCCAAAAGGGGGTGTGGCCCTGGGAGGTAATCTCATAGTGCAGCATCCAAAAGAGGGTGTAGCCATGGGAGATAATCTCATAGTGCAGAATCCAAAAGTGGGTGTGGCCCTGGGAGGTAATCTCATAGTGCAGCATTCAAAAGGGGGTGTAGCCATGGGAGATAATCTCATAGTGCAGAATCCAAAAGGGGGTGTGGCCCTGGGAGGTAATCTCATAGTGCAGCATCCAAAAGGGGGTGTAGCCATGGGAGATAATCTCATAGTGCAGCATCCAAAAGAGGGTGTAGCCATGGGAGATAATCTCATAGTGCAGAATCCAAAAGGGGGTGTGGCCCTGGGAGGTAATCTCATAGTGCAGCATCCAAAAGTGGGTGTGGCCATGGGAGGTGCTTGGGCAGGTCAGAGGCTTTCCTTAAATGTGTGCACGGTGTTATAGAATACTGGGGATGTCCGCCCAACTTGGGCGTGGGGAATTTACACCTGGTTTCAGCGGGCATAAGTCCTGAAGCCCAAATCTGAGCACCAAAATCAGCACGCAGCGCTGCCCTGTAATAGGTACTGACTTTTGAGTGCCCCTAGCATTGAGCACCGATTTATTTCAGTTCCGATTTTTGAGTGCCATTTGCTGAATTTAGCCTCATATGTGTTTGTTTCATTGGGACAGTCCTGGTTGGGGTCTCTATCTTCACTCTCCATCCCAGCCTGCTAAATTCAGAGACAGGATCTGTCAGGTCAAAAATAAAGCATACTTGTACCATTTCTTGAGAGCCCTTTGTGCTTCTTTTTTTGGAATATAAAATTTGCAGGCATGAGAGGATCTGGTGAGAAGCTTGAGAAGTCCATATGGATCCTGATTGGGCTCTTTTGGTTCAGTTCCTGGTGCATTGTTGGCTTGAACTCCCTTTAGGGTTGCCATCATTGGGGGTGAGCTGGGGGATGCAGTAAGCACTGTGGGAGTTCATAACTGTATCTGTAAGCTGCATTTCTAGATGGGACACTCGAGGAAACTGTCCCCCATAACACTTCTGAAACACGTTCTACCTGAGAGACTTCAGTTTTGCTTCTGGAAACGTGAGAGCCTGTTACAGGTTTCCTGAAATCGGACAATGTGGATTAAATTCTGTTTATCCTGTACCCCTTGCAGACGGTGGTGTCTCAGCACTTGTTAAGTACAGTGGACAACCTGCAGAGCGCTTTGCTGATAGGAAAGTTGCCAGACACACAGCCTCTGGTACTGACCGCACCCTCGGTTGCCATGTATATAAACAGGTAAAGTGGCTCACTGTTTGGGTACTGCAGTGGCGTACCGAGGGCGGGGCGGTGGGGGCAGTTTGCCCTGGGTGAACGCTGCTGGAGGGTGCAGAGAGCAGCCGCGCGCCTGTCGGCTCCACTGATTCTCTGCTCCCTCTGCCCCGGAACAGGTTACTTCCTGTTCCGGGGCAGAGGGAGCAGGGAGCCAGTGGAGCCGACAGCCGCACAGCTGCTCCCAGCAGCTAAGAATGCACCGGGGGGGGGGGGTGTCATTGCGCCAGGGGGGGGGGGGTGTCATGCTGCACCCTGGGGGGACGGACGCCGCTGCACCTGGGGGGGGGGTGCGCAGCTGACCTAGGATCGCCAATGGGGTACTGCCTTGGGGTACCCTACTAATGTCTTCACAGATTTACATAAAAAGGTTAAATGGTGGTTGATCAGGGTTTACAGAGGCAGCAGTATCCTATTGTACACTTCAGTCTTGAACAACAGAACTGGGCTTATGCGGAGGATGAAATTTGGTAATAAAGGGGGACAAATTTTCCAGCATTCAGGAGAGTCAAACAGTGGAAGAAGTTATCAAGAAAGGTGGAGGAGTCTTCATTACTGGAAGCTTCTAAGAGCATGTTAGACAAATGTCTACCTGGGATGGTTTAGGTGCAGTGAATGGTGCCTGGATTAGATCAGTGCTTCTCAGCCTTCTCCCGGCAGCAAACCTAGGGGCCCTTTTACTAAGTCGTGTAGGCGCCTACGTATGCTCAATGTGTGTCAATTCGGAGTTAAACACTGGGGGGGTGGGGGGGTAATCATCATTCTATGCGTGTAGATGATTATGACACGGTTAACACAGGAGAACTTGCCGCTAAGTCAACGGCTGGCGGTAAGATCTCAGACCCAAAATGGACACGCGGCAATTTTCATTTTGCTGCATGTCCATTTTCGGCAAAAAATTTTTAAAAGACCTTTTTTTTACAGGCTTGCTGAAAAATGGATCTGCGTGCGCCCAAAACACGTGCCTAAACTAGCGTAGCCCATTTTTCAGAGCACCTTAGTAAAGGACCCTCTAGCTAGTTAGGTCTTCCGGATTGCCATAACGAATATGCATGAGATAAGTGCCAAATCCTTCCGAGAAAAGTTGCATTGGCTCCCAATCAAAGAACGGATCGTCTTCAAAATCTGCACCTTAGTCCACAAAATCATATATGGCGTAGTCCCAGAATACATGACAGACCTCATAGACTTACCAATAAGAAACAAAGTCAGATCATCAAGATCCTACCTAAACGTACACTACCCAAATTGCAAAGGCCTGAAATACAAAACAACTTACGCAGCCGGCTTCTCCTACATAAGCGCACAACTATGGAATGGGCTCCCAAAAGCTGTGAAAACAATCAACGACCACTTGAACTTCAGGAAATCATTAAAAACCAACCTCTTCAAAAAGGCCTACCCCAACGACCCCACGTAACCCTCTTCACCTACCAACACAGCATGACTATGATCGAACAGGACATCACGCAATCTTCATCCATTCCGACCCTCCACTTATACCTCATACGATCACTATACAACTTTGTATTTGTTATCTACCAACTAGGAGTGGCCTAGTGGTTAGGGTGGTGGACTTTGGTCCTGAGGAATGGAGTTCAATTCCCGGCACAGGCAGCTCCTTGTGACTCTGGGCAAGTCACTTAACCCTCCATTGCCCCATGTAAGCCGCATTGAACCTGCCATGAGTGGGAAAGCACAGCGTACAAATGTAACAAAAATAAAAAAATGTAAGCCACATTGAGCCTGCAAATAGGTGGGAAAATGTGGGGTACAAATGTAACAAATAAATAAAATGCGACATCAATACCCCCTTACCATTTATTCCTGGGTGATAATTGTAACTCAGCTCCATATTGCTTTTTATGGCTGATACAGAAAACTGTCCGGCCTTTGCGAAGTAGGACACATGGGCTAGTCCAAGCACAACCATTGCAAAAAGGATTGAACTCAAACACTGCTCACCCTGTCATCGTCAGGCACACTGAGACCAGATCCAGGACTGGATTTTATGGATGTTCTCTCTTTCCTTTTCACACATCTCAGCCATCTTATTCCAGAAAAAAATAGTTCAAAGCTGCAACACTGGACATTCTGAAGCCTTAAGGTGACCTGCTCTGGTTAGCTCTGGTTCCCCTTCAATAAGGTATATCTAAACACTTTAGAAGCCTTCTTGCTGTCGAATTTTTCACTTTTCCCTGATTTGTGACTGTGATGTACTTGTACAGTTTATCATATCAGCAGTCTTGAAATCTAAGGTCCCCATAACTCATCTTACCAAGATAGTGATAGCGTAAGTTTGGCTACTTTTGGCTCTGAAGGATCAGCACTACAGGGTCAGAAGGGAGCCCAGGCAACACGTTCATTCAATCCTTGCTTTATCAGCTTGACTAATTCTATTTATTTATCTGTTTAAATAGCATTTGAGATTCAGTTTTTCACATTAAAACATCAAAGCAGAGTACAGAATAAAACAATCAGCAAATCAAATAAAATCAAATTCAGAACTGAACAAAAACCAAGGACAGGATCCAACATTTAAGCCATAACCTGCCACAAGCCATGTAAAATGATAATCATCAATCACATTTTAGTTCTGCATGAACATCTGCCCACTCCTCAGAAGGAAGGGATCCCCAGAAGCTTAGCCGGCGGTGGGGATAGTGCTGGGCAGATTTATACGGTCTGTGCCAGAGCCGGTGGTGGGAGGCGGGGCTGGTGGTTGGGGGCTGGGGATAGTGCTGGGCAGACTTATACGGTCTGTGCCAGAGCCGGTGGTGGGAGGCGGGACTGGTGGTTGGGAGGCGGGGATAGTGCTGGGCAGACTTATATGGTCTGTGCCAGAGCCGGTTGAGGGAGGCAGGGATAGTGCTGGGCAGACTTATACGGTCTGTGCCAGAGCCGGTGGTGGGAGGCGGGGCTGGTGGTTGGGAGGCGGGGATAGTGCTGGGCAGACTTATACGGTCTGTGCCAGAGCCGGTGGTGGGAGGCGGGACTGGTGGTTGGGAGGCGGGGATAGTGCTGGGCAGACTTATATGGTCTGTGCCAGAGCCGGTGGTGGGAGGCGGGGCTTGTGGTTGGGAGGCGGGGATAGTGCTGGGCAGACTTATACGGTCTGTGCCAGAGCCGGTGGTGGGAGGCGGGGCTGGTGGTTGGGAGGCGGGGATAGTGCTGGGCAGACTTATACGGTCTGTGCCAGAGCCGGTGGTGGGAGGCGGGACTGGTGGTTGGGAGGCGGGGATAGTGCTGGGCAGACTTATACGGTCTGTGCCAGAGCCTGTGGTGGGAGGCGGGACTGGTGGTTGGGAGGCGGGGATAGTGCTGGGCAGACTTATACGGTCTGTGCCAGAGCCGGTGGTGGGAGGCAGGGATAGTGCTGGGCAGACTTATACGGTCTGTGCCAGAGCCGGTGGTGGGAGGCGGGGCTGGTGGTTGGGAGGCGGGGATAGTGCTGGGCAGACTTATACAGTCTGTGCCAGAGCCGGTGGTGGGAGACGGGGCTGGTGGTTGGGGGCTGGGATAGTGCTGGGCAGACTTATACGGTCTGTGCCAGAGCCGGTGGTGGGAGGCGGGGATAGTGCTGGGCAGACTTATACGGTCTGTGCCAGAGCCGGTGGTGGGAGGCGGGGCTGGTGGTTGGGAGGCGGGGATAGTGCTGGGCAGACTTATACAGTCTGTGCCAGAGCCGGTGGTGGGAGACGGGGCTGGTGGTTGGGGGCTGGGGATAGTGCTGGGCAGACTTATACGGTCTGTGCCCTGAAAAAGACAGGTACAAATCAAGGTAAGGTATACACAAAAAGTGACACGTGAGTTTATCTTGTTGGGCAGACTGGGTGGACCGTGCAGGTCTTTTTCTGCCGTCATCTACTATGTTACTATAAGTCACTGCAAAATCAGTGAGGAGACTGTCTCATAGCGGGTGGGCCACTGAATTTTCATCTTAACATGGGCCTGGCAGAAGTTCTGTTGTCTGTGTCACCAGTTGCCACCGGAGTAAAATGATCCAAATGGAGGCTCATAGACCAAAAATCTCAAGTTAAACACCAGACTCCCTAATTGTTTTGTGAATTGTTCCCAAAGGTACTTGGTAAGGGAATAATGTAATATTCACTCTGTCAAAATCCATTTTGTCAAGGGAGAATCCATTCTATCCAAATATGTGAAAAAATCACTTCAGATCCTAAAAGTAATTACAGTGGAACCTAGCTACTCTAGTCGCCCTGACTTTTTCATGCCCACACCCTCTCTGTTCTCATTGCTTTCTGGTATCTCCTTTTCCTTGGACAGGTTACAGACGGACAGTTTGGATGGCACCTCGGTGAATGTCACCAACCCCACCTCTGCAAGCTTTACATTACCCTCTCTGACCACCGTCAGGGTGCCAGGGGAAAGCGATGCCATTGTGGATTTAAGGGCAAGTGAACAAGTATTACTTCATTGTTATGACACAATATTGCTAGGTTGTCAATTTGTACATGCAAGTTGCATATCGATTTGACCTAGCATGCTTATCCGTTGACCAGGTGTGTTATACAATACTAAGATGTACGTATGGCATAATAATACCCCTTCCTAACAGAGAAGAGAGACTCAATGGTGCAATGAAGATCACGGAAAACAAATGCAGGGTGGAAGAAAATCCAATCCAAGAAACCAGTCAGAACTCATGGAATGAGAACTCCAAATAGAGTTTATTAAGACCCTACACGGTCCGTGTTTCGGCTATAAAGCCTTCATCAGGGGTCGATATGCTGATGTTCTGTTGAGCATATGATACTCCTGGAGCACTGAAAATAACACAAAGTCAAAATCAGAGATAGAGATAGTAGTCACTGGCGATAGAGATAGTAGTCACTGTATTAGTTCGCAGTGATCGCCAGTGACTACTATCTCTATCTCTGATTTTGACTCTAATGGCATCTGGGCACCCAGATTCTGTTCCAGAACACGAGCGCAACCCAGGATCAGGGTACCTAAAATCTAGACCTGAAGTAACTGTGGGCACTTAAATGTAGCATGGATGCCCAAATATTCTGTAAGTAGTGTGCGTAAGTGCTGGCACCGCCCATGGCCCTCCCATTCTCTGCCCATATGAATGCTCCCCCCCCCTTGAATTTACATCCTATGCTATTTATGCCCTTACAGAACAATGCCTAACTACTCTGTGGCCACTTATTCATGTGAGTACACATTTATCCATGAAAGTGTGGGTATTCTGTACATTTACAAGTTCAAGTGGCATGTAAGTGCAGGTGCCCAGTTATAGAGTTGCCCTTTTAGCCCACTGTTGCAATGAGAATCCTCAGCTAGGTGGTGGGGGGCACCTCCTTGGAAGCCTGTGATCATGGCATGGCATAGCTTGCATCATGGATTTCATATACGGTACTTTCTTTGTCGCTAGAGGACCCTAACTTTCGGCCACTAGGTGTCACCATTTCATAATGACTCTGACTCCCTCACTCCAGGGTCTGGGAATGCTGCCTTTTTAGCATCCACAACTTTGGTTATCCTGTGGAATTGAGCCAGGAATTTGAATCCAGGTCCCCCTCTTATGACAGTGCTGTTGGGTCACCAGAACAGCAGCCCCTTTGGTTCTAGTAAATAAATTGCTGAGAGACAGTAGAATCAAAAGTGACAGTATCTGTTTATTCTCTTTTGTTGTAGATGGTTAGCTTAGCTCTGAATCCCTTCTCCTCCAGTGATGGCTTGGAAGTCAGTGGAGCTGTCGGAGGGCTGAGTCTTACCAGTGCTGAAGGCATTGTTATACCTGTCAAGGACCTCAAAGAGCACATTGAGGTACGTCCAGCTGGCCCCCAGCCTCCCAGGTACTGACTGCACTGATTCAGCTAAACTGATGGTGACTCAGGCAGAAGTTAGGGAGGCCCAGGGAAGGAAGAGGTGAAGCCCCACTCTATGCCTGTTCTACATATGTTTAGCTGCTGTGATCGGCTGAGGTAAGCCCTTGCTGCTAACTGTTTGAACTTTGCAAGTTTGCTGGAGGTCTGGCCAGAGCCAGACCTGACAAGTAAAATAGAATTGAAAGGCCGTGTTTGGGGCATGGCAACCCCACAGCCATGGACTGTGTTTGAGACTACCAACAGGGGCAGCTTACTACTGTTCGCCGAAACTGCCGGGGTTTTCCCATTCTGTGCTTCAGTCTCTGTGAAGAAACAGGCCCAGGTATTCCTGTTCTTGTAAATAAATATTTATTTTTAGATTCTACCTTTTTTGTCCAGCTGTATTATTTCCTGCGGCCACTCCCAAGCCCCCACTTGGGGGTCTCACACTTCCCAATGCTATTCATTTAGTATCAATTCTATAATGGCATCTTGCAGCCAAGAAATCTTTATAGGATACTAGTGTAGGTTGGCATCGATGAGTTTAAGGTTAGGCACAGTGGCGTACCTAGCTTGCTTGCCACCCGGTACAGGTCACCTCTGCACCCCCCAAGGTGCGTCACACCCCCCCCACCTCACCCCCCTGAGGCATGTCACACTCCCACACCCCTGAGGTGCATCACCCCCCTCCCCCCCCGAAGTGCATCACCCCCACCACCCTTCCTTCTAGCAAGGGGGTGCATGGAGCAGTCACACAGCTGTTGGCTCTGCCGGTCCCCTTCCTTGGAACCAGTGGTGTAGCTACGTGGGGCCAGGGGTGACCTGGGCCCCCGTAGATTTGGCCCTGGACCCCCCTGCCGATGACCCTCTCGACCCCCCTCCTGCCACCAACCCACCATCGATGTCGACTGGCTTTGCTGGTGGAGGACCCAGACCCCCGCCAGCCGAGGTCCTCTTCTTCTCACAAAAGGCTTCCTTCTGTTTCTGACATCCACACGGACGTCAGAAACAGAAGGAAGCCTTTTGCGAGAAGAAGAGGACCTCGGCTGGCGGGGGTTGGGGTACCCCGCCAGCAAAGGTAGGCGACGGCAGGTTGGCGGCGGGAAGGGGGGTCGAGAGGGTCGTCAGCAGGGGTGGGCAAAGTTGGTGGTTGCGGCAATGGTAGGGGGGGGGTTAAAATGTGCCCTCTTACCTCGGGCTCTGGACCCCCCTCCCGTTGAAGTCTGGCTACGCCCCTGCTCGGAACAGGAAGTTACGTCAGAGGGGGCAGGGGACCGGCAGAGCTGACAGCCGTGTGACTGCTCCATTCACCCCCTTGCTGCCTGCACCCGGGGTGCACCGCCCCCTCCGCTTCTATGCTACTGGTTAGGCGCCAACAGTTACACCAAGTCAATGGCAGTTGTAACTGTTGGCACCTTGCACGTGCACCTAACTTGTGCACGCAATTTAAATGAATGAGTCAACACCAATAGTTGACTTTTTAACAAGTAATTATCTGCTCTAATTAGATTTAATTGGCATTTACGTGCAATTGGACAAAGGGGGCATGGAAATGAGAGGGGCATGGGCATAATGCGTGCTGTTATAGAATAATGGGGTGATCACCTAACGTAGGTGCGTACATTTGCACTGCGTTTCAGTTGGTGCAAATGGCTACACCTAAAATTAGGAGCGAGTCCCAGTCGTAAGTGCTATTCTATAAACGATGCCTAACATTAAGCGCAGCTTAAAGAATAGCACTTTTTTGCTGCTGATTTTTTAGGCGCCATGTATAGAATGTAGCCCTATGTGTGCATCTCTGAGACATGCCCATGCTCTGCCCATACTCTGGCCATGCTTATGCCCTCTCGCACTTCTGCATTAAGCATTTCTGGTGCATATGTTATAGAATAGTGCCTACCACTTACACATGCAATTGCCAATTAGTGGCACCAATTATGTGCCTAAGGGGTGTATTTTCAAAGCACTTAGACTTCCAAAGTTCCATAGAGGGGCATAATTGAAAGGGGCACCCAAGTTTTCCTGAGGATATCCTTGCAGGACGTCCCGACGAAGGGGCGGGGAAACCCGTATTATCGAAACAAGATGGGTGGCCATCTTTCCTTTTGATAATACGATTGGGGGACGCCCAAATCGCAAACTTTAGGTCGACCTTAGAGATGGTCGTCCTTAGAGATGGTCGTCCCCAATTTTCGCCGATAATGGAAACCGAGGACGCCCATCTCAGAAATGACCAAATCCAAGCCATTTGGTCGTAGGAGGAGCCAGCATTCGTAGTGCACTGGTCCCCCTGACATGCCAGGACACCAGCCGGGCACCCTAGGGGGCACTGCAGTGAACTTCACAAATTGCTCCCAGGTGCATAGCTCCCTTACCTTGGGTGCTGAGCCCCCCAACCCCCCCCCCCCAAACCCACTACCCACAACTGTAGAACACTACCATATCCCTTAGGGATGAAAGGGGGCACCTACATGTGGGTACAGTGGGTAGGGAGGGAAGGGCCTGGGTCCGCCTGCACCCACTAAAACTGCTCCAGGGACCTGCATACTGCTGTCATGGAGCTGGGTATGACATTTGAGGCTGGCAAAAAATATTTTTAAAGTTTTTTTTTAGGGTGGGAGGGGGTTAGTGACCACTGGGGAAGTAAGGGGAGGTCATCCCTGATTCCCTCCGGTGGTCATCTGGTCAGTTCGGGCTTGGTCATAAGAAAAAATGGACCAAGTAAAGTCGGCCAAGTGCTCATCAGGGACGCCCTTCTTTTTTCCATTATCGGCCGAGGACGCCCATCTGTTAAGCACGCCCCAGTCCCGCCTTCGCTATGCTTCCGACATGCCCCTGTGAACTTTGGTCATCCCCACGATGGAAAGCAGTTGAGGACACCCAAAATCGGCTTTCGATTATGCCGAATTGGGCGACCCTGGGAGAAGGACGCCCATCTCCCAATTTGTGTCGAAAGATGGGCGCCCTTCTCTTTCGAAAATAAGCCTGATAGTAACCTAAGTGCTTTGAAAATGAGCACCTAAGTGTTATTATTCTACAACTTAAGTACACTTCCCATCTTTAGGTATCAAGTTATAGAACTGGTCTTTACATCTCTATGTAGTACTGACATAATGGCTTTATATTTTGTGCGCTTCCTTGGCAATTACTGACAACATGGTTAAGAAATTTCCTAATAAAATTAACATGAAATTCCCTGTGTTTTTGTACTTTTAGATAATTCTGCCGAGAGTTTCTGTACCTCAGGAAGACAGGAGTTTGCTCAATTTGGGAAACTCTTCTGCCTTGCAAATTAATGTCACTTCGTCCAACGCCTCCCTTGTGATCCATTTAGAGCTGGAACATGAAATCCCATTGACACTCTACTTGGGGTATGGCTATCACCCCAACGAGACGAGCTATGATATTCAAACTCATCTACCCAACAATCAGCTTACCAGAGGTAAGAGGATTCAGCGGGGTCTTTGTGTCCTGACATTGACTGGTAAACTGACATTAGAAGCATTCGTTTCTCAGTTTCCTAGATTGAAGATCCTTTTCTTACAACAGAAAATGTATCTCTTGGCAATGAGAGTGAACTGGAAAAACATTTCCTAGAATAAATAACAAATATCCTTACTGAATGACTGACTCCAGTAGTCTTTTGTTTGCAGACACAATAAATTAGGAAAGCTTGACCGAAAGCTTCTCATTTGGCTGAATAGAGAGGGGGCTGCAGAGAGATTGATTGATTGATTGATTGATTGATGCATTCTTGTATCCCACTATCATCTAAAAACAAGTTTTGGTTCGAAGTGGCTTACAATTTATATTCTGGTCTACATTACAATGAGTGTTTACAATTGTCTTCTGGTGGAAGTTGCAATACTGATTTACATTTAGGAAGTGATTGACAATTAAGAAATGACTAGAAATGGGGGTTTACAGATAGAAAGCGGAAAGTTCTTTGATGGTCGGATCCTTAGTTGTAGAATTTTTTGAAGAGGTGGGTTTTCAGTTCTTTTCTGAACTGGAGCTTGTGATCGTTGGTATTGAGTTCCACCATTTGGAACCTAGGTAGCTAAATCCAGCCATGTGAATAGATTTGTATATTATGTTTCTGCAGTTGGGTAGGTGAAGAAGTAGGTAGCCTCTGGTTTCTGGGCTTATGTTTATTGGGGATAGTTCGATCATATCTAGCATATTTTCTGGAGTCATGCCAAATAGTATTTTCTAGATGATGGTGCTAGCTTTGCAGTGTTTCGAGCAGTGGGGTGACTCTTTCATATTTCGACTTCAGTTAGAAGGCACAGTGTCACTGCAGAGAGGTGTCCAAGCTCCACAGTGTTAACAAGACTCTTTCTGTTCAAGATGAATCACACACTTGGGTTGTCAGCCCAGAAGAACTGCTGTATGGAGATGGAACCTATTACTTAACACTGAGACATGAATCAGAAGACCTTCCAAACAAGGCCAATATAACTGTTGCCGTTACTTGCTTTACTTCCCAGTGTGCTTTCTGGGATGAAATCCACAGCAACTGGAGTAGTGCTGGATGTCATGTGAGTAGATATTCTTTTTACCACTAGATCTCATTTGGAATTTCAAAACGTAGACCTAGCTCGTGCTTGGAAAGAACTTTGAGGCTCTTTTACTAAATCACAGTAAGCATTTACACCCATATTCTTTATAGTGTGCCGAGATTCATGATCCAGCATTTCTGCCCCCTCTCTTTCCTCCCCCACCCCACAGTCCAGCAGCTCCCCTCTTCCTCTTCCTTTCCCCGGCATAGTTCAGCATCTCCTCATCCCCTTTCCTTTCCCCTCCACCCCACTCCTCTCTCCCCCTGCCCCTTATAGTCCAGTTCAGCATCTCCTCACTCTCTCTTTCCATTCCTTTCCTTGCTGTCTAACATCTCCCATCGCCTTTTCCTTCCTTCCCATTTGGCCCAATATCTAAATCTGTCCCTTCTCTCTCCCCCTGTATGTACAGTCCAGCATGTCCTCCTCTCCCTTACCCTTCACCCCTATGATCCAGTATCTTTTTGTCTCCTCTCTTCCCATCTAACAACCCTCCAGTGCAGTATCTCTTGCCCTCTCCCCCCCTTCAATGGTAGTGCAGCATTTCTCTCTTTTCTTTCTTTTCCTCCCCATCTTTTGCTGCTGCCACTGTCATCAATCCTAAAAAGAAGCATGAGTCCTTTCAGGGCATGCATGTGTTAAAGGTCTGATTCAGCCGTGCCCCTCGGCAAGAAGAAGTTGCATCAGAGGGGACAGAGATGTTTCAAACCTTCAACACACACATGCCTTCAAAGACCCTGCACTTCTTCTGAGTTCTGGTTCTTCCTTTCCATCTGCCCATCGCCAAGCATGAGTCTGGCCAGCTCACTGTGCCATGCTGCCCTCCTGGAGCTGCCACCCCTTACGAGTGCAGTTTCTATGGTACTCAGCTGCGGATCTCAAGAGACTGGCATTGCAATAAATGTAGCCCCATTCACTTTGTTAACAATATGTTTGTCCTTTCCTTTGATGATCTAGGTGGCAATAATATATCTATTAGTTCTGCAAGTGACTAGATGATGTTAGCTTCATGGCCATACGTTTGCTATTGTTCCAGCACTTCTCTTTCCAGTTCTTTCCGTCCTTTGAGGAAAAGCTTTTGAAAACAAGGCCCTTTGTTACAATATTGATTTATGTTTATTTATTGTGTTTGTTTCTCTCAGGCGCAATTTCTCCAGAAGGGTTAGTTTTGCACATAGCCACGTGGCATTCCAAAGAGATCAAAAGAAAGGATTACTTGTGAAGATCCTTTAATGTTTATGATTGTTTAAAAATTGATATACTACCTTTGCTATCGAAAGGTCAGGGCCTCCCACTTAGTCACCTCTCCAGTCGGTTCAAAACTCTGCTGCCCGTCTCGTCTTCCGCCAGGGTCACTTTACTCATACTACCCCTCTCCTCAAGACCCTTCACTGGCTCCCTATCCATTTTCACATCCTGTTCAAACTTCTTCTACTAACCTATAAATGTACTCACTCTGCTGCTCCCCAGTATCTCTCCACACTCGTCCTTCCCTACACCCCTTCCCGTGCACTCCGCTCCATGGATAAATCCTTCTTATCTGTTCCCTTCTCCACTACTGCCAACTCCAGACTTCACGCCTTCTGTCTCGCTGCACCCTACGCCTGGAATAAACTTCCTGAGCCCCTACGTCTTGCCCCATCCTTGGCCACCTTTAAATCTAGACTGAAAGCCCACCTCTTTAACATTGCTTTTGACTCGTAACCACTCGCCTCCACCTACCCTCCTCTCTTCCTTCCTGTTCACATTAATTAATTTGATTTGCTTACTTTATTTTTTTTTGTCTATTAGATTGTAAGCTCTTTGAGCAGGAACTGTCTTTCTTCTATGTTTGTGCAGCGCTGCGTACGCCTTGTAGCGCTATAGAAATGCTAAATAGTAGTAGTAGTAGTAGTAGTCAGGGCAGTTTACATAAAATAATAAATTCCATTAACATAAAATAAAAGAACTACAATAAAAAATAGGAAAGAACACATTCATACCAGGCAAAGAAGAGAAGAAAAGAAAGAGAAAAAAAACAACACAAAGATTATAACTCATTACCTCTCGCCTGGACTACTGCAACTTACTCCTCACCGGCCTCCCACTTAGCCATCTATCCCCCCTTCAATCTGTTCAGAACTCTGCTGCACGTCTCATATTCCGCCAGAACCGATATACTCATATCACCCCTCTCCTCAGGTCACTTCACTGGCTTCCGATCAGATACCGCATTCAATTCAAGCTTATCCTTCTTACCTACAAATGCACTCAGTCTGCTGCCCCTCGTTACCTCTCTACCCTCATCTCCCCTTACGTTCCCGCCCGTAACCTCCGTTCACAGGACAAATCCCTCCTCTCAGTACCCTTCTCCACCACCGCCAACTCCAGGCTCCGCCATTCTGCCTCGCCTCACCCTATGCTTGGAACAACCTTCCCGAGCCCTTACGCCAAGCCCCCTCCCTGCCCATCTTCAAGTCTTTGCTTAAAGCCCACCTCTTCAATGCTGCTTTTGGCACTAACTCTTACCTTTCAGGAAATCCAGACTGCCCCAATTTGACTGCCCCCTATCGAACTGACTGTTCACTTGTCCTTTAGATTGTAAGCTCTTTGGGCAGGGACTGTCCTTTTATGTTAAATTGTACAGCGCTGCGTAACCCTAGTAGCGCTTTAGAAATGTTAAGTAGTAGTAGTATCTCAACGTTACTATACCAAGCGCAGGCTGTAAGGCTAATCAGAGGAAATATTGTTGCCAGTGGCAACAGGTCAGGTTTTCAGCATATCCCTAATGAATATGCATGAGAGAGATTTGCATAATTGGGACTAGTAGGCATCCAAATCTTTCTCATCCATATTTATTATGGATAGCCTAAAAGCCTGCCCCATTGGTGGCCCTCACGGCTTGGGGGTGAAGACCAAGGCTTTAATATAAGGCACATCATTGTATGAAAGGGGGATTTTCATAGTGTTTTCTGTGGACTCCCAATCCCAACTGGCTGATGCTGCGCCCACCCTGTCTACTCACTACCCTCTGTAGCCCTGACCCCCTATATTGACAAGAGGCTGAGCCCACAAACGTAGGGGTGGTGGGCTTGTAGCTAGTGTGATGGGGTAACTGGGTAGGTTTAGGTTTAATTTAGTATTAAATGGATATTGATATAATCTGTAGCTTTGCCCATTCATAGTGTGAGCGGGGCTTGGGCTGAGTTAGGATTCATAAGTACATAAGTACATAAGTAGTGCCATACTGGGAAAGACCAAAGGTCCATCTAGCCCAGCATCCTGTCACCGACAGTGGCCAATCCAGGTCAAGGGCACCTGGCACGCTCCCCAAACGTAAAAACATTCCAGACAAGTTATACCTAAAAATGCGGAATTTTTCCAAGTCCATTTAATAGCGGTCTATGGACTTGTCCTTTAGGAATCTATCTAACCCCTTTTTAAACTCTGTCAAGCTAACCACCCGTACCACGTTCTCCGGCAACGAATTCCAGAGTCTAATTACACGTTGGGTGAAGAAAAATTTTCTCCGATTCGTTTTCAATTTACCACACTGTAGCTTCAACTCATGCCCTCTAGTCCTAGTATTTTTGGATAGCGTGAACAGTCGCTTCACATCCACCCGATCCATTCCACTCATTATTTTATACACTTCTATCATATCTCCCCTCAGCCGTCTCTTCTCCAAGCTGAAAAGCCCTAGCCTTCTCAGCCTCTCTTCGTAGGAAAGTCGTCCCATCCCCACTATCATTTTCGTCGCCCTTCGCTGTACCTTTTCCAATTCTACTATATCTTTTTTGAGATACGGAGACCAGTACTGAACACAATACTCCAGGTGCGGTCGCACCATGGAGCGATACAACGGCATTATAACATCCGCACACCTGGACTCCATACCCTTCCTAATAACACCCAACATTCTATTCGCTTTCCTAGCCGCAGCAGCACACTGAGCAGAAGGTTTCAGCGTATCATCGACAACGACACCCAGATCCCTTTCTTGATCCGTAACTCCTAACGCGGAACCTTGCAAGACGTAGCTATAATTCGGGTTCCTCTTACCCACATGCATCACTTTGCACTTGTCAACATTGAACTTCATCTGCCACTTGCACGCCCATTCTCCCATTCATAAGTATTTTTTATGTATTTATCTGTTTTATTGATTGCTTATATTCTTTACTTGCTGCAATCTGTTTTATTATATTCTATCTGACAAATTTATTATCTATTTCATTGATTGAGAACCACTTCGGGGTGTTCTGCAGTCCAATAAAGTGAAGAATAGCATAACTTAATGTCCCAAGTCATTCTTACCTTGGTACTGAGGTTCTTCTTTTTGGCTTTAGGTTGGGCCAAAAACAACTCCCGGGAGCACTCAGTGCCTCTGTACTCATCTCACCTTCTTTGGCAGCTCCTTTTTTGTGATGCCTAATGCCATTGACGTTAGTAAGACAGCAGAATTATTTGCCACGTTCGTGGACAACCCTGTGGTGGTTACGACTGTTGGTTGCATTTTCGTCCTTTACGTGCTGGTTGCTATTTGGGCTAGAAGAAAAGACCTTCAAGATAACGCCAAAGTAAGTGTTCTCCTTAATTTGAGCTCAATGATATCTCAGTATTACAGGAATGGGAAATGGGACTTCATATATTGCCTTTCTGTGGTTTTTGCAACTACATTCAAATCAGTTTACATAGTATATACAGGGATGTATTTGTACCTGGGGCAATGGAGGGTTAAGTGACTTGCCCAGAGTCACAAGGAGCTGCAGTGGGAATCAAACCCAGTTCCCCAGGATCAAGGTCCACTGCACTAACCACTAGGCTACTCCTCCACTAGCAACATTCCATGTAGAAGCCTGCCCTTGCAGATCAGCAATGCGGCCGCGCAGGCTTCTGTTTCTGTGAGTCTGACGTCCTGCACGTACGTGCAGGACGTCAGACTCACAGAAACAGAAGCCTGCGCGGCTGCAAGGGCAGGCTTCTACATGGAATGTTGCTAGTGGAATAGCAACATTAACATTCCATGTAGAATCTCATAGTAGCAACAGAATCTCAATAGTAGCAACATTTCATCTAGAATCTCCAGTAGTAGCAATATTCTATCTAGAATCTCCAATAGTAGCAACATTCTAGAATCTCAAATAGTAGCAACATTCCATGTTCCACTGCACTAACCACTAGGCTACTCCTCCACTAGCAACATTCCATGTAGAAGCCTGCCCTTGCAGATCAGCAATGCGGCCGCGCAGGCTTCTGTTTCTGTGAGTCTGACGTCCTGCACGTATGTGCAGGACATCAGACTCACAGAAACAGAAGCCTGCGCGGCTGCAAGGGCAGGCTTCTACATGGAATGTTGCTAGTGGAATAGCAACATTAACATTCCATGTAGAATCTCATAGTAGCAACAGAATCTCAATAGTAGCAACATTCCATCTAGAATCTCCAATAGTAGCAACATTCCATGTAGAATCTCAAATAGGGAAATGGGACTTGATATACCACCTTTCTGAGGTTTTTTGCAACTACATTCAAAGCGGTTTACATACAGTGGTGGAAATAAGTATTTGATCCCTTGCTGATTTTGTAAGTTTGCCCACTGACAAAGACATGAGCAGCCCATAATTGAAGGGTAGGTTATTGGTAACAGTGAGAGATAGCACATCACAAATTAAATCCGGAAAATCACATTGTGGAAAGTATATGAATTTATTTGCATTCTGCAGAGGGAAATAAGTATTTGATCCCCCACCAACCAGTAAGAGATCTGGCCCCTACAGACCAGGTAGATGCTCCAAATCAACTCGTTACCTGCATGACAGACAGCTGTCGGCAATGGTCACCTGTATGAAAGACACCTGTCCACAGACTCAGTGAATCAGTCAGACTCTAACCTCTACAAAATGGCCAAGAGCAAGGAGCTGTCTAAGGATGTCAGGGACAAGATCATACACCTGCACAAGGCTGGAATGGGCTACAAAACCATCAGTAAGACGCTGGGCGAGAAGGAGACAACTGTTGGTGCCATAGTAAGAAAATGGAAGAAGTACAAAATGACTGTCAATCGACAAAGATCTGGGGCTCCACGCAAAATCTCACCTCGTGGGGTATCCTTGATCATGAGGAAGGTTAGAAATCAGCCTACAACTACAAGGGGGGAACTTGTCAATGATCTCAAGGCAGCTGGGACCACTGTCACCACGAAAACCATTGGTAACACATTACGACATAACGGATTGCAATCCTGCAGTCCCCGCAAGGTCCCCCTGCTCCGGAAGGCACATGTGATGGCCCGTCTGAAGTTTGCCAGTGAACACCTGGATGATGCCGAGAGTGATTGGGAGAAGGTGCTATGGTCAGATGAGACAAAAATTGAGCTCTTTGGCATGAACTCAACTCGCCGTGTTTGGAGGAAGAGAAATGCTGCCTATGACCCAAAGAACACCGTCCCCACTGTCAAGCATGGAGGTGGAAATGTTATGTTTTGGGGGTGTTTCTCTGCTAAGGGCACAGGACTACTTCACCGCATCAATGGGAGAATGGATGGGGCCATGTACCGTACAATTCTGAGTGACAACCTCCTTCCCTCCGCCAGGGCCTTAAAAATGGGTCGTGGCTGGGTCTTCCAGCACGACAATGACCCAAAACATACAGCCAAGGCAACAAAGGAGTGGCTCAGGAAGAAGCACATTAGGGTCATGGAGTGGCCTAGCCAGTCACCAGACCTTAATCCCATTGAAAACTTATGGAGGGAGCTGAAGCTGCGAGTTGCCAAGCGACAGCCCAGAACTCTTAATGATTTAGAGATGATCTGCAAAGAGGAGTGGACCAAAATTCCTCCTGACATGTGTGCAAACCTCATCATCAACTACAGAAGACGTCTGACCGCTGTGCTTGCCAACAAGGGTTTTGCCACCAAGTATTAGGTCTTGTTTGCCAGAGGGATTAAATACTTATTTCCCTCTGCAGAATGCAAATAAATTCATATACTTTCCACAATGTGATTTTCCGGATTTAATTTGTGATGTGCTATCTCTCACTGTTACTAATAACCTACCCTTCAATTATGGGCTGCTCATGTCTTTGTCAGTGGGCAAACTTACAAAATCAGCAAGGGATCAAATACTTATTTCCACCACTGTATATTCAGGTACTTATTTTGTACCTGGGGCAATGGAGGGTTAAGTGACTTGCCCAGAGTCACAAGGAGCTGCAGTGGGAATCGAACTCAGTTCCCCAGGATCAAAGTCCACTGCACTAGCCACTAGGCTACTCCTCCCTTCCAAGGTATTATGCATAACCTTGATCCCAGCCTTCCACTTGGAAACATACACCATGTCTCTGTTCTGTTGAACTTCTACTTCTACTGATGCAGTTGTAGAGCTATCCATGCCAGCTTCGTGCCCAGATTTCTGCTTCTCTACCAGCTGCTTTGCTTTTCTTTTTCCATGGCTCCTGTTTGCCTTTGTTTGAGAATCTACTGTGATGCAATTGGTCTACTTGTTGACTCCCTATATTGATTTTTAGTTTCAAGTTTCAAACTTATTTGAAATACCGCTGATCAAATTAAATTATCTAAGTGGTATACATAATCAAAATTAAAATACAAAAAGAAAATAAAAGAACAAAATCAAATAAATAAATAAAATTGCCTACAATCAATGACATATAAAACGTTAAACATCATACAAATAAAATAAACGTAAGTACAATAAAATAAACATAAATACATCAAATCTTAAAGACAATACACAGGTACATAGAAGAGTGTCTTCTTCTGTTGTCATAGTAAGGTTTATGTCACATATTCTGTATGTGCAGTATTTTGACATCAATCGTTGACATATAATGCATTCCTTAACTGATAGAGTCTTAGAGGACATGTACATACCCAAAGGCCAATGAGAAATCCATGACAAACTCACATATGCAGTCTACACATCATTACTGCTTAAGTAGACTTATGGTGCAGTCACTAGATGAGCCTAACATGTGCTCTAAATCCATGCAGGTGCAGATAACGGTGCTGGAAGATAACGATCCATTTGCTCAGTATCGTTACCTAGTGACAATTTTTACTGGACATCGCAGAGGAGCAGCCACAACCTCCAAGGTACAGCCAGCATTGAATGCTCTGTAGATTATATGAAATGCTTCACTGAGGACATCCATAATAGAAAAGCCATTCAATGTTTTGTAGGGTACATCCAAGATTCTGGGAAAAGAGGTGGTGACAAGGGTTCATATTCTGTTTCTTGCACTGTTGCAGTTGTGACATTAAACTGTTAAGACGGGGCTTCTCCTCCCGCTCTCCAGCAGGCCTCACTGGCCTGTGGCTCCTGAGCAGGACTCCCCGGTCTCTTCCTAGCACCCTGAACACACCAACCTTCAGGATTCTAGGTCCCTTGTTCACTCAGGGTGACCTTGTTTCTTCTGCCCTCCAACTGCTGCCGGTCCTTCTGGGGTGCACCCTCTGTTCCTGGGTCACTCCTCAGGCCTTCCTGTGCTGTCCCCTCCACTCCTCAGGAACTATAACCTGGTTTCTTTATCTTGTATTAATATGCAAATTAGATGTAAATTAGACAGTTCTCAACAACAGCATATTCATCAGGCAGCTCTTTATTCCAGCCCCCCTGGGCCCACTTCTTCTAGCATAAACACCTTCTCAACACTTGTTCTTAATAAATAGCTCTATCTACACACAGTCCACCAGAAGTCCACAGAGTTCAGCCAGTACCTTCAAGGGGATCTTCTTCCTCCGGCTGCCAGGTCTCCAGCTCCTCTCTCCTCTCTTTCCTTTCAAAACAGGTAGGTATAAGGTGGTTGATTAGCTTATCCACCCCTTTAGGCTCTTCCCCCTAGTCCAGGCAGGACCCAGCCCATAACCACATACACCTGTTTCCAGCCCAGGACTCTCCTTGGTCCTCGCAACCTCCACCTGGACATTCCCCTGCTGGCTCCCTCTAGTGACTCATCCTGGGCATTTCCCCCCATTTCTATGGGAACAGCGCCACTGAGTGGCCTACCCAGGATAGGACAGCCCCTTATTCTTCACAGAACATATCACTACATTTCTTATTGTCTCAGATCTCAATTAGCTTGTAAGCTCTTTCAGCCAGGGGCTTATTTTATCATGTATAAATTTGGTGGCAGGATACCCTCATTTAGTACACCATGCTGATTAAATACAGACGCACTACTTGCCTTTTAGACATGCATAAACTGGCATTTATTATTATTATTATTTGTTACATTTGTACCCCGGTAACAAACACAAAAAAAGGGGGGAAACCCACTCTCGTTTGTGAATACAATAATATTATATGTTGCGGGTCTACTTTTACAGAGTGTGAGATGTCAAACAATGAATGGAAGGATGGAAGAGACCTCAGATAGGTGAAATTACAGCACAGTTGCTGATACTCCTCGTACTAGAGGATCACCGTAGATCAGTCATTGGTCTCAGCCCAACCTCCTCCCTTAATGTGGAAAATATATTTTTTAAGACATATGCTAAATTCACTGTGTGCCAAAAAACTCAAATGACATAAAGTGCTTAAAAACCACTTAGCTCAATGCAGCATCGGAAATGACCTGTCTGTAGTGCACTGCACCCACTACTAGACTACTCCAGGGACCTGCATGCTATTCTGAGGGTAGCACAGAGGTTGGCAAGTAATGTTTTTCATCACATTTTTGGGGGGTGGGAGGGGTTTAGTGACCACTGGGGGAGTAAGAGGAGGTCATCCCTGACTCCCTCCAGTGGTCATCTGGTCATTTGGGGCACTTTTTTGTGCCTTATTCATAATAAAAACAGGTCTAGCTCAAAACGTCGAAGTTTTAGTGTTGGACGTTTTTGCTTTGTTCCATTATGGCTGAAAGACGTCCAAGTCTTAGGGACGCCCAAGTCCCACCTTGAACATGCCCATGGCACGCCCCCTTGAGATTTGGACGTCCTTCTGACGGACTTCAGAGAAAGACGCCCAAAAAGAGGTTTTGTTAATTCTGATATGGATGTTTCTGTGAGATAAACTTCCAAATGCTCACTTATGTCACTTTTTGGACGTCTATCTCTTTCGAAAATGAGCCCGATAGTAACATAGTAAATGACGGCAGATAAAGACCTGAACAGCCCATCCAGTCTGCCCAACAAGATAAACTCATTTCACATGGTATGTGATACTTTATATGTATACCCGAGTTTGATTTGTCCTTGCCATTCTCAGGGAACAGACCTTACTACTACTACTACTACTACTATTTAGCATTTCTATAGTGCTACAAGGCGTACGCAGCACTGCACAAACATAGAAGAAAGACAGTCCCTGCTCAAAGAGCTTACAATCTAATAGACAAAAAATAAAGTAAGCAAATCAAATCAATTAATGTGAACGGGAAGGAAGAGAGGAGGGTAGGTGGAGGCGAGTGGTTACAAGTGGTTACGAGTCAAAAGCAATGTTAAAGAGGTGGGCTTTCAGTCTAGATTTAAAGGTGGCCAAGGATGGGGCAAGACGTAGGGGGCTCAGGAAGTTTATTCCAGGCGTAGGGTGCAGCGAGACAGAAGGCGCGAAGTCTGGAGTTGGCAGTAGTGGAGAAGGGAACAGATAAGAAGGATTTATCCACGGAGCGGAGTGCACGGGAAGGGGTGTAGGGAAGGACGAGTGTGGAGAGATACTGGGGAGCAGCAGAGTGAGTACATTTATAGGTTAGTAGAAGAAGTTTGAACAGGATGCGAAAATGGATAGGGAGCCAGTGAAGGGTCTTGAGGAGAGGGGTAGTATGAGTAAAGCGACCCTGGCGGAAGACGAGATGGGCAGCAGAGTTTTGAACCGAAGTCTACCCAGCACTCTTCTTGTACTAGAAGCTCCGAAGCTAATGTCGAAGCCCCTTGAAATTTATACTCAAGCCCATCCATATCTATTCAGTCACGATCAGGGCGTAGACCATAGAAGTCTGCCCAGCACTGGTTTTGCTTCCCAATTACCGGCGTTGCCACACAATCTCCACTAAGATTCTATGGATCCATTCCTTCTAAACAGGATTCCTTTGTTTTTACAATGTGCGTAAATTTTGGAATGCCCATGAAATGCCCATTCCCTCACCCATGACCACATCACTTTTGAACTGCGCATATTAGAATTTAAGCACAGTACATTACTGAATGCGCTTAGCAAGTTATGTGTGTAAATTGCTCATTATTGCTTGTTAAGTGCTGTTAACGCTGATTAGTTTGTTAAGCCAATTAATTTACATGTGTTGTTATGGAATATGCTTAAATTTTGGAGTGGAACTGTAGATGCGGTATATAGAATCTGGCAGAGAGCGGGTGTATTCTATAATAATGGGCATAGATTTTAGAAATGCTCACGCCCCGCCTATGGCCACACCCCCTTTTCAACTATGCGACATAGAATTTACACGCACAACGTTACAGAATACACTCAGCGAGTTGTATGTGTAAATCTTAATGCCAATTAGTGCTGATAAACATCCAATTAACAATGCTGATTCACTAGTTAACCAATTCAGGGGTCCTTTTACCGAGGTGCGCTGAAAAATGGGCTGTGCTAGGGTACGCGCGTGTTTTGGGCGTGCCTGTAAAAAAGACCCTTTTTTAAAATTTTTCACAAAAATGGACATGCGGCAAAATAAAAATTGGCGTGTGCGTCCATTTTGGGTCTCAGATTTTACCGCCACCCATTGACTTTGCAGTAAGGTCTCACATAGTAACCATGAAGTAAACATCTACATGCGTAGAATGACAGTTACCACCCGGTTTCCACCGTGTGCAGGAAAATAAAAATGATTTTCCGGCGTGTGTAGC